>NC_133456.1:87302867-87641439 GCF_048565385.1 Saimiri boliviensis
GCCTGAGCATCTGACTGATGGCCAGACTCAATGTCAGTCTGGCATGGGGGATCCCAGTTGCTGATGGCCTGTAGTCACGTTCCCGATTAGCTAATGTCTCCAAGACTTTGAGTCACCACTGCTGGTGATTCAGAGTGCATTGTGTCCATCGGGTTTCCTCAAGCAGCGTTGCCATCTGGCCTCTGTCTGGCGATAATTTCTCTGTCCCTTGGTGCCAGAATTAGCCTGTCTCTTTCCTATAGGCAAGCAGAGTGATGCCCAGTGCATCCCAGGCATCGTGCCTTCCTTGGCCTCCTGGGTTGGGCACCGTGACTTTGGCTGTCATCTCTACCTCTAACCCTGGAGTTTATGCATGCTCATTGGAACTGGTGGGGATGGCTGGCTCCCAAAATAAGGCCCAGAAACAGGAGCTCAGGGGCATAGAGAAGGCTGTCTTAGTTATGGGCATGTTTTAGGGCTTGTTAGCCCCAAATGCTACTCTGGCACTCTTTGTATCAACCAGGTCTTGAGCTGGAAAATTTCTCATCAATTGTTTCCCCATGTCCTTCCAACAGTCATGGAAAGATGGTCTTTCTGACACAAGAAGATGTAGTGAGTGGCTGAGCCAAGACTGCAGGGCATTGTCTGACCCACACTGCAGTCCAAACCTGCTGTGGCTGCTTTCTGTCAGATATCATCGCAGAGGGTCCCTTAGGGAAGAAGGAATCAAGGCTCTTCTGCTGAGCCTGGACCTACTAAAGGGTTGGGGGAGATGGAGAAAGAAAGGCCAGCAGTATCAGGGAGGAGGCTTCTTTTTGAGGGAAGCACTGGATGCCTTCTGTTGTAAGAGTTGTTCCTGCCCAGGTCAGCATGGGTTTTCTTGGAGTGCTCTGTGGCCAGCCTCCCAAGACATTCTCCCATGGGATGGCCTTATATAGAGGTTCTGATGCCCACACTTGGAAATCCCACCTTTTGCCCAGTCTCTCTCCAAATCCACCTCAATGCACCTTTCTGTAGGGTAAGCAATTCCTGCATCTTTAGGTCTTGCTCACTTGAAATTTTATGTAGATATTAAATTTATAGCATCTCTACATGAATGTCTTGATCAGACCATTTCTGAGGGAGTCTATCTTGGTCACTGTGGAAGGTGGAAGGTGAAGAAAGAGGGATGTTGTTCCTGAGTTGTCATTCCCCTGAGGACAAGGCTAGTTAAGGCAGAAGAAAAGGGGTAATGTTCAGAGAAAATCAAGGTTGGCAGCTGGGCAAGGGCCCAACCCATGCCTCAAACAGAATGAGGAGCAAAGTAAAGTGAACATTTATAGACTTCTTACCACTTGTCCTGCACCATGCTGAGCACCTATAATTCATTATTTCATCCATTTATCAAAATGGTACAGCACACAGAGGCTCAGAGAAACTGGGAAACAGCCTCACAGCCAGTAGGTCTCAGAGCTGTGGTTCCACCTACTCAGAGCCCCACTGCCTCCATGGGAAGGAAGCCAAGGAGCAGAGTGACGGAGGCCCAGTGATGAGAATGAGGCCTAAGGAGCCAATTCTGGAGCTTTGGGTATAGATCTCCGCCTTTGTTAGTGCCTGACCCTCATGCCTTGCTGAATGGAAGACAGACTTACTTTCATCCTTCTTTCCTCCCTTCCATTCCTTCATTCATTCAACTGACATAATACTTACATGTTTACCAGTCCAGACATTGCTGAAACGTATAAAGCAAAATGTTGTAGTTTCCTCACCTAATGCCAATCTAGCTCTTGGAGGTAACTCACCACTGTTAACAATGTGATATCTTCTCTATGATCATATAAGTAAATATTCAAAAATTTTTTTTGTTTTTTAATTTTTATCTATTTATTTATTTTTGAGACAAAGTCTTGCTCTGTCACCCAGGCCGGAGTTCAGTGGCACAGTCTTGGCTCACTGCAACCTCTGCCTCCCAAGTTCAAGCAATTCTCCTGCTTCAGCCTCCTGAGAAATTTTGATAGAAGACTGTTGCTATGATGGCAATACTTCCCAAATTGATACAGATTTAATGCAGTCTCTATCAAAATCCCAGCTGTCTTATTTTTTCTGAAATTGACAAGCTGATTCTAAACTTCACATAAAAATATGGAGCACCCAGGATAACCAAAATAGTCTTAAAAAAAGTTGGAGGGCTCACACTTTCCAGCTTCGAAGCTAACTAACAAAGCTACAGTACTCAAGACAATGTAATACTGGCATAAGAACAGACACATAGATAATGAAATAGAATTGGGAGTCCAGAAATAAGCCATCATAATTATGGTCAGTTGATTTTCTACAAGAGTTTCAAGACCATTCCATGGAAAAAGAAGAATTTTTTCAACAAACGGTTCTGGGAAAATTGGATATCTACATGCAAAAGAATGAGTTTAAATTCCTACCTTATACTATATGCAAAAAATTAACTGAAAATGCATCAAAAATCCAATTGTAAAAACAAAAACTATAAAACTCTTAAAAGAAATGTGGTCATAAATCTTTGTTACTTTGGATTTGGCAATAGTTTTTTAGGTATGACACCAAAGCTACAAGCAACCAAGGGAAAAATAAATAAACTTTATTAAAGTGAAAAACTTAGGTACTTTAAAGAACACCATCAATAAAGTGAAAAGATAACCCACAAAATAAAAGAAAGTGTTAACAAGTCATATATCTGAAAGAAACTTTATTGAGAATATATAAAAACTTTTACAGTCCAACAATTAAAAGACAGACAACCCAATTAAAAAGTGGGCAAAGGATGAATAGACATTTCTCCAGAGAAGATATGCAAATGGCCAACAAACACGTGAAAAGATGCTCAACATCATGATCCATCAAAAAAAAAAAAAATAAAAACCACAATGAGATATCAATTCACATCCACTAAGATGGCTATAATAAAAAAAAGACAAGCATCCACAAGGATGTTGAGAAACTGAAATCCTTATACACTGTTAGGGGAAATGTAAAATGGTGCAGTCACTTTGGAAAACAGTTTGCCAATTCCTCAAAAGATAAAACATAGAATTATCATATGACCCAATAGTACCACTCTTAGGTATACACTCAATAAAAATAAAAGTATATGTCCATCTACATAATATATAAAATACATGTCTATATACATATTTTATGAAAGCTTGTTCATGAATGTTCATAGCGGCAGTATTTATTATAACCAAAAAGTGGAAATAGCCCAAATATCCACCAACTGGTAAATGGATAAATGAAATATTATATATCCATGCAGTTGGATACTGTTTGACAATAAAAAGAAATGGAATCCTGATAAATGCTTACATGCTACAACATGGATGAACCATTACGTGATAAAACATATTCTAATGTTGATCAATACAATGTTGATTGTGTTGATGGTTAGTGTATTAGTTTCACAAACATGATTGCTTGAAATAACATAAATTTACTGTCTTATAGTTCTGAAATTGGAAATGGGTCTCACTGGAATAAAATCAAGGTTTTGACAGGACTACATCCTTTTGGAGACTCTGGGGGAAAATTTGTTTCTTTCAGCTTCTAGGACCGTGCATTTCTTGGCTTGTGGCTTGGTTTCTTCCGTCTTCAAAGCCCTCAGTGTAGTACCTTCAGATCTCTCTGATTCTGACACTGACTCTACTTCCACCCCCCTTTCAATTATAAGGATCCTTGTGATTACATGGGACCCACCCTTATAATCCAGGAAAATCTCTACATCAGCTGATTAGCAACCTTCCATGGCCACCTCATCTCAAATAGCAGTCCATCTTCCTCTATCTCTTTGCCTTGATATTTTTCTTCAGAGTACTTAACACCTCCTGCTGCTATATTAATATCTTATTTGAATATTTGTTTATGCTATCTCTTCCATTAGATTGTTAAGCTCCATGAGGACAGGAACCTTCTCTGCCTTACTCATGGCTGAGTCCAAGGGGTCTGAAACAGTGCCTGACCAATAGTGGAAGCTGTGTTGTGTTGTTAAAGCCTGTTGCAAAGATGGGAGTTCGTATACCTGGTTTGTTGTGGGAGGGATCCCACTGGGCTATAAATTCCTCAAAGCCAGAATTGTATTATATTAAACAGCTTCATGTGCCTATTATTTTATGGAATGGGAACTTATCAGAGTGGCTGCAGCATTTTCCAGGAAAGTTGAGTATGCAGATTATGCTTTGGGCCCTACTTTCCTGAGAATTGAGTTCACAGACTTGAGGATTGATATGGGGTCTGAGAGAGGAGCTTGGCAGCAGGTTCAGCCTAGTTGAAGGATGGGACCTGGAAATGAAAGTATTCTTGCTACTGTGGACTTGGGAGTAGACACCTCTAAGATGGACAATTTCTGGGAAATGTCTGACATACTAGCCCATTATACAACTTTTGCAGTCAAGCAAACCTGGTTCAAATCAAGGCTCTGGTATTTTCTAGCTGCATAAACTGAAGCAAATTATTTAACTTTCCCCAGCCTCTGATTTCTTATCTATAGAATGAGGATAATAATAAAATTTAGTTCCCAGAATTTAAATCAGGTAGTTCATGCAAAGCTCTCTGCACACAGTAAGCACTCAGTAATGATTGCCATGCTCCTACTATTGGTAATTATTCCCTGAGTCTCAGTTTCCTTTCCTTAAGAATGGGGATAATGATTCCTGCCTATGGATATCATGGGGTTGATTTTGAAGTTCTAACAAGCTAGTAGATTGGAATGTGCTCTGAGGAGGAACAACAGCAGGACAAATGCAGGAAGTTGTTATGATTTGGCCTTCTTTTTAAAGGATGTTTGGCTTCCTGCAGACTCTGAATTACGCAAGCTTACAGGAGCCTGGCACTGACTATCAGTTCTCTGCTGCCTGAAGCCTCATTTGGATGTTAGTTGTGGCCATCCCCTCTCTAGATACACTGGGCAGCTGTTGGTGGGGACTACACAATGCCCAGCTGCCTTTAGGCCAGAGAGGTCCCTGGCACTGCAAACCCAGCCTGAGAGGGCAACTGAAAGATAAGGCTGGACAGGAAGGTCAGCAGCAGTCCTTGTTCTTCTTTCTGTCCCTGTGGAAGGCCTGGCGGGGAGAGGCATTGTTGCTTCTGTTTCAGTTGATCAGGCCACTTAACAATCCTTTAATTGAGTCTGAACTTCTAGAAGCTTTTCAGGATCAACAGGGTTGGGCAATGTCTGTGGCAGCTCTATGCATATGGGCAAGGTGGGTGTCCACCTGGCTTCTTTTGATGCTCACAGTTAATTTAGATTAAAATCAAGATTCAGATTAAACTTAATTTAGGCTAAAATTAGTTCATTTATGTTAAGCATTCTCCCTAAAAGGCAATCTGGTGTAGAAGAATGTGATCTGGGTTTGGAAGTAGCTGTGCCTGGATTTCAACCATGCTGTCTCCCACTTGCCTGGCCTAGGAGTATTTTGCAACCCAAGGTATTCTCAGAGGTCCCTTTATCATTTCCCTCAGGAAAGAGAAATGCATTAAATCTTTTTTTTTTTTTTTTTTTTTTGAGACGGAGTTTCGCTCTCGTTACCCAGGCTGGAGTGCAATGGCGCGATCTCGGCTCACCGCAACCTCCGCCTCCTGGGCTCAGGCAATTCTCCTGCCTCAGCCTCCTGTGCATTAAATCTTTAATAAGACTTTATCTTTCTTACTCATGGCTGAGTCCCAGGGGCCTGAAATAGTGCCTGGCCAGTAGAAATAAATTATATTTCTAAGACAGTAGAATAAATTAAGAATAATAAATAATTAATTAAAAATTTCTTTCTAGAATCCCAGATTCCAGGGGAAGGGATGGAAAGAGAAAAGGGCTCCCTTGATTTCCCCCTACCACAGGCTTCCCAGTGTCCCTTCAAAAATATCTTAAAGACATTTATTGAACATCTCTCCAGTGTCAAGTGCTTTTCATACACAATCTCAGTTAATGTTCACAACATCTCTTCAAGGAACGTAGTCTCATCATCATGTTGCAGTTGATGGAATGGCTGGATCTGTTGTCAACCTGGGATTTTTGTGTATGTGGCAGGCATTGGTTCATTAGTTAACTCATTCACCATATGAATGGTGTACACACAATGTGCTAGGCATGGAGAATATGGTGAATACAATTAGACATAGCTTCTGCCCGCAGTGACAGTTAATCAAAGCTCCACAGAAACATGTGTAAAATCACACATTTGGAAGGTGCTAAGGAGAGATCTGTAGTATTATAAGAGACCGTGAAGGAGCTTGGAGAACATGGTAGATTTGCTGGGATATGAGACGTGATCAAGCAGTAACTTGGCTAGGGCTGTGTAGGAAGTGGCTGAAGCTTGGAGAACTTGAAGAGTGTACTGTAAATAAAAGCTGACCTGATCATCTGGGACTGGACCATGGGCCATGTTAAAGCATTTGGCCTTTATCCCAGGGGCAGGGAGAAGATATTAAACTACTTCCGACAGAAGGTGATGTTATCACATGTGCCATTTTCAAAGGTAACTGGCTGCTGTGTGGAGAGAAGGAGGCAGGGAACCAGAAGAGTTGCAGCTGTCCAGGGAGTGTATGTGAGTGACAGCTTAGACTGCAGCAGTGACATGAAGATAGAGGGAGCAGATGGCTTCAAGCAACATTTAGGATGTGAAATGGATAGTTCTTGAGGTGAGATGGATGGTGAAACGAAAGCTTCTGGGAAGGCTGGCTTCATGAGCAAGTAACCTGTGCATAGCATGGAGGCCACACTCAGAGGTCCCATGTTGGTTTAATGCTCTTCTTTCCCCTCTCTAGCTTTATTGAGGTATAATTGACAAAAAATTATATATATTTAAGGTGTACAATATTATAATTTGATATACATGTATAATGAAGTTAATAAGAAATCCATCATCTCACAGTTACCATTTTTTGCATGTGTTAAGAATACTTAAGATCTATTTATAGCAAATATCAAGTATGCAATACAGTATTATTAACTATAGTGACTGTGCTATACGTTAGATCTCCAGAACTCATTTGTCTTACAACTGAAAAAGTTTGTACACTTTGACCAACATCTCTCTATTGTCTCCCACTCTCACCCCCATTTCCTGGCAACGACCATTCTCTGCATCTATGAGTTTGACTTTTTTCAATTTCACATATAAGAGAGTTCATACAGTTTTCTCTCTCTGTGCCTGGTTTATTTCACTTAGCATAATGTTTCCAGGTTCCTCCATATTGTTGCAGGGGCCAGGATTTCCTTCATTTTTATGGCTGAATAATATTTCATTGTATATATACACACCACATTTTCTTTACCTATTGATGGACACTTAGATTGCTTCCATGTTGTGGTTATTGTGAATAGTATAGTAATGAACATGGGAGTGCAGATACCAGGATACTGACTTGATTACCTTTGGACATATACCCAGAAATGGATTGTTGGATCATATAGTAGTTCTATATTTATTTAACTTTTTGGGAACTTCCATAATGTTTTTCTTTCTCTTTTTAATTTTTGATGACCAAAACAAAGCATCTAAAACTGCAGCTTCTGGAAGAACCACTCATTCTTGCCTGTCTTGTATCTCTCTTCAAATTTGACCTTGGTCCCTCGTTGGGCCTTGTGTTTAAGAGCAGGCTCTCTGAAGACATCCTTATTGGCAACAGTTTTGTCCAAGGGGATATCTGCAGAGTACCTTGGGGGCCTTAGGTGATTGTAGTTATAAACTTTGCCAAAGACTTGATCTTTGACCTCTTGGTGATCTTATTCTTGCCCATGGCAGCTGTCACTTTGCGGGGATAGCTGTCAATTCCAGCCACCAGAGCATGGCTGTAGGGGCGATCTGAGGTTCCTTCATCAATGTTCTTCATGATGCTGGCTTTGTATCCAGAGTAGCATCCAGCCAGGACAAGCACCACCTTCCCAGGTTTTGTGTACTTGCCCATTTTGGCAGCAACCGCTCAGGCCTACAGCAAAAAGGAAAGAAAGGCACTATGTTTTTCATAATAGTTGTACCAATTTACATTTCTACCAACAGTGTACAGGTGCTCTCTTTTCTCTACATCTTTGCCAATACTTGTTACTGCTTGTCTTTTTGATAGTAGCCATCCAAACAGGTGTGAGGTGGTATCTCATTGTGGTTTTAATTTACAGTTTCCAAATGATTAGTGTTGTTGAGAACCTTTTCATATACCTGTTGGTTGTATGTATGCCTTTTTTGGAAAAATGTCTATTCATGTCCTTTCCCCATTTTTAAATTATATGTATGTGTGTATGTTTGCTATTGAGTTATAGGAGTTCTTTATATATTTGGGATGTTAACCCCTTATCATATATATGGTTTGCAGATCTTTTCTCCTATTATGTAGGTTGCCTTTGCCTTTTCATTTTGTTGATTTTCTTAGCTGTGTGGAAGCTTTTTTTTTTTTTTTTTTTTTTTTTTAAAGACATTGTCTTGCTCTTTCGCCAGGCTAGAGTGCAGTGGCAATCTCTGCTCACTGCGACCTCTGCCTCCCAGGTTCAAGCGATTCTCCTTCCTCAACTGGAACTAAGGTGCACACCACCATGCCCAGCTAATTTTTGAATTAGTAGTAGAGCTGGGGTTTCACCATGTTGTCCATGATGGTCTCGATCTCCTGACCTCGTGATCTGCACACCTTGGCCTCCGAAAGTGCTGGGATTACAGGCATGAGCCACCGAGCCTGGACAAAGCTTTTTAATTTGATGTAGTCCCACTTGTTTAGTTTTGCTTTTGTTGCCTGTGCTTTTGATGTCATATCCACAAAAATCATTGCCCTGGTCAATATCAAGGAGCTTTTCTTTTATGATTTCTTCTAGGAATATATAGTTTCAAGTCTTTCATTGAAATCTTTAATCTATTTGGAGTTAATTTTTGTGTACAGTGTAAGGGTCAAATTTCATACTTTTGCCTGTGGATGTCCAGTTTTCCCAATACCATGTATTAGAAAGATTATCTTTTCCACATTGTGTCTTCTTTGTATTCTTATCAAAGATTGATTGAGTGTTTATGTGTGAGTTCATTTCTGGGCTCCTATTCTGTTCCATTGGTCTATGTGTTTGTTTTTAGGCCAGTACCATGATTTTATGCCTGTTTTATTTACTAAAGCTTTGTGACATAATTTGAATCCATAAAGTGCAAAGCCTCCAGCTTTGTCTTTACTCAAATTGTTTTGGCTATTTGGAGTCTTTTCTGACTCCATATGAATTTCAGAACAGTTTTTTCTGTTTCTGTTAAAATGCCTTTAGAATTTTGATAAGGATTGCTTTGAATATGTAGATCATTATAGTTAATATAGGCATTTTAACAATATTAATTCAGATCTTTTGTCTCATTGGTTAAATTTATTCCTAAGTATTTTATTCTTTTCAATGCTATTATTAATGGCATTGCTTTCTTAATTTCTTTTTCTGTTGGTTTGTTGTTAGTAAATAGAAATGCAACTGATTTTTTTTGTATGTTGATTTTATATCTGGCAAGTTTACTAAATTCATTAATTTCTAAAGGTTTTTTTTTGGTGGTGCATTTAGGGTTTTCTATATATAAGATCATGTCATTATAAAGAAACCATTTCACCTCTTCCTTACTGATTTGGATGCCTTTTATTATTTTATCTTGCCTAGTTGCTCTGGCAAGAGCTTTTTTCTTCATGTAGGCATACACACACACACACACACACACATACAAACTATATATATCATTATATATATATCTGTGTATTTATACACACAAACTATATATATTCATTATATATGTATATATATATAGTATACAAACTAGATGTATATATAGTTTGCATTTTCTTTGCTGTTAACTTCCCTGTGAGAACTGCTTTTCTTTCACTTCATACGTTTTGGTATATTGTGTTTCCATTTTTATTCATTCATTTGTCTCAAGATTTTTAAGTATCTTTTTGATTTATTCTTCAACTCATTGATTGTTTAGAAGTATACTATTAGTTTTCATATATTTGCAAATTTTCCAATTTTCCTCCTGTTATTGATTTCCGCAGTTTTGTAGTATTCTGATCATAAAAGATACCTGATATGATTTCAATCTTCTTACCTTTGTTACGACTTGTTTTGTGGACTAGTATATGGAGAATGTTCTTTGTGTGCTTGAGAAGAATATGAATTCTGCTGCTTTGGATGGAATGCTCTGATGGTCTCAATATATCTGTTAGGTCCATTTGATCTGTAGTTTTATTTAAATATGCTATTTTCTTCTTAATTTTCTGTCTGCATGATACATCCATGAATAAAAGCAGGATATTGAAGTTCTCTCCTATTATTATATTGCTATTTTTCCCTTCACAGTTCTGTTAATATTTTCTCTATATATTTAGGTGCTTCAAGGTTGAGTGCATATATATTTGCCATTGCTATATTCTCTTGATGGACTGATCCCTTTGTTATTATATAGTTATCTTTTTTGTCTCTTGTGATGGATTTTGACTGAAAAAATCTATTTTGTCTGATATAAGTATAGCCAGCTCTGCTCTCTTTTGGTTATCATTTTGGAATATCTTTTTCTGTCTCTTCACTTTTAACCTGTGTTTGTCCTTAAATCTAAAGTCAGCCTTTTGTAGGCAATATGTTGTCAGATCTTGTGTTTTTAAAATCCGTTCAGCCATTCTATTTTTTGATTAGATAATTTAATACATTTGTATTTACATAATAATTACATTTAAAGTAAACACTATCGCCATTTAGTTATTGTTTTCTGTCTTGTGGATTTTTTGTTTTTTTTTCCTCTCGTCTTCCTTTGTGATTTGTTGAGTTTTTGTAGTAACGTGCTTTGATTACTTTCTCTTTATCTCTTAGGTATCTATTAGAGGCTTTTTTTGGTGGTTACCATGAGGCTTATATGAAACATTTTATAGCTAGTCACAACTTAATTTGAATTGCATACAGAAACTCTACAGTTTCAGTCCCCCACATTTCATGCTATTGGTTGCATTTTACATATTTTCATATTCTATATCCATTAACAGATAATTGTAGCTATATTTTAATATTTTTGTCTTTTAAATTTTATACTAGAGTTAAAAATGATTTATATACAAATGTTACAATATTAGACTACAATCATATGCTTAATAATAGGGATATAGTCTGAGAAATGATTGTTAGGCAATTTTGTTGTACCAATGTCAGACTATATTTACACAAACTGAGATAGGATAGCTTACTGTGCATCTAGGCTATATGGTCTAACATATTGCTGCTAGGATACAAACCTGTACAGCATGTTACTGTACTGAATATTATAGGCAACTGTAACACAATGATAAGTATTTGTGCATCTAGAGATACCTAAACATAAAAAAGACACAATAAGAATATGGTATAAAAGCTCCATTATAGTCTTATGGGAGCACCATTATATATGTGGTTTGTTGCTAATCAAAACATTGTTATGTGTTACATGACTTCTGAATACAACTATCTACTTACTTTTACCAATTAGTTTTGTACTGATATGTTTTCATGTTGTTACTTAGCATTGTTTAATTTCAACTTGAAGAATTCCCTTTAACATTTTTTATGAGGTAATGATGAACTCTGAGCTTTTTTTTTGTCTAGGAATGTCTTTATCTCTCCTTTACTTTTAAAAGATAACTTTACCTGGTTTATTATTCTTTGTTGGCATTTTCTCCCCAGCCTTTTGAATATATTATCCTACTCCCCTTTTATCTGCAAGGCTTCTGCTGAGAAATTCACTGATAGACAATTATTGAGGTTCCCTTGTAATGAGTTGCTTTTCTCTTGCTGCTTTCAAAATTCTCTTTGTGTTTCACTTTTGACAATTTGATTTTAATGTGTGTCTGGGTCAACTTCTTTAGTTTGATTATGCTTGGGAAATTTTGAGCTTCGTAAATCTGAATGAATATATTCATCCCCAAATTTGGAACAATTCCAGCTATTATTTCTTTAAATAAGCTTTCTGCCCCTTTCTCTCTTCTCCTTCTGAGACTTCTATAATGCATAAATTCATTCATCTGATGGTGTCCCATGAGTCCTGTGTGCTCTCTTCACTCTTTTTCAATTTTTGTTGTTGTTATTGTTGTTCTTTCTGCTGCCTAATTTTGAACGATCTATATTTGAGTTTGTTGATTCTTTCTTCTGCATGATTGAGTCTGCTGTTGAAGATACCTATTAAATTTTTTGGTTTTGCCATTGTATTCATTAGCTCAGGATTTCTGTTTGGCTCTTTTTTATGTTTTTCTATTTCTGTAATAAACTTCTAATTTTTTTCATACATTGTCGTATTGATTTTGTTTAGTTGTCTAGCTGTTCTCTTGTACCTTACTACGCTTTAAGATGGTTGTTTTGAATAATCTGTCTGGTAAGTCAGAGATCTCCATTTCTTTGGGGTTGATTCCTGGAGCTTTATTAGTTTCCTTCGGTGGTGTGATGTTTGCCTGATTCTTAATGATCTGTGTAACCTTGTGTTGGTGTCTGCACATTTGAAGGAGCAAATATCTCTTCCAGTTTTTACTGTCTGGTTTCAGCCAGCAATGACCTTCCCTTGTCAGGTCCCTAGGCTGAAAGTACTGCTTCTGCAGTCAAAGTTGATAGGGTTGGAGCCAGGTCACATGCCTGTTGCTGGATCTGCAATGGGGTCTGTGGTTAGTGTGTCTGTTACCAGGGGCTTAGATGGGTGTTGGGTTTGCTTGATCCATGGATGGGTGGGATTGCTTCTAGGATGTTGGTTGGCTTCAAGGACAAGATTCTGTTTTAGGGTCTGCAGTTGGGTTCACAGGTGTGGGTCTTTTACCAGGTACTCAGACAGGTGTGGCCCCCTACTAGGTCACTGTGTAGGTCATAAGGCAGACAGGACTGGCCTTGGACTATATCTAAGAGGGGCTGTGACTGAGTCATAGGGTTGCTTCAGTGTCTGTAGCTATACTGAGGCCAGTGAGGCTGTAACCCACAGCACAGGGGGGTATGACTCCTCAAAGGTTCCTTAGTGGATGGTGCTAGTGACAGGACCAAGATTAAATAGAGCTGTAGTTTAGTTCACAAGGGAATGGGGCTGCTTCTAGATCTGTGGCTGGGATCATAGTTGAGAAGCCTGCTACCTGGGTGTGGACCTGCCTTTTCAAAATGCCTCTTTTTGGTCCTGGGCTTCACTGGGGTTTCAAAAACTTTCTACTTGGATCCCAAAGCTCCCACAAAGGCACTTTTGTCCATGAATGGCTCCAAATTATTAATGTTGTTGCTCTCCGAGGATCTGAGTGCATGAACTCTTGATCCTCCATCTTCCTTCAACAAAAAATGCAGTTTAATGTTGTTTTGTCATTGTCTTGAAATCCTCAGTAATAGTTGAATAAGGGGCTCTGTATTTTCATTTTGCACTGGGCCCTGCAAATTATATAGTCAGCCCTACCCTTGGGGCTAGAACTAGGGATCTTAGTCCTCACTTAGTCCTCACCGTAGTTCCAGGCTGTCTCTCAACCAATGTGGTCCAGAGCCATCAAGCTGAGGACAGGGTGGGATTTCAGCCAGTAGGGCCAGGCCCTCCAAGGAACCAGGAGAAACCAGGGCCAGCTGTAATCCCTTTCTGGACCTCACTTTTATTTTCTGAGAAACAAAGGGATTATAATGTATGATTTCTGGAGTCCTTTTTGGCCAACATTTAACCTGCTGTTTTGTTCCAGTTTTCAGTAGCCCTGTCCTGTGCTGCATTAGACACTTAGGACTGCGGGGCTGTATAGATACCAGCTTGGAGTGGCTTGAGAAGCCTCCTTCCTTCTTTCCCATCGTGGCGCATGATTTTTCACTATTAGAGAGAAATACACCATGAAGTCCCTGGTCAAAATATAAATACATCTGGGAGAAGTGATATTTGTCAGTATTTTCAGCTAAAATTTTATTAGCATAATCTTCCCTTGGAGAAGTGGAGAAAAGATTGTTAAGAGAAAACAGACCCTTGCTGTGATAGTCTGACCAAGGTCTATGCAGCCCAGACCCCCTGGGGTGGGCCAGAAGCACCACGTACTGCCAGGGACTGTTTTTGCTGAGATACAAGACATCTGACTCTCTCTTTCTGGAAGGTGCATTGTGTTTCCACTGGCCCTGAAGTCTGCAGAAGTTTCTGTTCTAATTTCTAGGCTGCTTGCTCAGTACTTTATGTCTTGCTTAGGAACAACACCCTTGGCTTCTAATGGGGACATTGGGCAATACTGTTGGGGTGTGATGGATGTGTAGGCTTGGGGACACATGGGAAGACTCTCACTACCATGGATTTCTAGTGCTCTTGTCATTGGCCTTCTGTTTTACTCAAACTAGGGTGGCTATGAGTGGACCTTTTTTGCTTGGGTTATAGAGAACAAACTCCAGCTTGATCTGTTAGGCCTGGTCATTTGATCCTAACCTATGGCCCCCGTACTCTTAGGCATTCTTATAGGCAGCTACTACATAATAGCTACTATTTGTATAGGTACCTACTGTGTCCCAGGCACCATGCTTTGGATCAACTTGAACAACTCAGTGACGTGGTATAATCATGTATTTTCCAAAAACGGCACAATACTTTTGGTCTCAGGTGCCCCCAGTATATTGCTTTTTTTCTTCAAGAGGCAGGGTTTAATTCTCCTCCTCTTGAAACTGGTAGGTCTTTGTAACTGCTTTATTGAATAGAATATGGCAGAAGTAACCCAATATGATTTCTGAGTCTATTACAAAAGATGATATGGCTTTTTCTTGCCCCTTTCTCTCTATTGCTCTGTTTCTCTCTGTTTCCCTGTTTCTGATTTTCTCTATCTTTGATTCTCTCTCTCTCTGCCCCCTCTCTCTCAATGCTTGCTTTTGAAAACTAGCCACTGTTTCCTGAGGCAGCCTAGGAACTCGTGGTCAGGCATCTGACCCATAGCCCCAGCTAAGCTTCCAGTGACAGCCAGAATTGACATCTGACCCATTGCCCCAGCTAAGTTCCCAGTGACAGCCAGAGTTGACTGTGATCAATGTGGGATATCAGGCCTCATAAGCGATAAGATGATTCGAGCCCCAGCCTTTCCATTGTTCCAATGTCTACTGGAGCAGAGATGAGCTGTCTCTGCCAAGCTCTCCCCCAAGTTATAGTTTCATTAGCAAAACAAAAGTTCGAAAACAATACACTTTGGGGCAATTTGCTATGTAGCCACAGTAACTGAAACATGTAGGTATTATTATCATTCCCATTTGTGAGTAGGGTTAACTGAGGCACAGTGAGACTGGCGCTGTCACTCCAGGTAGTACTGTTAGTGTGTGGTGGCATCCAGATTTAAATCCAAGTCTGCATGACCCCACCATACAACGTTGATTCCAGGACCTGTGCATTTATCTGAGGTGAGCCTGCATGAGCCAATGAATCAGCTCCTCCTTTGCTATCCTTGAACTTTAAGGGGCTCCAAAAGGTGGGAATAAGGAGTCCCTAAGAAAAGCCAAAGTTTCAGAAATCAACCACTTTGAAGGAGGCACAGAGAATATCCACTCTCTATCACCCTATTCCAGAATTCCAGAAAGCACAGTTCTCAGAAAAAAAGCAACAGGTTAGGAGGAAAGGCTAGGAAGGAGTCAGAGATCTGGCTGATCCGAGTTATCCAGGCAATCCTAGCAAATCATGAGTCTCAGTTTCTCCGTCTGTAAAATGGGCAAGGTGTGAAATTTGACAGGGGGATAAGCTGGGGTGGGGACATCATTCCCAGTAGGGGGAACAGGCTGAGTGTGAGTGTGGAGATGGTGTGCACAGGAGTATTGGGGGATCTGCTTGGGGAGCCAAACCTGGTGCAGGAAGGAGAGCAGCATGGGTGGAAAGGAGGCTGATAGGATAGGCCAGGGGCACAGAAGTAACTGTGCAGTGGAATTCAGAAGAGTCTGCTAAGGACTGGGAGTATGGGTTTGTGCGGTACTGGAGAGGCAGCTAAGTCAGTGGGAGCTGAGTCAGCACCCTGAGGCTGCATTTACCATGGAATTATCAAGTGTGAGATGAATCTTGTGTCTGTATTCCTCATGGTCCTAGTGTTTTAGCGTCCTAGGGTCCTGTCCTTCAGGTGGGGTGACAAGGTATGCCTCCCTCCCTTGAGAATCTTGGGCCAGCTCTTGGATGTTGTGCACACAGGGAAGGTCTCCTCCACTTGTGACCATTCCAGGCACACTAGCTATGGAACCCTCAGCCGTTTGCTCCTTCTTTGGTGCATCTTTCCTGCGAGGAAATGTTGCTGGAGCTGGGCACCTTTAAGAAACTTTACAAAATGTTATGAACACCTTAAATGTGGAAAGTGCTGTGTGCGAGGCAGCCATAGGAAGAGCAGGGGGTGTGAAAACAGCAGTGTTCTTGGTGGCCTTTGGATGTGGCTGTCCTGATCACAACAGGACCCCAAAAAGCCACTCCGTCCTTCACGGGTGGGAATCCTCCTCCTGGCTGGCTGCCCATCTCGACTATCAAAGCCACTATTTGTAAACACTCCAGCCAGCTGGCTGAAAACTCTGACAACACTTGAAGGGAATGCTCCTACTTCCCCAGCACCCTGGGGTGGGGGTGGGAGGCGCATGCTCCATAGCTAAAAAAGAGCAAGAGGTGGAGGCTGGAGATACCCAGGCTGGTCTGTGGAGGCTTTCTGGAAACTGATTGTTCCTTTTCACATTGCAAAATAATACACATTCACTATGAAACATCAGTAAGTACAGATAAGACAAATATTTAAATCACTCATAATCCTACTGTCTAGAGATGATTGCTGTTAATTTGTTTGTAACATTCTTTTGAGACCATTCTCTGACTTCATGGATTTATAAATGGCATCATTCTATATACCCTATTTTGTAGTTACTTCCTCCTCCTCCTCCTCCTCCTCCTCCTCCTCCTCCTCCTCCTCCTCCTCCCCCTCCTCCCCCTCCTCCCCCTCCTCCTCCTTCTCCTCCTTCTCCCCCTCCTCCTTCTTTTCCCCCTCCTCCTCCCCCTCCTCCTCCCCCCCTCCTCCTCCTTCTCCTCTTCCTCTTTCTTCTCCCCCTCCTCCTCCTCCTCCTCCTTCTCCTCTTCCTCTTTCTTCTCCCCCTCCTCCTCCTCCTCCTC
This sequence comes from Saimiri boliviensis, assembly GCF_048565385.1. Lineage (NCBI taxonomy): Eukaryota > Metazoa > Chordata > Mammalia > Primates > Cebidae > Saimiri > Saimiri boliviensis. The sequence continues at coordinate 87,319,883 of NC_133456.1, forward strand.
CTTCTTCTCTCTCTCTCTCTCTCTCTCTCTCACACACACACACACACACAGACACACACTTTCCTATGTCATCTAGCACAGAACCATCCTCTCATTTTTAATCTCTTTACAGTTTTTCACAGGATGCACATAATCAACACGTCTGTTCCACTTGTTCTACAATGCTTAATGGCCATCTGTATACATATCTCTTTGCATTTTTGCCCAATGGTTTCCTCAAGTTACATCATTAGAAGGGTTATTATTGTGTCAAAAGGTGTGCACATTTTAAAGGCATCTGAGATATATATTGTTAAATTTCTTCCCTTGAAGAAGGCTACTCCTAAATGCATTCTTATCAGTAGTCTTTGAGAGCTCTACATTCCCCCAGGGTATTCTCTTTTTCCATTTTCTCCAGTCTGTTAGGTGAAAAATGACATTTCAGTTGTTTAAAACTCACTTTCGGCGAGTGCTTCTGCCTTTCCTGCACAGGACGTACTCATTCCTTCTCCTAGTATTTATTGAGTACCAACGACATGCTGTGCTGTGGTCAGCACTGGGAATGCTTCATCAGATGGTCTTTTCTGCTCTCACTGCTTTGCAGTGCGGGTTTGCTTTCCAGACTTAGAGCATTATAGAAAGTTAGAACTCTAAAGGATCTTGGAGATTGTATAATAACCTGATTTTAAGGAGAGGAAACTGATGCTCAGGGAGATGTGGGGACTTGCTCCTGATCACACAGGGCAGCATATCGACAGTGGAAATGTAACTCTGAAGGCAGGGATTTGGGGCTTTCTACTTGTTTTGATTTTTCTCACCCAGCATAGGAGCACTTGTTGGTCAAGTTCAACTCTGAGCTAATAGCACAGCCTCTCTGTGCTGCAATTCAGGGGACATCCCAATGGGCACATAGTAGGTGCTTAGAACTTATTTATTGAAAGAATGTTGGTGCATAACAGAACAGAAGAAATAGTACATTCTGTCAAATTGTGCTCAGTATTCCAGGAAGAAAGGCAGGCTTCTCTGGGGTTCCCTTCTGGGAAGAAATGCCTTTTTTTTTTTTTTTTTTTTTTTTTTTTTAATGAAAAAGAAAAATGAGTGGGCTGTTGGAATTGGTGGAGGAGGAGGAGAGATGGGCTGCCTGAGGCTTGAGACAATGTGTTTGGAGCCATTAGGCCACTGGAATTTCCCTTAGGTGACTTTCTCCTACCAGAGATGGCCTGATAGAAACGGGGTAGGGGCTAAGGAGAGAAGAGAGCTTTGTTTTCTTTGAGAGTTCCTGTCTGCACCTGGACTGAACTGAACTCTTAAATAATTTCTGGGGACTGTCTCAAGCCATTGCTATTATTCTCTCTGCTCAGCTTGCTCCCTCTTTCCTTCTACTTCATCAAAGAGTCTTTCCAGTTGGTCTCTGGAGAACATTTTCAATGCTGCCCAGGCCTTTTATGCATAGGAGGTTGGCTCGATCAATGGAGAGACCAGAGTTCGGGTCTGGCTTTACTTCTGATCACAGTGGGACCTTGGGCAAGTCTCCTGCCTTTGCTATGTCGAACCTGGCATCACTCTATTCACACTTACACCCCTCCCCCTGGGTGCCCACAATAGTCTTTTAATCCATGTCTCTGCAACTGCTTGCCTCCTACCAATCTGTGCCCCTGCTGGTGTGAATGCATTATCACTCCTTCACTTAAAATCCCTCAAGCCTCCCAGCCCTCTTAAAAGAGACAGCCTAAGTTCCTTACACTTCTACCAGGTCTGTGTGGCCTGTCCCTGCTCCTCTTGTACTTTGCTGCAGCCACACTGACCTCCTTTCCCAACTGTGTGGTCTTGGGCAAGTGGCTTCCCCTCTCTGAACCTCAGTTTCCTTATCTGTAAAACAGACATTACAATAATCTCAATCACTCTGTTGGTTATGGAGCTAACAACCACTTTTACATGACTCTCACCTCTTTCAGGTGCTACTTCTCTAAAATAAATAACATATTCCAAGGATCCTACTTCTAAACAAACCTTTTCTTCTGCAAAAGAACAGCCTGCTTTTAATCCAAGCTCTGTGATTCCTGAAGGAAGCTGTTTCTCTCTAGTTATGCCATGTTATGCCTTAACCTGGGCCAACAGTGTCCATACATGGAGAATGCAGTGATTTAGGCCAATTCATTAACAGGGACTGTATTGCCACATTCATTGTTAATTGACAACACGTCTGTGGAATTAGAAGCCTCGTGCTTTATCTCTGTCATCACTTTCTCTCGGGGAGAATGGCACACAGGGATCAACAACCTCCTTTCTCACAAAGAGGCCTCCTTCAACTTGATTTCATAAAAATACTATTCTAGGAAGCAGGGGTCTGACTCTGGTGACTCATTTGCTAAGGGATGTTCTTGGGTAATCCATCAGCCATTTTCTCAACACGTTTTCATTTATAGGCATGTATGACAGGAAAATGATGGGCAGATCATTTTCTGTGATATGTGGGACTAATTCTAGGCACTTATAACTGGATTGGGGAGACTAAGTACATTCATATTATAAGTATAGTTTTTGGTCATGCTAGAAAGGTTCAGAAAATAATGAATTCTCAGTGGGCCAAGGTGGTCAGGAAAGGCCTCCCTGAAAGGTGAAGAGTTAGTATTCTCACCTCACCAGTTAGGGTTCAAAGGAGTTACTTTCCTTGCCTGGCACAGTGACATTCCCCCCACTGCCAAGATGCAGAGTTTGTCTGATTAAATTGAAAAGATTTATAAACTCCATCCAGAAAGACTAATAAGATGGCAGTTGATTGGATCAGAGAATATTTTCATGGGGTGGTCCTGGGGTCAGGATTGTCAGCATGGGAATAAAGATTTGGTTGTATAGTTCTCAGCTGTTTGTAAAACATTCTTCATGTGCATTAAGTTTGGTTTATGCACATAGTCCCATGTGGTCAGCACCTGGGGAAACTGAGTCTCCCATAAGTTCAGTACCCTTAGCCACACCTACAGAACGTGGTAAAATCTGGATGCTAGCAAGCACTTACTGCTGCAAGTTGAGAGCTCTCTCTAAATGGGAAGCATATTTTTCTCTCTTTCTTCACCCTCCATGGAATACAGGAATGGAAACCTAGGTTGAGAAGTCCAAAATCACGCAGGCTAGAAGAAATACGTGCGAGTTGTACTTATAAGCTGGTCTCCTGACACAGCACCCTGGTACAACCTCAGGAACTTCCCAGGTCAGCCCACGTGTCCTGATGTTCCTGCATCTGCACAGTAACTATAAATGTAAGAAGGCCAAGTGTGCCAGCAGCAGGCTGATTGCTACAATGTGTTCTCAGCCTTTATGCCCAAGAGCATGTCACTGACTCCCTCCTGCAGCAAGAAGCCCAAGCAGAGGCTGAGAAGTTATTTGGGGGCAGGCTGGGGAAGGAGGTAATGTTAGGGAGGTAGTAGGCTGGATGTGTTTACAACTCATTTCCACTCTGACTGTAGAGCAAAGGCCACCTGGGCTTGGATCCACGTTGAAATAAATGTGCCAAGACTTGGAAAATTCCCAATATGCTAAAACTTAGACTCAGTTCCCAGAGGTAGAAGTGGGTACAAGAAGTGGGTACAAGGTCATTCTCTGGGCAGGATACTTTCCTCAGATGGCCTGGTTCTGCTCTTAAGAGAGTAGAATTGCTCATGGAGGTGTTTATTTCTGCCCTCTTTTCCTCTTCCTTTTATCCTTCTGTATTTAACAAATACTTGAAAGTTGCGTATTCTACAGTGACCTAGGCCTTTTGAATTACAGGTATAGGCAGTATTGACCCTACCTTTAAGATGCTCAGATACAAGAAAAAAAAAAACATTAAAAAGTGGGCAAAGGACATGAACAGACACTTCTTCAAAGAAGACATTTATGTGGACAACAAACATATGAAAGAAAGATCAACATCACACTGATCATTAGAGAAATGCCAATCAAAACCACAATAAGATACCATCTCATGTGAGACCGAATGGTGATTATTAGGAAGTCAGGAAACAACAGATGTTGCAAAGGCTGTGGAGAAACAGGAACGTTTTTATACTATTGGTGGGAATGAAAATTAGCTCAACCATTGTGGAAGACAGAGTTCCTCAAAGACCTAGAACCAGAAATGTCTTTTGACCCAGCAATCTCATTACTGGGTATATACCCAAAGGAATATAAATTATTCTATTATAAAGATACCTGCATCTATATGTTCACTGCAGCACTATACACGATAGCAAAGACACGGAATCAACCCAAATGCCCATCAGTGATAGACTGGATAAAGAAAATGTGGTACATGTACACTATGGAATACTATGCAGCCATAAAAGGAACAAGATCATGTCCTTTGCAGGGATATGGATGGAGCAAACTAACACAGGAACAGAAAGAAAATCAAACACCGCATGTTCTCACTTATAAGTGGGAGCCGAATGATGAGAACACAGATACAGGGAGGGGAACAACACACAGTGGGGCCTGTCAGGAGGAAAGGGGAAGGGAGAGCATCAGGAAAAATAGCTAATGCATGCTGGGATTAACACCTAGGTGCAGCAAACCACCATGGTACACGTTTACCTATGTAATAAACCTGCACATCCTACACGTGTACTCCAGAACTTAAATTATAAGAAAAAAGAAAACAAAAGATGCCTGGATGCTCAGACACATGGGGACATTTATAAATCAGGGATTTGATATCTCTGTCTGTGATTGTTCATTTTATGTGTCAGCTTGGCTGGGCCATGATGCCCAGATATTCTGGATGATTCTGTGAGGGTCTTTTTGCATGAGATTAACATCTGGGGTAAAGTATATCACCCACCATAACATGAGTGGGCCTCATCCAAGCAGCTGAAGGTCTATATAGAACAAAAAAGACTGACCTCCCTCAGCAAGAAGGAATTCTGCAGCAGACCACCTTTGGATTTGAACTGAAAAATCAGCTCTTCTCTTGGTCTCCAGCTTGCCAGCTCACCCTGAAGATTTGGGACTTGCCAACCTCCATAACATATGAACCAATTCCTTAAATTCTTTTTCTACATATATACATCTGAGTGGTTCTGTTTCTTTGGAGGATCCTAAGACACCCTCCAATGTCACCTCCTTGGTTCATGCCTATAGCATCTCTTGCCTGGATCTCCTTTCCCATCTTCCCTGTGGCTACCGGCATTCTCTCATGAAGCACAGATCTGAGTAGTTGTTTTGCTTACAGTCCTTCCAGATGCCCCATCTTCCCCAACCAATGCCTTCTAACTTAGTCATCTTTGCACTAGCACCTTCTTGATTTTTGTTATATCAGACTTTCTCTTTGTGGGCATCAAAAGGAGAGAAACAGAACTGAGAAAGAACTGAATTTCCTCTTTATATTATTTAGTATCACTCAAGATTGAATTCATATTTAACACTATCAGAAGTATTCCATCCCACATTTTAGGGAATGTTGGTTACAGAATAAAACCCATTCTCCTTTACATGGCCTTGAAGGTCTTTTAACATTAATAAGTGCAGTTATCTCTTGGTATCCATGGGGGACTGGTTCCAGGAGCCTGAAGATACTCAAATCCCTGTTATAAAATGAAGCAGCATTTGCATATAACCTGTGCATATCCTCTCACATACTTTAAGTCATCTTTAGATTACTTATAATACCTAATGCAATGCCTACTCATCACTGCATTTGTGTGTATTCAGTGTTGTAGTTGGCACATGGCAAATTCAAATTTTACTTTATGGAACTTTGAAAATTTTTTTTTCTGAATATTTTCAATCCACAGTTGGTTGAATCCACTGAACTCACAGATACAGGGATACAGAGGGCCAGCTCTATGTATTAAGTGTTGGCAATGTTCCAGGCACCAAGCAATTCATCTTTAGTCCTTCCTCCAAAATGCAAAGTGATCCCCTGTACCACTCTCTGAGAAGTATGCCTTTTTGCTTTGTTCCTGAACTCATTCGGGAGCTCTGAAATCCAGCTCCTCTTTGTAAAACTGTCTCCCAAGTGTTCCCTCAACCCCCAGTAGTTACTGTTTTCTGTAATAAGATTTATTGTTGTCACACTGCAAATATTAGGTAGATGCAAAAGTAATTGCGATTTTTGTCATTGTTTTTAATAGCAAGAACCGCAATTACTTTTCCATCAACCTAATATTTGTTTTTCTACCTGGCTGAAGCTCACGGGAGAAGGAGTATATCTTATTCATTGTTAGGAATTTTCAAGGGGACCTCTCTATTTCCTGCCTGGTTTCTGCATACAATGAGAAATAAAAGACAGGAGAGCTGGGGATCACACTATTACTTTTTTTTTTTTTTTTTAAAGATCAAGGCTGAATTAAAGAATTTAGCTTTAGCATGAGACTAAATAGTCCTGTTAAGTGAATCCAGAATTAGGCTGTCTCACAGGCTATGTGAGGACCACATAGGACTAGGCAGGCTTCCCACAAAGGGTAGAAGAGTCCGTCCTTGGAGAAGTGGCTCAGTAAACTTGCTCCCTGGAAAGCAGCTCTTTTCCAGGAGAAAGAAGGGCAGGCTTGGTTCTATAGCCCAGTGTTTTCCTTTGCATGTTTGCCAATCAGAGGCTCATAGAGAAAAATCTCCCTTCATCCAGCCATGGAGTGAGGCAGGGGTGTTTTACCTGTTGGATTAAACTCTCAGATTGCACAGAACACACAATTTCAGAAAACCAGAGGGACAGGCCCACAGACATTAGCTATCTTGACCAGTCCTCTCATTTTACATATGAGAAGACTGAGGCCCAAAGAGAAGGTACTTGCCCAAGGTCACTTCATTCTCACCTGAGTGGTCTATAACTTTAATCTGTAATTTTTGAAGCAGATAGGTACCATTGATTCATATGGATTAATATTGCCTGCCACCCCTTGGCAATGCTGCCAAAATTATCAGCCCCATTCTCGAGTGCTTACTCAGCTAGAAACCTGGGATCCAGGTGCTGTAAGGTAGGCCCCTGGGATATCTTGGCACGGCGCTGTAATTGTGGATTAAGGAAACCTGGTCCTTGGCTAACTCAATTCTCTCCACATAATAAAAAGAGGGAGAAGTGAAATGTCAGGAGGAAATACACATTTAATGCATTTTAAAGAGCCCTGTTTATTTTTGAGTCCTGGCCTTTTTTTTCTGACTTAATTCTTGGCCACTGTAAATTACTTCAAAAATGATTTTAGAATAGGGAAGGGGCAGGGAGGCTTAGAAGCTGTCTTTAACATTTTATCTTCTTTTGGTATCATTTAGGATCTTAATTCTGAAGCACGACAAGGAGGCAGAAACGGCTCTTGGCCGCAGACAAGCAGAATCACTTTAAATGAAGATAAGAGTGTTGTGCTTCAGAATTTCTCCTAAAGCTACCGAAAGAATGAAGACCTCTCCCAGCGCTGCACAGAATAGAGGGCATTTCTAATTCCTCATTAACAGGAATAGGAACGAAAGTATTCCAAAGCAAGGATCTGCTCTTGTTCACTGCTAAAGCCACTACATCAAGCTGGAGGTGTGGGAGGAGAGAAAGGCTGAAATTAACATCATGTTTGGAAAATAATCAGTTAAAATGCTTTTGTAACTTCATCACTACCCGGGGAAAAACGTCAGGAGCTTCTAAACCAAGAAAGGAAGAAACCGGGCGGGTTATTTACGAGTTCCTTCCCTCTTGCAGTTTTAAACCACTGCAAAATACACCCATTTGTTAAGGCTCTGGACCAACGCTGGGCGAACCAGCTTCGCTCCGCAGGTGTCTGCGCGGCTGGCCTCGCTCTCCCCCTAGCGGACCCGTGCGATAGTGCATTCTCGGCTCCAGCGCACAGAGCCGCATCCAGGAACTGTTCGCGCGCGCAGCCTTGGCGCTGCTCGCTGGCCGCCTGCACGCGTGCAGCGACCAGCCAGGCTGCAGCCAGGGGATTCCAACTGAGGCTCCAGAGTCAGAGACTTCAGCCTAGCATCACATTAGGTGCAGGCGGCCGGCCATCCCAACCCGGGCCGGGAGCGCACGCGTCACTGGGGCCGTCAGTCGCGGTGCAACTTCCCCGGGGAGTCAACTAGGTTCACCTGCGGACTCGGTGCAGGTAGCTGGGTGCTAAGTAGGGGTGGACGGGATGGCTAGGGCTGATGGAGCCATCGGGACCCCAGTGGAGGTGGGTGGGGGGTGAGTGCCTTGCACTCCTGGTTCCTGGAGGAATGTGGGGTGTTCCGAGAGATCGTAAAGTGACTGCTCAGGATTGAGACCCAGAGTCCTTGACTGTCTGGGTCCAAAGCGCACGTCGAGGGTTCCTGAACGTTGGCTGGGCAGAAGCCCCGCAAGAGGTGTCTATGCCAGGGTCTGGGAACAGCACTTGGGCATCCTGGGCTTTGAGGCAGGGGTTCTCCCAGGAGGGACTGCGAAACCGGTGTTCCACGGAAGCAGGTGCTGTGGAAGTTCAGCGAGTGACAGTAAAGAGGGTTAGACGGGGGTGGCCCTGAGCTGGGGTTTTCCAAGCAAGGGGCTGTTTGGGGATGCCCGGAGGAAATACTTGAATTAACATTTATTAGGAGAGGGGCTGGTTTGGGGGTCCCGCGGAGGTGGGTGTGCTGAGGGTAGGGGCGTGGGGCAGGCAGGGAGTTTGGAGATCCCTCGAGGAGATGGTTTGGTTGTAGATTCCCAATCCCGGAGGAAAGTGGCTGATTTTGACCCTCCCTTCTCCCCCAGTGGAAGCTGCTGAACTTCCCAAGGAACGGGCGCCCTGGGGGCTCTGGGCTTGTGGCTGGTAGGGGATTCCCGCTCATTTGCAGTGGCTCAGAGGAGGTACCTCTCCCCCGCGGCCGGCTGTTGTGCCCCGTGTTTCAGATGACTTGGGTTCCTGGGAACGGGGCAAGCGCTCCCTACCCGCGTCTGAAGAGAAACGCGGCGGTCTCCTCACGGCCCTCCCGCTTTGTTTCAGGGTGGACCCAGCAGATCTGTCTGTGGAGTCTCCAGGACTAGAATCCCAGGCGCCGCCCTCCGACACGTGAGACCCCGCCGTACCACACCGTAAAGGGCTCCAAGACCCGGGCGCACCGCGGCCGCCGGGATCATGGAGGGCGCGTTCGCAGCCAACTGGAGTGCCGAGGCGGTCAACGCTAGCGCCGCGCCTCCGGGGGCCGAGGGCAACCGCACCGCCGGGCCCCCGCAGCGCAACGAGGCTTTGGCTCGCGTGGAGGTGGCGGTGCTGTGTCTCATCCTGTTCCTGGCGCTAAGCGGGAATGCGTGTGTGTTGCTGGCGCTGCGCATCACGCGCCACAAGCACTCACGCCTCTTTTTTTTCATGAAGCACCTGAGCATTGCCGACCTGGTGGTGGCTGTGTTTCAGGTGCTGCCGCAGCTGCTGTGGGACATCACCTACCGCTTCTACGGGCCCGACCTGCTGTGCCGCCTGGTCAAGTACTTGCAGGTGGTGGGCATGTTTGCCTCTACCTACCTGCTGCTGCTCATGTCGCTGGACCGCTGCCTGGCCATCTGCCAGCCGCTACGCTCGCTGCGCCGCCGCACCGACCGCCTCGCCGTGCTCGCCACGTGGTTTGGCTGCCTGGTGGCCAGCGTGCCGCAGATGCACATCTTCTCGTTGCGCGAGGTGGCTGATGGCGTCTTCGACTGCTGGGCCGTCTTCATCCAGCCCTGGGGACCCAAGGCCTACATCACGTGGATCACGCTAGCTGTCTACATCGTGCCGGTCATCGTGCTAGCCACCTGCTACGGCCTTATCAGCTTCAAGATCTGGCAGAACTTGCGTCTGAAGACCGCTGCAGCAGCGGCGGCTGAGGCGCCAGAGGGCGCGGTGGTTGGCGCTGGGGGGCGCATGGCCCTGGCGCGTGTCAGCAGCGTCAAGCTCATCTCCAAGGCCAAGATCCGCACGGTCAAGATGACTTTCATCATTGTGCTGGCCTTCATCGTGTGCTGGACGCCTTTCTTCTTCGTGCAGATGTGGAGCGTCTGGGATGCCAACGCGCCCAAGGAAGGTAGCCAGGGCTGGGAGACCCAGGAGGAAGGAGCCTGGTGGTTGGGGGAGGCCATGTCCTGCTGCCTCAGAACGTCCAGGGGTCTGTGGACTTCCTGGGGGTTAAGCGGGTTTGAAATCCCATAGAGTCACTGCTTCATCATCCCTTGACCAAGTGACTTAGGGCAATTAACCTACCCCAGCTTTTACTTTCTCTTGGGTAAGGTGGCAGTAAAGGCAAAAGTACCAGCTGTCACCAGGCAGTAGGGGAATGCCATGAGAAAATGCAGTTAAAGTCGCTAGCACAGCCCTTGGGCTGCATGTGGGCTGTATGGTTTATTACCATGGTGGAGGAAACAGGTTCAACTCCATCTGCTTTCCCACGTGCTTAGGAGGAGGTGGCAGAGGTAAGTTTTGAACCCCTGGCCAAGCTCAAGCTCCTTCAACTTTAAGTGCATGTTAAGCTGAACTTCCACTTTAAGTTCAAGAAGTCCACTTTGAAGCCAAGAAGTCTGGTTTGGACAAGGACAGCCTTGCAGGGGTGGGCAGTTTGTCCAACCAAGCACCTAGTAGTTGAAGAGGGTGTTGTGGGAGAAGAGGATTCCAAGAGGAAGGTGAAGACAAATCCCTGAACCCTTCATCGAGTGGAGGTGGTGAGTCTCTAGGCAGAGTACTGCAAGGAGCGCTGGGTAGGTAGGCTTAGGGAGGAGAGCACCCAGGACTGAGACTTCACTTCCACTTGGGGGAAAGAGAAGGGAGCTGGGAGGTGGACATTCAGGTTTGAGGGGGAGGCTCGGTGATTTCTGTAGGTGGGGAATATGCCTTCCAGGATGGAGGACTGCTGAGGACAAGGCTGAGGGTGGAGCTGCTGTCCATTCTTGGCTTGTGCCAGAAGGCTAGGAGGAGGGCATAGAAGAAGGCAACCTACGGAGAATGCTTGGAGGAACAAAGGCACCCTGGGGCTCTGGTGTTTATGGCTGGCGCTGGATGGCTGTCCCTAAGGCGTAGAGCACCAGGCAGCTTCCCGTCACTCCCTGCCTGCCAACCCCATTCCAGTAGCTTATTTGGAAAGAGAGCGGGAGGGGTGATTGCTGGTGGTGAATGACTTATGCGTTTTTGTTTGAACGTAATTCCATAATACGTGCTGGATGCTGGGGACTTCAAAGGTTTGTAAAGAAAGACCAAGGGATTTGCTTTCACCCTTTCTGCACTCCAGACACTGCAAATGTCCCATTTCTGTGTGCATCACCACTGCTCCCAATAGTCTCAAATGCATTCATCCTGGGAAGCTGAAATCTCAGTGCCAGCTGCTTTTATTCAGTTTGGTAACTTTGCTTTGGTCCTTTCTGGAATTCACAGACAGGCTTTATGGAGCCCTCCTAGTTAGCTCAGTGTTTGCTTTAGTGGCCAACACACTGGTTAGTCAATATTTACTGAACACTTGTGGCCCCTGGTCATACCTTACGCCTGCGTAGCCAGTACTGGAGCCTGTGGCCAACAGTGTTACGCCATCCAGGGATGCTTGCAGGAGGAGCAAGCTAACAGGGAGGCAGGAGAGGTGGGGCACACGTGGGTCTGTTCCTGCTTCATCAGGAAAATCTCCGGGAGGTCGGAAAGCTTAGCGACCACCCATCAAGGCTGCCAGAGTGGGTGGGATGTCACAGTTCTGGTGGCTATAGATGTGGTGGCCCAGGGACCCAAAGTCCCTCTCTCCTTCAGTGTTTGCTCTCTGTTTTCCATCTCTCCCTTGAGCAACTTAATTCCATCATTCACAAATACCAAGGGCTGCCTTTATGGATTTAGCGCTCACCTTGTTCCAGTAATGTGCAGTCGGGCACAAAAATTTAGGTAACTCAACAAGATAAAATAGGTATGAAGAAACTGTGATAAAGCAGAGAGTGGGGAGAAGAAAAGGAAAATAAAGATATAATAATAGTAATAATACTATTAATAATAAAGTCTCTGTGTGTATAGACAAGCTCTACACGTGGTTACTTTTTATAAGAACCAAAGAGGAAAGCTTTCAGTTTAAATATTTCTATTATTCAGAATAGAGAGCCAATGGGAGTGTCTGAGTGATTTCATGAGATCTGTTCTTCAAAGCGGCCAGATGCTGTTGGGTGCTGACTTGGTGAGGCTGGTGAGACTGATGCCCCATGCAGGATTTGATAAGCCCTTTGAATATCTTTCAGAATTAAATTCCAAAGCCAAAGGTTTGGCACCAGCCTTTTCCCTTGAACCCAGTGGCATTTGCTTTGCTGCTGGTTGCAGGGGTTTTAACCCTGGGGCAGTTCTGAGGGAGGAGATGAGGATGAGGAGGGCACTTAGTAGAGTGGGGGCGTTTGCATTTCTAGGGCTGGTTGATGTTGGTTGGGTACGGTGGACAGGATTTAGGGTTTCTGTCTCTTGTCTTCTCTTTCCAGCATCTCCCTCATAAAATGCCCAGTCCGGTGTCCTTAAGCCAGTTGTTTTACCCCCTCAGAGCCTGAGCCTCCTCCTCCTTGTATAAGGATAGCATGGGCCACCTCATGGGGTTGTTGTCAGGATTAAATGGTGTGACCCATGGCCCCTTCCTGATGGACAAGGTGGGGATTCTTCTCTTGAGCCTGGGTGGAGGGAATGGGAGTGGACAGCAGGCAGTGTGTCCAGGGAGGGTGGGAGGTGGCAGCTTCTGCTTGTTGAGGCCAGAGAGGTGAACTATGAGTCCTGTCACGGCAGGGACGCTGCCTGTCCTGTTCCCTTCTGGGTGCACAGTGCCTGGCACAGGCTGCACAGTCATTGTCATATACCAGTGCTTGTCAAATACATGGAAAATGGGAGCAAGGAAGTGAGATGGGGCAGGGATGGGTATGAAGAGCAGGACTCAGGAGGAATAGGAACTTTCTAAGTACCCTCTGAAACAGTACTGGCAACCTTGGAAAGAAGGGGGCACCCCATCACTGGGGGCAAGCAAACATCTGTCAGGAGTGTGGGACTGGTACAGGAAGTCTGGTTTGAACTGTTTCCCATCTGTAGAATGAGCTTCCAGCCCCTCCCTGTTTCCATGGGATGGAGGACCCTCTGGCATGTTCCATCTACCTTTCCTTCCCATGAGTGCTGTGCCTGAGGTGTCGGGGACCAGGCCCCTTGGAGGGGCTTGTTCTTGGGTGACCCAGTCAGGTGGAGAGCATGGCAGGGCTGGGCAGGAGGAGTTTGGACAGGATATTTACTCTGGGCCGTGAAGCGTGCGCAAGCTCGGCCCTTCTGGGTATAAATCTTAATTAGGTGGACAGTTAACTTCAGACTCTTATGTGGTTAAGTAATTGTGTGTTCTTTTATGTTCTTGGCTAATGTTAATGTTTTCTCTTTGGGTTTCTGCCCTGAGGTGATTTCACTTCTTTTTCCCCCAAAGGTTTGATAAATAACAACTAAGAAGACAAAAAAGTAAAATCAAAAAACTCAAAGAGAAGCAAATCCCAAACCCGCCTCTTGGGTGAGGCACTGCTACGTCTTTTTTCCATTTGCAGGCTATCTGTGTGGGTTTGGGGAGGGGTGAGAAGGGGAGGAGTGGTTGTGGAGGTTTGTGGAGGGCCTCGGATCAGGAGGAGATTAGCAGGTTCCCTGACTGCATCACGCTCTCTGTGGAGGCTGGATTAGGTCTGTGGTCTGGGCTGGCATGTCTTGAGTGTGACCTGAGACACTGGCCCACCTGCTGACCTTACCACCTTGCCTTGGCAACTTTTGGAGGCAAAGAAAACTCCACAGGGCTCCCTCCCAGGGGCTGGAGCCAGAACCTATACACCAGACCCTGCTTGCCAGAGCCCCCGCCCCGGGAGACAGTACTGGGAAATAGCCAGTGCCCTTCCGGGACCTGGGCTTGTTGCCATCTGTGTCATTTGGGGCAATGTCTCTTATTGGCCTCTGGACCTCTGTCATTCCTGTCTGAGCAATGGGGATAACAGCTTGTGATGGAACTTGACATCCTCTCTGGGCCCCAGCTTTGGTGAAGGAAGGAGTGGGATTAGTTGGTAACAGCAGCCACCATTGGCTGAGTGTCCACTGTGAGTCAGGCCTGTGCCTCGGCCATTTCTGCTCCTCATCCTAATGCAGCAAGGCAAGGGACCATCATGGCTGTTCTACAGATGAAGAAACTGAGGCTCAGAGAGGTGTGACCTGCTCAAAATCACTACTGAGTAAGTGGTGGAGTTGGGATTGGAACCCAGCCATGTTACACTGGAGACTGACATACTCACTGCATGACCCACCCGCTAACGCCCTGCCACCCCAGGCCAGCAGTTTTCCTGATGGTCTACACCCTCAGCTTGGGGATCTCCTGGGTGCTTGTTAGATCTCTGGCCCCGCCCTAGATCCATGGAAGCTTAGCCCTCCCCTGCTATCTGTCTCTAAGATCCCAACATCCTGGGTTCTTCCTGCAACACCTACACAGACACACCCACCCAGCTACACATCTGCTGATGGCTCTGCCCTCTCAGCACTCTGGGTTCAGTGCCACACCCCTTGCATTCTCCCCGTGCCCACCAATTCCATCATCTTAGCTGCGCCACACACCTCAAGTTGACACTTTGCTTTCTATTTTTATTTATTTATTTATTTTTGAGACAGAGTTTCGCTCTTGTTATCCAGGCTGGAGTGCAATGGCGCGATCTCGGCTCACCGCAACCTCCGCCTCCTGGATTCAGGCAATTCTCCTGCCTCAGCCTCCTGAGTATCTGGGACTACAGGCACGCGCCACCGTGACCAGCTAATTTTTTGTATTTTTAGTAGAGACGGGGTTTCACCAGGATGACCAGGATGGTCTCGATCTCTCGACCTCGTGATCCACCCGCCTCGGCCTCCCAAAGTGCTGAGCCACCGCGCCCGGCTGACACTTTGCTTTCTATTATCACCACCTTAGAGTATGATTTTTCACCTTTGGCGCTGCTGACATTTTGGGCTGGATAATCTTTGGAGTGTGTGTGTGCGTGTGTGTGTGTGTGTGTGTGTGTGTGTGTGTGTGTGTCTCTTCTATGTATGGTAGGATATTTCGCAGCATTCCTGTCCTCTACTTGCTACGTGCTGCTAGCAACCTCCTTGCCAATTGTGGCCACCAAAACTGTCTCCAGACATTTCCAAAGTTCACTAAGGGGCAAAGTCAACCCTGGTTAAGAACTGCTGGCTTAGACCGACTGTGCATCTTTTTAAACTAATACCTAACAAATGAGTACTCTCTTGTTAGCGCTGCCCTGGTCTCTGGCCAGCCTGCCTCGTGTACCCCCAGACCCAGACAGGCCCGGCAACTTCCTACTTTGTACAAGTTCCTGTGGTGTTGCCTTCACACTCAGGCTAATACTGTTCCCACCATGGGAACATCCATGCATGTCTCTTCCATGGATTCCCATCCTTTGAAGCCCAAATCCAATGTGTGTGCTGCTTTGTGGCACAACTCCAGGGGATGCCTTTTACCTCAAGGTCTATGAGCAGGGTGTTCCTAGGAGCTGTGCAGTGCACAACCTGAACACCTTAACATGGCAGCCTCATCCAGTGTCCCTTTCAGGAAGCCCTCCCTGATTTGCCAGTTTAAGGGGACTTTCTCCTTTGAATGCTAACTCACTCATTCCAGAAAACAGTTTCTGATGCCTCTGCTGGCCCCTGTCCACACAACCTCAGTTTTTATCCGTCAACCCTCCAGTGAAGAGAGTTGACAAGGGGCCCTCCCCAGGCCCTCGCCCTCCTATGGCAAGCTTCTGGAACATGTAAATGTGGGACAGTCTGGTCAAGGTTAGTCACAGAGTTCTGGCTACACCCAAAGACCTCTGGGAGGGACACCCCTAGTTTCTGCTGGGTTAGTGTCAAGTGGAACAGCAGTGCTAACTCTGTGTATGGGGCTGAGCCTGCCCACTGCTCGGGTTTCTGGGGTTCAGAATCTCGGGTTTCTGAAGTTCAGAATAGGACTTAGGTTGTATAGAAGGTGGAACGTCCTGATGGTGCAAGTCAGCGTAGCTGGTGGAGTGGGAGTCATTTTGGGCATAGGCATTTTAGCGAAGGGGCTGCAGTTTCAGTTGGCAGGTGGTGACAAGCCCAAGGATCCTGGGAACAAGACTATTAAGAGGAAAGAGAAACAACTGTCTCCCTGGAGGAGGTGGGAGGCCAGGTGGGAGGTTCTAGCTGTGGTTTGGAGGTGCCCTAGACTGGGTCTTGTCTAAGGCATGGGTGGGAGGGAGGTGTAACTAGGTGATCTTCAGTGTCCCAGCCCCAAGGCCCAAATCCTTATTCCTGGTGTATGCCCAGAGGGGCAGCCTCTGCCAGCATCTTCTTTTGTGCTCAGTCAGATGCTTCGGGACTGTGGGCCTCTGCCCTCCCGGCCTATGTCTCCCACCCCAACAGCATGCTTGCTCATTCTGTTTCTGTCCTTCTCTCTCCACCTGACCATATCTGAGTGTGAACTTAATTTTCTCAGAGGGAATTGCATTTGAGTCCGTCACCTTGTTGGGAGGCCATATCCTGTGGTTGAGCAGAGAAATTATTTTTAACCCTTCTAACATGCTGGCAGCGGTGGCTGATTTATCAGGACCTCTTGCCTAGCAGTTGCATGCTTCAGTTCAATTCAGTTTCTTATTGAACTCTTCCTATTTTCCAGCCTCTGCAGTAGCCAAAAGACAGAGCTACCAATAAGACACAGTCCCCAGCCAAGGAGTATCAAAAAATAATGACAATATGATGGGATGATGCTGTTACA
Source organism: Saimiri boliviensis (assembly GCF_048565385.1). NCBI lineage: Eukaryota > Metazoa > Chordata > Mammalia > Primates > Cebidae > Saimiri > Saimiri boliviensis. The sequence continues at coordinate 87,336,521 of NC_133456.1, forward strand.
GAGGCATTGATTTACCAAGTCCTGCAAATCTCCTGGGGAAGTATAAGTTGGTCTGTCTCCCTGGGAAGAAATCAGGAGAGTTTCAGAGGGGAAGTCTATCATTTGAAAAGGGTTTTTAAAGGATGAGTAGGAGCTTACTATGCAAAGAATCAGATGCACATTCCGTGTTGAGATCAAGAACAGTGGGCGGTTACTTTATTCTTCTTTCCTATCTATATCATTTGGGCCACTTGGAAAGAAGCTCCTCAAACTTTAATGCTTATCTTGTTAGAGTGCAGATTCTGATTCAGTAGGTCTGGAGTGTGGCCCCAAGAGTTTGCAATTTTGACAGGCAAACAGGTGTTGCCTATCAGATGCCCTGTGGCCAGCCATTGGCTTCACATTGAGCAGCAAAGCTTCAATACATTATCTCTTTTACCAGCACTCTCTGTTTGCTTTTATACCTATGGCCCAGATTGGCTGGAGGGTCTTGAAATCCCTTGAAGGGTGGGGAAAGGCTGGTCATTTGTAGGAAGGCCCTGGCTTGTCTTCTTCCAGAATGTGGTTATCCTCAGGCCCAACCCAGTGAGTCCAGCACACCCACCAGATCAGAGCAGTGCCTTCGGAAGAAGCGCATTTTCAACTCTGTAGCCTGCTAGTTTGGCTCTTCACACAGATCTTGCTCTATACTGGGTGATCACACATTTGTGATTTTTTAGAAAAATCACAGTTATAAAATTGTGGTCTTTCCTAAGAAGGTACCCTATAGTATCTATTGAGACTCGATCTTTCTATAAGAATACATTCAAAAATTATTTCCTTAGGAAAGGGCCTTCCATGGTCTTGTTCGCAGATGCCTGCATAGTCCTGTAGGAATAAGGGATGTTCGTCTGAATTCCTGGTACTCCAGGGAGGCCTCATGGCAAATGATTGGTGTCTCAAGTGCGTTTTTTTTTTTAAGTTGACAGACTCGCTTTGACCCAGCCAATCTCGGCCGTATGTCTTTGAGTCATGTGAAACGTGCCAGTAGCCTCAGGAACAGCACAGCCCAGAGAGGCCGTGGCCAGCTGCCCGTCAGCTGTTCTGGGATAATTTGGGGTTTCAGTGCTGGGGTGGAGAGAATGCCGGGAAATCAGAACAGGGAAGTTCTTTGGGCTTGAGGAAAGCCAGGCTGGAAGGGATGGAACGTGGCCCTCTGCCTCCCACCCCTCCGTGAATCATGGTGCCAAGTAGAAACGCAGAGTTGATTCTCCCAGGGGCAGAATTGCCCAGCAAGGGATGTTGGTGTTTGGTGTGTGGCTGTTTCTGCTCATATCCCCTGCTTGCGCTCCCTGCCTACACACCCTGTCCTTCAGTGTGTCTGTAGGCCAGGGGGCTCCCACTGTGAACACCTTCCTTTCTCCAGGGACCCTGGAGAAGGTGCTCACTGTGCAACAGACCTTTCTGGGTCAGGCCCATGAGGACTTGTAGGTCCTCCTCTCTGCGCCAATATCACTGCAGTTGTACTGTGTGGAAATGGGGTGGGAGGCCAGTCTTCCTGGGAGCTTGGGAGCAGCCATGGCTCTTCAGAGAAGTCCGGATGAAGGCATGAGGGCTGGCCGTTGCAAATTTGCACTGAGCATTGGGTGTGGCATTTCCTTTTGGCCAAAGGCAATGCCCAGAGATGAGCGCAGCTGTGAGCATTTGGCAGGCAGCTTTGGGCAGCTGGGGGAATGGGCACCCAGGGGCACCACAGAGCACACTAAAAACATGCTAGACTCCATGCAAAGGCAGTCACCAGGTCTGATTTGCTTTTTCAGTCAGTTCCCATGGGGACTACCCGGTGGGTGGGCGTGTTTTAAAGGAAGACAGTAGTAACACAGGAGGGATTTCCATGTGGAAGAACACCTGGCTGGTGGTGAGGCCCTAGGACTTCATGCTGGAACAGGTGAGCAGAAAAGAGAGAGAACAATTTTACAGGTATTGGGAGACAGCTCCTTCAACCAACTGGAACATCCAGGCTAGCATGGGAGCTAAAACAGATCCTAGCGTTTCATCACCCACCTTGTACCTGAAATCTGCAGGGTGAGAGCAGATATAGCCAGGACCCCAAGTATGGTAGAATGAAACAAAGGCATTCTTTTTTTTTTTTTTTTTTTTTCAAGAGAGAGGTTCTTGCTCTGTTGCCCAGGATGAAGCGCAGTGGTGCAATCTGGGCTTATAGCCTTGATCTCCTGGGCACAAGTGATTCCCCACCTCAGCCTCCTGAGTAGCTGAGAGTACAGGCACACACCACCACGCCTGGCTAGTTTTTAAATTTTTGTTGATCTCCCTTTGTTGCCCAGGCTGACTTGGGCATTCTTACCTAGTACCAGTTCATTGCTTCAGTCCACTGCTGACCTTGTGGAGCCCAGTCATTCCAGCTGCCCTCCCCAAAGATGTCGGTCCATTTAAACCCATCAGAAATTACAGGCTGGCTGACAAGGACAGATCCTACACTGAAAGCTACACTGGTGGTGGGGCCTTTTGAGCTGGCATGAGAATCTACAAATAAGCTGACCTTCTTGGCATGTAGTCTGGCCCAAGAGTCATTGTGGAGAGACACTGCCCTATGGGCTTGAAGCTTCCAGAGGCTCAGCCAGTGGGTCCTGGGCTTATCCCCACCCTGGGCTGCCTCAGATTCCAAGACATACACTAGCCCAGGGAGCGGCATTGCTCCTTTGCTTCACACCTGTGGTGCTCGCTCTCTTATTGATTAGAAAAACAACGTATTTATTGATCACTTAACACACCAATGTAGTAATAGTGACAATAGCTAAACTCTATTAGTTGTTTACTTTTATGGAGTGCCAGGAATCATTAACAGTACTTGGCATCCTCTCTAAATGAGTAAACCCCTCAACAATTCTGTGGAGAGCTCTTTTATTATTCCCATTCCACAGATGGGGAAATTGAGGTTGAGAGAGGTTAAATGACTTGCTCAGGAATACACAGCTGCAAAACAGCAGAGCCAAGCATTTGTGTCCAGGTTTGGGCAACTTGAAAGCAAAGGCACCAACTGTATAATTCTGCTAATTTCTGTATGGGACATGCTGATCTGAGCTTACCCTGTGGATCTGCTTCCCCTTGCCTTCCCCAACCCTTTCCCACCTGCTTTTAAACATCTGTGCCTCCTACAGGCATCTAGATCAAGGATTGGCTGGATTTTTCTGTAAAGGACCTGACAGTAACTATTTTAGGCTTGTGGGGTATAAGATCTTTGTCACAGCTACTCAAACTTTGCCCTTGTAGTGCAAAAGCAGCCATAGACAATATGTGAATGAATGGGTGGGGCTGTCTTCCAATAAAACTTTATTTACAAAAACAGGCAGTAGGCAGGGTTTTTTGGGCTGGAGTTTACTGGCCCCTGGTCTAGACCAGGAGACACTTCTGTTGGGAAGGATCGGGATCTGATAGGAGGTGTCTTTCCCCTCCCAGGTACACTTGGATTTCAAAAATGGAGAATGGGCAGTGTTTACTCTGAGTGGTGGACCACATTTGTTTTGGGAATAGGGAAGTTGCTCTCTGTCCCTCAAATCATACCATTAGGCAGATTGCCTAATCTTGGCTTTGGAATGGACAGGATTCACTAATTGGAACCAACCTGATCTGTTAGGATGCTAACCTGTTTTTAAAAGGAATCAGACTTCATTACTTTTATGTATGAACACAGGGTGACTTGCACCAATTAATTGGTGCAGAGAGTAAATCATGTAGATTTACTAACAACCAACTGCTCTTCTCCCCTTGGTGCCAGAAGACTTTGCTGACAAACGTCTCTGTTCTCTTCAGCGGCCACATTTATCTTGTGTACCTCTCTAGCACCCCCAGTGAAGAGTCCTTCCCTGGATTTAGTTCTTGAACTCTTATTTGTCAAAAAATTTTGCAGAACAGACAGAAAGAAGACTAGTGGATTTTCTCAGCCTTCTTGCAGTTGCCTTCACACACAAGGAGGTGGCTGAACAGAATTCTTAGTTGTTTTCCTTGTGGGTTTCTGGTGATGTTGCCTGGCCTTGTTTGCCAGCAAGAGATGTCTGGTTGTTCAGATCTAAGGCCATTGAAAGAAGCCAGATTTTTATCCCCGTGCTTGGAAGTACCTAGAATTAGGATTTTTTTTTCTTCCACCTTGAAGTTTCAGTTTGTGACAGGCAATGTTTCAAAGCTGATTTCTAATCATTAATTTTGCTTGCAACTCCATGAGTCCTCAGTGTAATAGCTTTTACAGAGTGCTTCAGATAACTTTCATGTCACTTTTTTCCCCCTACCTGAGTCTTATTGTCATGCTGAAGCTGTGCTCTCAGGCATAGCTTCATGGAGACTCTCTCAGTTGATCAGCTGTGAAGATGTCATACCCTTTCTTGCTGCCACACCTTTGCTGGTGCCGTTCCTTCTTCCTGGAGCACTGTTCTTCCCTGCCCTGCCTGGAAAAACCATAGGCATCTTCAGGAATCAGCTCACATGCCCCATTTGTGGGGCCGGCCATTACTTTCTTAGAGTGGCACCCCCTTCCTTTGCCCACGTAACCCACAAGATGCCTGCATCACGGTGTTTATCATTTTATTTGATTTGCCCGGCACATGGTCGTGATAGCAGTCACCATTTATTGGGCTCCCACTGTGTACCAGGCACTCTTTAATCCTTGCAGCAATCCCCAGAGGTTTGGGGAATCTCCTTATGCCCATTTAAAGATTAGGAAACCAAAGCTTCTTGGGGACTTCAAGTAACTAAGCTCTGGTGAGGCTAGAATGCAAACTAGGTGTGGCAGCTTCTGGGTGCTGTGCTCATAGACACTCTAGGTCACGTGTCCCCAAACTATGGCCCACGGGCTGCATGCAGCTCCCCGCCGCACTTCAGGAAGGGGCACCTCTTTCATTGGTGGTCAGTGAGAGGAGCACAGTATGTGGCGGCCCTCCAACGGTCTGAGGGACAGTGAACTGGCCCCCTGTGTAAAAAGTTTGGGGACGCCTGCTCTAGGTTGTAGGTGCTCAATACTGGTTGGGTGAGTGATGCATGATACAGGTGGCTGTGATGGATACAGCTTTTGCTGAGGGAGGTAGATGGCCAGAAAGCTTCTGGTGAGAGAAAGGCAGGGACAGTTCCAGGGCTGGGCTGAGCCTGGTGGGGAGGGTTCGGAGGACAGCCGAGGGCATGTCCAGGATAAGAGATGAAGAAGGAAGACTGTTGAGATTCACTCGGGGTGGTTGGCAAAATATCACAGAAAATATTAAAGATACATTAGGAAAAGTTATAGATTAGTATCAAACCTTTTGGAAGGCCAAAAGGTTTTATTGGGGCAGGCCAAAGGCGGCTGGCCAGTCCATTAAGTTAGGGAGAGATAGAGATGATCAAAGGCCTTACCGACACCCATTAGTCTCCACTCCAACTGTTTACTTATGTTAATATTATGCTGGGTGGCCTCTCCCGGAAGATCAAAGGGGAATTACCTGTTAATAGCACTTACTCTGGGCCCCTGAAACCTAAAGCTTTTGTCAGTCTTAAAACCATTCTCTTAACCATGTTAATTATCCACAAGTGTGTTAACTTGGAACCTCTATTAGGAATAAAAGTGTAGATGGACAGAGGGTCTGGGTCGATTGGTTTCATTTTGCCCTCTGAAAGCAGCCAATGGCCAGCCCTAGCCCACTTGAAACACTGTAATGGTGTGAGAGAGCATTCATTCATCCGTTGTTGAGTCAGGGTCTGCAGGTCAGACTTCCACAGCGGTGGGACCCATGTCTCAGGTTGTGACCCCGACGTGATCAAGGGCACAGAAGACAAACTTTGCCTTGTTAGTACCTCATCCTGTGATTTGGGATGTGATACTTGGACAAGGCTGTTGCTCAGGAAATGGTGTTTAAGTCAAATAGGTCTGAAGTGGCTCTAGTATTAATTAATGCCCCTTTCTCCTTTCTCCTGCCCCTGCCTGCTCAGCCTCAGCCTTCATCATCGTCATGCTCCTGGCCAGCCTCAACAGCTGCTGTAACCCCTGGATCTACATGCTGTTCACAGGCCACCTCTTCCATGAACTTGTGCAGCACTTCCTGTGCTGCTCCTCCAGCTACCTGAAGGGCAACCGCCTGGGAGAGACAAGTGCCAGCAAGAAGAGCAACTCGTCCTCCTTTGTCCTGAGCCACCGCAGTTCCAGCCAGAGGAGCTGCTCCCAGCCATCCATGGCGTGACCCACCAGCCAGGGCCAGGGCTGCCTCCTGAGGCTTGGGCTGTGCTGGCATGGGTGGTCTGCCTCTGGGTGGTGGCGTATGGATTTGTCTAAGGTACCTATCAGTTTGTATCACTCCACTCTTTGGGGTGGCTACAGTCGGGTGGAGAGTAGCCTCCATGGTGGAAGATGATAGGGGACTCAGCCATCAGACAACCCCCTGGCCTCTTGCACGTACTTCTACCACCCTGACCGCACTGCTACCCTGGGGAGTGGGTGGGTTGTTTTTTCCCCTGAACCTGTAATTTCACTCCAGTATCTTTTTACTTCTTTATTCTGGGCTATTGTGAAAAGTGGTAAATAGAAGATTGGTGACCAATTGGGTCAGGAAGTCCAGTGTTCTGGACTTGGGGTAAGGATTGGGGATGGGAACTTAGATGAGGGTGGTGCTGAGATCCTCCTGACTTCAAAGTGCATTTGCCTTTGAGTGGACAAGTGCTGGGGTCCTTGGGGACGAACTTGTGAGAGGATATCCCAAGGAGTAGGGGATTACCTTATAATACTATCTGGCATAGCAGATCAATTAGAACTTGGGTAAAAAATGTTTAAAAAGCTAATGTTTAAGAAGCAGTTGGGAAAGAAAAAGAAATAATGCATCCAGATTGGAAAAGAAGAAATAAAACTGTTTGCAGGCGACACTGTTTTGTATGTAGAAATTCACACACACACACACACACACACACACACACACACACACACACAGAGCTATTAGAACTAATAAGCAAGTTCCACAAGGTTGCAAGATACAAGACCAGTATACAAAAATGAATTGCATATCCTTATACTAGCAACAAACAATATGAAAATGAAGTTAATAATCCCATTTGTATTAGAATCAGAAAGAATAAAATAGGAATCAATTTAACAAAACAAGTGCAAGACGGAAAACTACAAAATTTGAAAGAAATTAAAGAAGGCTTAAATAAATGGAAAGACATCCTGTGTTCATGGATCAGACTTAGTATTGTTAAGATGGCAATACCATCCTAACTGATACACAGATTCGCTGCAATCCTTATGAAAATCGTAGCTAGCTTCTCTGCAGAAATGGATAAGCTAGTCCCAAAATTCATAAAGAAATACAAGGGATCCAGAATAGCCAAATAAGCCTTGAAAAAGAACAAAGTTGGTGGATTCACACTTCCTGATTTCATAATTTATGATAAAGGTACAGTAATCAGAGCAGTGTGTTACTGGCTTAAGAACAGACATATGGAGTAGAATGAAGAGTACAGATATGAACACTTGTACTTATGGTCAATTGATTTTTGACAAGATTCCCAAGACAATTCAATAGAGAAAGAAGAGTCTTTTCAACTAATGGCACTGGGACAATGATATGCATGTGCAAAAGAATGAGGTTGGACCTTTACTCATACCATGTGCAAAAATCAACTCAAAATGCATCCAAGACCTAAATATAAGAGCCGAAAGTATAAAATCTAAGAAAGAAATGTAGGCATAGATTTTTGTAACCTTGAATTAGCCAGCAGTTTCTTAGATATGACCCCAAAGACACAAGCAACCAATGAAAAAAATAGGTAAATTGGATTTAATTAAGATTTGAAGCTTTTGTAATTCAAAAGACCCTATGAAGAAAGTGAAAAGACAACCTGCAGAATGGGAGAAAATATTTGCAAGTCATCTATATATCTGGAATATATAAATAACTTGTATCCGAAATATATAAATAACTCTTATAACATAATAATGAGGAGAAAAATAAGTCAATTTTTAAAATGGCCTAAAGATCTGAACAGACATTTCTCCAACGAAGATATGCAAATGGCTAAGAAGCACATGAAAAAATGCTCAACATTATTATTCATTGGGAAATGCAAGTCAAAACCACAATGAGATTCCACTTTACAATCACTAGGATGGCTACAATAAAAAGATGGACAAGAGCAAGTGCTGGTGAGGGTGCAGAGAAACTGGTGAAATGTAAATTGTTGGTGGGAATGTAAATGGTGCACCTGCTTTGAAAAACAGTTTGGCAGTACCTCAAAAAGTTAAATGTAGAGTGACCATATGACCCAGGAATGCCACTCCTAGGCATTTACGCAAGAGAAATGAAAACGTACATACACACAAAAACTTGTACGCCGATATTCATAGCAACATTGTTTGTAATAGCCAAAAAGTGGAAACAACCCAGATGTCTATCAACTGGTGAATGGGAAATAAAATGTGGTATATCCATACAATGAAACGTTATTTGACTCTAAAAAGCAATGAAGTGCTGACACGTGCTACAACATGCATGAACCTTGAAAACATTACATGAAGTAAAAGAAGGCAGTTGCAAAAGCCCACGTATTGTCTGATTCCATTGAAATGCAGTGTCTAAAATGGACAAATCTATAGAGACAGAATATAGGTTAGTGTTTGCCAGGGCCTGGAGGCTGTGGGAGATAAGGCGTGACTACAAAAGGTATGGGAGTTTCTATTTTTGGGTGATGAAAATGTTCTGAAATTAGTGGTGATGGTGCACGATTTTGGGAATGTACTAAAAACCAATGAACTTTAAAAAAATAAAAAATGTTCAACAGATAAATTCAGAGAAGGCCAGCTTGATGGATGAATTCCTTGGAATCTCTTGCCTCCCAGAGCTTTTGTTTCTCTATGTGGCTCACTGCTTGAGAGGGATCTCATGGTTTTCTTAATTGGTTTTACTCCAAGAGATCATGTCTCTCTTTGGTGAAAAGTAACAGCAGTGATAATATCCCTACCTTGCTTTACTGAAGGCATAAATGATGCCTTGTAGCTACACGTGGTTATGTTTTATTTAAAATAGCAATTCACTAGGGGTGTCAGAGATTTTTCTTACCTAGTGAACTTGTTCTCAAATGTCCTCTCAGCCTTGAGGTTAGAACATGACCACTTCTAAGAAATACCTTTAGTCACTAAATACAGGACAGTATTGATCAGAAGTTTACTGTCAGGGATTGACCAGTTCAGTGCACAGTGGGGCACCTTTTAAGTTTCCAAACACATCTTTGGAATTACTGGGATACAGCAGGAACATCTCAAAGGCCACAGATCCTGTCTCTCTCTTTAAAACACAGTTTCTTCTTCCTGCATGCTTTAGTAGCCACATAGCCCCCTCACCCTGGTCCCCCCAACACACACACACATGAATGAGCTAGCATTGTCTAAATGTTTTGGGAGAAGAGAGGCATGCACTGAAATGTCAATGTTCAAAGTCTAAGGATTTAGCACAAGATCTTTAGCATTACTCGGAGATGGAAGATCGTATCATCTTTGGACTGCAAAGCTTTGTTCAGTGTTGGCTGGGACATGCATAAAGACCATCAACACTAGCCAATCTTTGATCTTTGGGAAGCTAACAGGATGATGGTCCGGGCCTCCAGTGCCCATGTACTGGACCACTGGTGTGCTCTGGGTGCAAATGCACCAGAGTAGTAGTGGGGTCTGTTAGCATCCATGCCTCGCTGCCCACCTGCCAGAGATGCTCCAGGTCTCTACTGTTCCCGGAAAAGTTGCCATCCTAGGAGTCAACAGAAACCACTAGGGATCAAAGGGACAGCAACTCACAGTAGATTTTCTGACCAGGGGCACAGCATTCCTGAGAACCCTGGAGTTGTGGGATTCTTGGGCATCTGAAACGAGTGTGATGCTTTGTCACTCTCTTCATGTGAAAGCTCTGGCTGGTACGTTGGGTCTCATTATGGCACGGGAATCTGTTTTATGGCAAATAAGTGATACTCAATTTCAACAGCCCCACTGGATATACACTCTCACCCCCCACCCATCTCCTTCAGAATATTTTCACCATTTCTTAGTCTTTCCCCAACTAAAGCCTAGAAGAATGAGCGCAGGGGTTCAGGACGCTACCTTGGGCTCAGTCGTTTGTGGCCTCCTCCCCAGAACTCATGGCTGTCTGCCAACCACATTTCTCTGCAGTTTCAGACTTGCTTACAACCATATGCATGGCCGGGGTTGCCAGGAAGTGGGAGCTGCAGATTGTCTTCTGGAATGTTTCATGGCTCTGATCATCAAAAGCGAATGTGGAGACTCTGAGCCTTATTTCTTTAGGCACTGAAATAATGAATCTGGCACATACTTTGGACTCCTTTTGGGTTGAGTCTATGTGTTGCTGCTTCAGGAAATGTAAGGGGACAATGCAGGCTGTCTTTTAAGACAATCCTGGTTTCAAAGTGTTTAACCCTTTTGTATTCAACAGCAATGAAATGCCACTTAAGGCAAAATGTGAACACCTTGATTTTGTTCTACTGTGGTGACCTGCTCTGGCACCCCTGTGTAACTGTGCCAGTTGATGAATGGCATGGCTGATCACAAGGTGTCTGCTTCATTAGCGGCTTGATAGAGAGTGCTCTTAATAAACATTGGTTTCAATACATTACTTTGCCCCTGTTCTTCCTCCCAAGAATGGTGACTGAAACTGGTGGTTTGTAGATTATAGATCCCTGCAGGGCTTCAGAGCTGTTGGCCTGAATATTGCACAGGTGCATGGGCTGGGCAGGGGATGGAAGGGGGCCCTGGTCCCATTCTCTAGAATCAGAGGTGCACTCATGTGTCAGAGTTCTGTGGGAAGATGCTCTAAGATTCAGGAACAAACATCATGTATGATGTCCCTGAACCTTCTCTGAAACACAAACAGTTGAACTCTGGAGATAATAGGATTCTAGACTGTTACCTTGAAGGGACCCTAACAGATATTTCTTGAAAGTGGTTTTGGGAGCTGTCTGCAGCATCACAGATGAATTTGTGTTAAAATGCAGATTTCTGGGCTCCACTACTGAATCAATCTCTGGAGTTAGAGCCTTGGAACCTGCATTTCAAACACGAGTCCCTGGTGTTCCCCATGTATCTCATGAGAGGGAATGGGAACTTCAGCCTCCTGCCTTGTGCCCATTCTCACCACACCCCCAATGCGATTATCTGCCTGCTACTTCTCAAGGGGGTTCCTGGAGGGAGAAGAGCTCCTCAGACACCCATGCATCTCAGATATGTGTCCTGTCTCCAGTTCTGTGAACTTTGTGGGTCATTAAGCATATACCATAGTCTGCCCTTAGAGAAAGAGTGAGGTTGAAAAATTGGAGTCATCGTCAAATCTAGTTATAGCAAATACCAAGATGGCAAATTATCTACATAACCCAAGATTCCAAGTCTGAAATGGGTGGCTTTGTGATTTCAAGAGACATTTGAAAGGGCAGGCCCTTTGAGGAGGACGTAAGTAACATCAGCCTTAATTCTTTTCAGCGGGGGGAGCCTGGGCCTGCCGAGACCCCGGACAATGTGGAAGAGCCCCAAGGGAGAGCACAGGCGGCAGGCTGGAGCCACAGCGATAATGCTGGCTAGGTGGGTGCCTTTTGGCGACGTTGCTGACTTCTCTGGACTGTAACTTTCTCATCTGCAGAAACAAGGGACGAATGATGAAGTGTTTGGGGTAAAATGTACTGATAATCTGCAACGTATTTAAACATGCATAAAGATGAGATTGGTGGGATGGATAGAGGGCGGATAGATGGGTAGGGATGTGAGAAAGCTGGGGTAGGAAAATGTTAATGATTTAGCCTACGTGGGTATGTAGCTGTTCAACTTTTTCCTGTGTTTGAATTTTACATAAGATGTTAGGAGAAAACCAAAATCAGGTAAGATTTTGGAGGCAAAATGCACATTAGAGATCATTTTGTGGATGATAAAATTGAGGCAGAGAAGGCAACTAGGAGCAGAAGCAGGACTAGAACCAAGGCTGCCCGCATCCTAGTTCCCAAGCTGTGTGCAGTCCACTCCACCACACTGCCTCCCAAGACCACTGGGCTCGTGGCCAGGCATGAATAATGTCTCCAAAACCCTGTCACATGCTGTGGAACCTTAGTTATATGAGACCTAACTGGGTGTTGCATGAAAAGAAAAACAGTCAGTTAGGACTGGGGGTATAATGGTCTAGATAGGTTTCTCCACTGTAGGACTTGTCAGAGCCTTTAATGTGTCAATGTCTATTGAACATCTCTGAGAGAAATATACAGCGTTTCCAAAAAAACTGGACCACAGATGCTAACCCATCTTTTTTAAGGGCTAAATTCTGGATAGCACACTTGGAAAAGACAGCCCTAAAGAAGATAAAGGCACTGTGTGTGTGTGTGTGTGTGTGTGTGTGTGTTTGAGGAGGGAGGAAGTGGTACATACATGCTCTTTCTATTGTATTTTATTTCCATAGTGAGTTCACACACACAAATTAGACCTTGTACCTTCGTCACATCTCTTGGGGCCGAAGGTATTCTCATGTCAAGTGTCAGTGCTGGGCATTTCAGGGGCTTGGTTAGCCAAAGAGGAAGTTCAGGGAGGCTTGAACCCAGGTCCTGCCCTCAGTGGTACCCTGGGAGGGTCACTGCCCCTGCCAGCCCAGGGGCCATTTTCTTCCATTGGTGCCCATTATTGGGCTTGGGCAGCAGAAGTCACTTGAACATGGTCTCTCAAGGAACATGTACAATCCCAGCAAGCAATAGAATCTGAAGAAAAAGTCTCTTTGGCTCCTTGGATTTGGCCAAGTGAAGAGACAACCAGCTTTTCCAGTGTCTGTTTCAGGGCAGTGAAGTACACTTTTCAGAGCTGGTCAGGACACAAATCAGTTTTACAGACACAAACAAAATGCAGCATTCCCCAAATGCAGCCAAAACCCTTTATTGGAGCCACCCTCCTAATGCCAATGGTCACTGGTCACTTTCCTGGGTGCACGTGGACAGGTTGGCTCTGGGTGGGAACCGCGTGCTGTTTTATGTTGTTACAGTACAAGTGAATGCAAAGACTTGCAGTAGCTGCCTCTTAGCAAACGATCTTCCCTCACACCTGGGCATGGGGGCATCATGGTGGGACTAGGGGAGAGCAAAGGGCCACTGTGCTTCTGTGGCTGGCTGGGCTGTCTTTTCTTTCTGGCTTCCCTATACTGTGTGCTCCAGCATGGGGGGTATGGAGCATTCCTTAAAGAAAAAGAGCTCACCAGCAGCCCCTGTGAAAAAGTCCCTTGGGGACCAGCCTGGCCCAACGCCCCCTGCCCTGCCACCCCCATTACCCCACCTGGCTTTAGACTTCCTTCCGCAGCACCACCTTGATGCTGCTGCAGACCTGGCCCAGGGCTGCGAAGAGCGGGTTGCAGAAGGTGCGGATGCAGAGCGAGTAGATGTGGCTGATGCACTGGATCTCGATCAGGTAGCTCTTAATGCACGGCACTACCGCCCAGATGTGGCAGAAGGAGATGCAGGCGAACAGGAAGCCCCAGAGCAGGGCCAGTGGGACGCCCAGCAGCGTGGACAGCAGGCGGTAGCACCAGTACTTGGAGACGGTGAAGGTGGTGTAGCTCACCTTCCACACACCATCAAAGCTGTAGGTACCCACGGGCTCGGCGATCACATCTTCGAAATCCACCTGCAGGGGCAGCAAAGGGAAACCTCAGCTTACAGAAGCCACTCACTTCTCAAGCTTTTGGGTTTGTGTGTGCATGTGTCAGAATCCCACAGAGGTCAGGTTAACCTTGGCAGCCGGATCCTACCTGTATTAGGCTATTCTTGCATTGCTGTAAAGACATACCTGAGGCTGGGTAATTGATAAAGAAAGGAGGTTTAATTGGCTCATGGGTCTGTGATCTGAGAAGGAAGCATCTGCTTGGCTTCTGGTGAGGCCTCAGGGAGCTTTCAATCATGGCAGGAGAAGAGGGAGCAGGTTTCTCCCTTGGTGAGAATGGGAGCAAGAGAGAGAGCTGGGTGGGAGTGCCACTTTACAACAACCAGATCTTATGAGAACTCACTATTGCAAGGACAGCACTAAGCCATGAGGGATACGCCTCTGAGATCCAATCACCTCCCACCGGCCCCACCTCCAACATTGGAGATTACGTTTCAACATGAGGTTTACAGGGGACACAGATCCAGATCATACCATCATCCCAGGGATTCCAACTCCCAAGGTCTGGAGTGGGGCCTCAGGCTCTGCATTTCTAACAAGCTCCTTCTTGAGCCCAAGCTGCTGTTGTTGCTAGGCATCGCTGACCAACACAGCATGCTTGTTCAGCTCCCTCAAGGTGAGTGACTTGCGTAAAGCCGACAGTGACTTAGCGGCAGTGCTACAGCCATAGCTCTCAGATTCTATTGTTTTATCATCTGAAGGGTGTTGGATGGTCGTATGCATCCTGCAGCGATTTACTGAGCACCTGTGGATTGGACAGTGAACAAGCCGAGATTCCTCACGTCATGTAATCTCTCTCTAGCCCCACTATGCGTGAAGCACCTTCCTAGCTGCCTACACATGGGTGATGTCCCTTAGCATCACTAAGCCTGAGCTGTCTTGTCTGTAAGATGGAATCAATGGTCATCTTCCAGTGGTATCATAAGGACGAAAGGATGGGAGGCTGTAAAATCCAATGGTTGATTAAACAGCAGTGAACCAACTTAGCGGCTTAATAACTGGTCTCCCCATGGTTGTTACTAGTATAGCCTGCCAAGTGGGAGGTTGCAGAGCTGTTTGCTAATGCCTGAAACTGTTCTGAGACCTTTTATTTCTAGCAGTGCTCCTGGGCCACTCAAATAAAAAGGGGTTGAATAGAAGTACAGACAAATCAGACCAATAGGAGGGGCCTGTGTGGGGGCCTGCAGGGCTAAGGCTTCAATTTCAAGGCTAAGGCTTCAATTTCAGGGCTAAGGCTTCCCTGCCAGTCCCTTTCCCACTTTGGTTATGGGGAGGGGATCCTCTCCTCTATTGCATCACCGTTATTAAAATTACTTTCATTATAAAAAACATGGCCACATCACAGAGCATTAATAGAAGAAAGAAGAGTCCTGTGTTTATATTTCTCTAATATTAAAGATATGGTTGCTTTGGTGCATTTCTTTCCAGTACAGTGTTTTCTGGGGAGGGGAGTGACTAGAACCATGTTGCTCAGACAGTGTTGGGTCCCCTTTTCTCATGTGACTTTAGCTTCTGAGATCATGTACCCCACCTCGGGTCCCTGATCCCCTGTGCTCTGAGGCTGGGGATCCCTGAGGATGAGGCCCCACTTGGGGTGGTGAGTTAGCAGGCAGCACAGTTTACAGGGTGAGACTCTGGGCTGCAAAAGATATTGAAAAGCTATACTGGGTCTGTAGGGCCTCCCAGGACCTTCCTTGCATAATCTCAGCCCCTAGCTTTCTCTGCTGTAGGTTTCAGCAGAGACAACTTAATCTCTTATGTGACCCCCATGGATGGAGGAGAGGAAGAAAATGGAAAATGGGCCTCCTCTTCTTAGGAAGGATGTCACTTCTTGGAGGGCTTCTAGGAGGTGGTGGCTGGCTGGGAATTTGGGGGATTGCAGTATCAGAGCAGTTATGGAAAAGTCATGTTCACTCCCTTGCTTATAGAGGTTCTAGTCTAACCCCTAGGGCCTGGATCCTGCTAATTGAGGTGTTGGGACTCTGCCACTTGCCTAATGCCCCAGCCTGTGGCTACTGCCCTTTAGCCTGGCTTCTAGGGACACTTTGTGGCCCCAGGAACAGGGAGGTTTTGGGGTGAAGCCTTCATCTCAGCAGGTACCTTCTTCCCTTTCTTCCTCTGATTGGCAGCTGGCAGCTCCTCTGTCTTTCTTGTGACCATTTCTTAGGACAGTGCCTCCCTATTCACAGGTCACCCTATCCTGTCTGTCCACCTGTATGGTGAGAAGTCTCTCACAGGGCCCAGGTCAAATCTAGGTGTTCCGAGTTGAATTCAGTGCTCTTCCCACTACCCCAGACAGTTCCAGACCCTACGGGTAGATCCTGGCTGTGCCATGACTGCTTCTTTAAGGTCTGGCCTTTGTCGGGCAGAGAGAGACCTGCCCCAGGGCAGGGCCATTCCCCTTCTCCCCAACCACCCAGCCAGCTCCAAGATCCAGCAATTCCTCTAGCCCCTCAGCAGCCTCCCTGCTTTGTCCATGTGCCCAGCATATTCCTCCAGGTGACACACCTGTCATTTGTGCCTGGCCTCTCAGAGGTAGCAGAGTGGAGGAGAGCCCTGGCTCTGAAGTCACACTGCTGACATTTGAGTCCAACGTGGCTCCCTAATTGTAGGATGACCTTGAGAAAGTTTCTTAGCTTTTCTATGCCTCATCTTCCTAGCTTTATGTCCTAAAGGTTGTTGGAGGATCAATTAAATTAAGACACATTAGGCCAGGTTCAGTGGCTCATGCCTGTAATCCCAGCTCTTTGGGAGGCCAAGGTGGGCAGATCACCAGAGGTTGGGATTTCAAGATCAGCCTGACAAACATGGAGAAACCCCATGTCTACTAAAAATACAAAATTAGCTGGGCATGGTGGTGCACACCTTTGGATCCCAGCTACTTGGGAGGCTGAGGCAGAATGGCCTGAACCTGGAAGGCGGAGATTGCGGTGAGCCAAGATCTCGCCATTGCATTCCAGCCTGGGCAACAAGAGTGAAACTCCATCTCAAAAAAAAAAAAAAAAAAACAAAACAAAAAACAAACAACAACAACAACAACAAAAGACATGTAAATAATTCTTAGAACACTGCCTGGCACAGAGTGCCTGGCTAATAACTGAGCTGTTGGAGCTGTTGGTGGTTGCTATGAAGCGCTTTTTTCAACAGGAAGCAGGGGCTTCAAAGGTGGGCTCACATTCCTGTGGAGTTGCTGACCAGATGCAGGATCATCTCCTTGAGCTTCATTTCCTTATCTGTAAAATGCGGTTGCTATTTCTTATAACCTTGTTGTGAGGAGCAGAGATCATTTTTTCCCCATGTATTCATCCATAAATCCACGCCCCACTGAGATGGTTTGCATTTGTTCCCTCCAAATCTTATGTTGAAATGTGATCCCCAGTGTTGAAGGTGGGTCCTGGTAGGAGGTGTTTGGGTCATGGGGGTGGATCCTTCACCATGGCTTGGTGCCCTCCCTGTGGTCATGAGTGAGTTCTTGCTCTGTTGGTTCATATGAGAACTGCTGTTTAAAAGAGCCCAGCATCTCTCTTGCTCCCTCTCTTACCATGGGATATGCCAGCTCCCGCTCTGCCTTCTGCTATGATTGGAAGCTTCATTAGGCCTCACCAGATGCAGATGCCTGCACCATGCTTCTCATACAGCCTGCAGAAACCATGGACCAAAATATACCTCTTTTCTTTATATATTACCTAGTCTCAGGTATTCCTTTATAGCAATGCAGAATGGACTGACACCCACCATCTATCCATCCACTCATTCACCTGTCCATCTATCCATCTATCCACCTATCTGCCTGCTCATGTATCACCTGTCCATCCATCCATCCATCCATCCATCCATCCATCCATCCATCCATCCACATCCATCCATTAATCCACCCACCCACACATCCAAATAAAGACTGATTGATTACTCACTTTGTGTAGGCATACTACCTCTTGAGCAGTGCTTAGCACAATACCTGGCATGTGGTGTTATTTTGATAGTAATGTTGCTCAGTGATGGTAATTATTCATTCAGATGCTCTGAAGTGTCCTTCAAAAATACATCTCAGAAATTCTGTTGACATCGTAGATCGTTCTCTAGCCTACCTAGTTATAAATGTGTGTGCGTGTGTCTCAGTCTGTGTTTATAAGATGGATGGAGTCCTCCTTTCCTTACAGTAATAATTATAGTACTTATAGTAATAATCCTACCCCCAATGGCCTCTGTATGTGTCTTTTAATCATCTTTCTTCTTCCTCCTCCTCCTCTTCCTCCTCCTCCTCCTCCTCCTCCTCTTCTTCTTCTTCTTCTTTTCTTCTTCTTCTTCTTTTCTTCTTTTTTCCCAGAAGCCATTGGTGCTAACATTTGAATTGTCACCAGGATTGCCTTTGGGTGCTGTCCATGGGGCAAGTGCTTTATTTTCTGTGAATCTCAGGAAACATGCTCTCAGCGGGCTGGGCTGGGAGGAGACAGCTGTTCCCCTAGCTCAGATTTGAGCATTGAGAGAGCTTTGGCCACAGCATGCTAGTTTGGGGAGATATTTTTAAGGCCCGGCTCAGGCAGCTCTAGGCAGCCGTGCCAGTATAGCACAAGCACACAGTGACTTCATTTCTTCATTCCTTTCCAGAAGCAGAGAGGAGATGGGTTTTTCTTGGAGGGTGGTGGGCTGGGAGCCTGCATCTGCGGGCTGAGGCTTAGGACACTGTGTGCAGTTGGAGAGAGTGGAGGGCTGGAGAGTGAGGAAGGGGGAACGATGGTGCACATTCTGTTGGTGTCCCCTTCTCTGGCATATTTATTTTTGGAACAGCAAGGGGCCTGGTTGATTAATTGGATCCAGTCATCACAGCCCCCACAGTCTCTGAGAGGGCGGGGAAGGTGCAGGATAGCAGGGCTGGGCATTGCTTGAGGATGCGGGGGAGGCCAGCAGCCACCCCCTGTCAAAAATACCTCCCTCAGAGTCCTGCATGACTCAGTCCCTAGGCATCCAGGGTCCTGGACAATTCAAATAGGATCTCTGTGGGTGGGGAAATAGCTCATAGCAGAGGGGTAGGTATATGGTCCTACAGTTACTGTGTGATTTGGGGTATGGCACTTTCTCTCTCTAGATGCTAGGGTTTTTTTTTGTTTGTTTGCTTTTTCTCAACTCTACACAGAGACGGTTGGGCCAAGATTGCTGCTGATACGGAGTTAGCTTCAGAGTCAGCAAACCCAAGTGAGTGGCTTAGCTTTTGCCGGGTCCCGGCTTCCTCCACTATTACCTTGCTACTTAAAGAGCAGTTTGCAGTCAGTGCCCCCTGTCTCTATTATAGAAGTTGAGAGTACGTAGAAATATTCATAGAAATTTGATGCAATAATTTTGTGTCTATTGAATCTAACAATAAAAATTGGAGCTTATAACTGCATGCCTATTTGCATTTCATTTTTCCAGTAATTAATTTTTATTGTATTTTACAAAAGTATGGCTGTACAATGGATTGGAATAATAATGTTAAAACTGGTCCTTCCCTCAGTTTTAGAGGCACTAGCCTATAAAGTAGGAAGGAAAATGAGGTGATAGCTGCAAAAACTGTAAAAATGACAAAGCTCCGCATCTTTTGTTATAATTGGTAATAACAAAATAATAGAATTCTGTACAATCTGGGTGTGGTAACACCCACAATGTATTTGGCCCTTATGCGTGTCACTTTTGGGCCATGTATCTTACATGTGTTATTTCACATGGCATGTAAGGGACTGGCAGAGTGATGCTCAGGTCAGCCTGACAGCAGGGTCATTGCAGGGGCCAGATACCCCAGCAGGTGCTGAGGCACAGAACACAGCACAGGCTGACTCTGATGGGAGGAAGAGGTAGCCAGGAATCATCTGGAGCTTGGAGTCTAGAGCATCTCTGATTCATCCTTCAAGAGGATGCTCTTGCAGTTGACAGCATCCTAGGTAGAACCATATACCTACCCCCATCCTAGAGCCCTCCAGCCCCTCTCTTCAGCTCCAGGACTACCCTAGGGGACCCAGGCCACCTGGGCTGGGGCATAACAGCACTGGGATTTATGTAAAGGAGCTGGGAAGAGACAGATAACAGAGGCCTGCAAGGAGAGAGAGAGAGGGAGAGGGGAACCTGCAACAGGATGCTCCTTGTCTGTCCACTGAACCCTGATCTTTGCCTCACTGCTTGTCTCTTCCCATCTATTCTCTTGCCCTCTCAGACTCTGCCTTCAAGAAGTTTGGTGCATATTGGAATGGGGAGCAATAGAGATACCCTGGGTGGAGCCCTAGGCTTGACTGCAGCTTTCAGTGGGTGGTTTGCTGGTCTCCAAAGATCCTCAATTAGTCATGCTTCTCCGTGTTTGTCCTCAGGTAGTCTCATCCCATCTTGAGTCTCGGCTTGCCCTGTGACTCACTTTAACCCCAAGAATGTGGCAGAAAGGATGCTGTGCCAGTTCCAGAACTAAGCCTTCAGAAAGCCCAGCAGCTTCTACTTTTAGGAGCAGGAGCACTGAGCTCCCATGTTAGAAGCCCACTTTTCTGTTGTGCTCTAGAGGCTGGTAGAATTAGAAATGCCCTGCTGGATGCCGCCTGAGAGACACATGTGAGGCCACGTGAACAAGGAGGCCTGAAACTGCACGGAGATAGAGGCTCAGCCACCCCAGCGCCACAGCTGAGCTGTGCCTTCCAGCCATCTCTGCCAGGACCCCAGGCCTATGAGTGAACCACCTTGGATGCTCTAGCTTGGTAGAATCCCCAGGTGATTGCAGCCTCAGCCACCATCTGACTGTAGCTGCATGAGAGTCCCCCAGTGAGACGAGTGGGACTGCCTAGCTGAGTCCTGCCAACCCACAGAACTGTGAGAAATCAAAAAATGGTTGTTTCCTTAAGCCATTAAGTTTTGAAATGATTTGTTACTCAGCAATTGATAACTGATACAGTCTGTCTTTAGGGAAAAGAAGGGATAACTCTGGGCTCCAGGTGTCTTCTATAAGATGAAGGGGACTTGTCTGCTGACATGCTGACAAGTTTGAATATGAAACTTTTTTTTTTGAGATGGAGTTTCGCTCTCATTACCCAGGCTGAGTGCAATGGCGTGATCTCGGCTCGCCGCAACCTCTGTCTCCTGGGTTCAGGCAGTTCTCCTGCCTCAGCCACCTGAGTAGCTGGGATTACAGGGGACTACCACCACACCTGGCTAAATTTTTGTAGTTTTAGTGTAGACGGGGTTTCATCATGTTGGCCAGGCTGGTTTTGAACTCCTGACCTCAGGTGATCCACCTGCCTTGCTTGGCTTCCTAACGTGCCGGGATTGCAGGTGTGAGCCACCATGCCCAGCCTCAGCATGAAACATGCTCAAAACATGAAAGTGCAAACATTCACCAGCTCAGCTGAGTAAGAATGTCTGGAGGAAAGGCCAAATAATCTGAAGTTTAATAAGTGCCCCCGCCACTGGACCCCGGGAAAGTGGACTGCGTGTTGAAAAACTCTGCATCCGTTGATACCCAGGAGTCCTCGTAACACTAAGTTCTGATACTTCAGTGTGAATTTGTCTAATGTAGCCGTTCTTAGAGGTCACTGACAGAGGGCAAGACATTTCCAAAAGGAAGGAATTGCCAATAGGGAATGACCGGTGGGTTGGATGACCCTCCATGATTTAGCTTCAACCTGCCCTTCCTGCCTTCTCACCTACGAATTCCCTTTCAGATGCTCTGTCCTAATCCTCTTCAATAGTTCATTATTCTCCTGCTGACAGAGCCGTGGAGAAGTGTTATCTGTTGTACTCACTATGACTAGCTGATGGTGCCTGGCTTCCTGGAGCAGTGCTGTGATCCATTAGTCATGTTTGTCATAAACACTGGAAGGGGCAGTGGTAATGACAGTCTCTCACATTTGCCAACTCTGCTCAACATTCTTCCCAGTGTTGGGAAAGCATCTGCTTACTCTGTTTCTCCTTGGAAAGCTTTGTTCCTCCATTACACATTTTTAATTTTTCTCATTTTTATAATGCATCATGGATGCCACCTCTCCATAAAGTTGGCCTCTGATTTTTCCAGATGAAAGTAATTCTTCCTCCCTAACCTCCCCTGACAGTCTGGCACTCATTTATAGAGTTCAACACCTTCTCCTGTATGTTCTCATTGTTCTCATTTTATCTTCTCCCCAGGACTGGATTCCTCTCCAGGAGAGGTACCAGGTCAGTTTCATCTTTGTGCAACAGGCTGTCCCTGATGAACACAAACCTGGAACAAGACTTTGTAGCACTGGTGGGCATCTGGTTCCTCTGGGTGTCGGGTAGCCTGAGCCGAGGGGCAAATGGGTGTTCATTTTTCTGAAGAAGTCAGGCGTTCTGTGGCAGATGTGGGTGGAGTGAGGGGTGGGGAGTAGCATCATGGAGGGGCTGGGATCCTGTCTTGTCTCCTTCCCCTGCTTGAAGGGCAGCTTGAGAGAAGCTCAAGAGGGAGGAGTTGACTGCAGAAGCTGGAGGACCTGCATGACTCTCGGGCTCAAGCATCATTGCTTTAGGGCCTGGAGGCCTATGTGTGAGTCAGAAAAGGTGGAGAGAGAGCGGAGGGAGAGAGAGAGAGGAGAGAGAGAAAAAAAAAGAGAGAGAGAGAGAGAAGAGAGATAGGAGAGAGAGAGCACTGTCGGTGAGGTGGCACTGACCCCTCTCAGAAATAACTTGAGGGCACTGTGGGGTGATTCTGGGGTCCCGAAGTATGCCTATAGTAGGGCTGGAACCTTTCCAACTTGGTTCTGAAGGTTAAGGCATCCTCGGGTGTACCTGCTGGTGAGCTGAGAGCCCTGGGTACCTTTGGCAGACATTTTCATCCCCACAGCCTGGAGGGTTTGCATGCAGTGAGTCTGTCCTGCTCATCACCCTGTCCTCTGGGACAGCACAGTGCCTGTGCTGAGCAGGCATTCAGTTGCGATTTGTGGAATCAGTGTTGGTGAGGAGGGCAAGTGGCAATTGGAATGCGGATGTGCCCCCGAATTCCTCAGCTCTAGTCTCCATGATCTTCCACACTGCCCTGGGCCCAGCCTCGAGCTGTGGAGACCACAATTGAAGTCTGTTAGGGTGTACAGGTCTTGTCCTCTGTCCTTGGCTACCTGGTTTTAAGGGCAGGGTCAAAAGGGGGTGCCTCCCCTCTACTAGGGGTCAAATCCATGGATGTAGCATGTCTATCTCCTACTCTTCATCCTTGGCTTTTTTAATGTGAAACATCAGCAGCTGGTGACTCCAGGCACTTGGGCTCAGAGAGGGCAAAAGATTTCCCCAGAGTCACACAGCAAGTTAGTGTCAGTCTGGGACCAGAACTTGACTCTCTATAGTCAGGTCCCATTCCAGCATTTTTCCATGTCACTCAACCTAGCCCATGAGAAACCTGCTACCACCTGTGAGGCCACCATGACAGCTGCCACCTGGGGCACTGCCAGAGCCTTCTGCGCCCCCCTCTCAGCCTCTGTCCTATTTCTCCATCTCTCTCTATCTCCCCAATTCCCTCTTCCTTGCCATCTCTCTTTTCCTCCATCGATGGCAAAACCCGGGCGATCGAGAGGCTGAACAGGCTGGCTCCATCCCTCCTAGTTGCAGTCCCCTCTCTCCTTTCTTGTCTTTATTATTTAACAGACTGTAACATAGACCTGAAATCTACCTAAACCTATATGTGCTATATACTTGAGTCTGCTTTTTGATCCTTGTTCTGCAGTAAACTTTTTTCATTTCTTACTCACTAAAAATAAAAGAAAGAGAATGTCCAAGACATACCAAATTACCACCTCTTCTGGACAAAATTATTCGTGGCACCCTCGTTTATCCTTTGCTATTTTTTTTAGGGCTCAGGGCCTCCAGGAAAGGACAGCTCTCAGCCCTAGGAAGGCTGCGTAAAGCTGCTGCACCTGTGTTACCATCCCCGCTGCTCCCTCAGCGCCATAATCCAGGCCTGGGGCTTGGAGCTGGCTCCCTTCTGGCTCAGCGAGATCCAAGGGCTCGCTCTGTACTAACCACCCATTGTGAGTGTCCTTTAGAAACCATGTTCTCCCATGGGGTCCTCTTCCCCATCCCCCTGCAACCCACCACGGCGCACCAGATGGTTACCTGGGCATGATGCACGCTCCTGGCTTAGCGCTCTTGCCCTCTAGACTGCAATCTCTGAGACCCTTCTTTATCATTGTCAGGTGCCAGGGACCATGTTAGACACTTCCAAACCCTTCATCTCATTCAATCCTCACATTATATTTCTATTGCACAGAACTGTGTTGAGATAGGTTTACCTGGTGGAGGTAAATGGTATTATTCCCACTTTATAGGGGGAAATTGAGGCTCAGAAAACCTAGTTTGCTTATCCAGTGTTACCACTTTTAGGTAAAATGGCCTGGATTTGAAATCAAGTCTATTAAAGTCAAGTCCAGGACTATTCCTGCTAGATCACACTGACAAAAACCATAACTAATAATATTTTACATGTACAATTTTATTTACATGTATAGAGGGCTTTAAAGTTTGTGAAATTTGCTTCCTAATTTTCCCCATTGCAGCTTTCACACTGTGCTATAACACATGCCCTATCTCCATCACTAATGATGTATAGAAATAGAATATCCAGCATATGAGCTTTTGTGGAAGAATGCCTTGAGTGAAGCAGGGGGACAGAAGTGGGAGCAACTAATTGCCTGGAGGAGTCAGGGAAGGCTTCCTGGAGGAGGTTGCATTTGAATTGGGACTTGAAGACTGAGAGAGGCATTCACCACCTGGAGGAGAGGAGACATGCACTCCTGGCAACGGGACAGGAGTGGACTCTGGTGGGTGGGCTGGCCGGTGGGAGCAAACCAGACAGAAGCAGCAGGTTGGGGCCAGATTGTTTTGGGTTTGCACAGCCATGTGGAGAGGCCAGGCTTCTCCAGCATGGGAGGGCCCCACTGAAAGACCGCAATACAGCCCTGTGCTTTAGACCAAGTCCTCAGCTGCACGGTCTGATCCAGTGGCCAGGAGCTTTGAGCACTTGAAATGTGGCTAGTGAAACTGAAGAATTCTAGATTTTGCTTAACTTTAATTCAAATGTAAACCCTGATTTCACAATTGAAAACTTTTACAGAATGTTTGAAACAGTACAGGTATGTGAATCGATTTTCACCTGTAAATTTTATGAAATCTAAATGCAGAACAGGCATTTTGGATGAAAATGTGGAGTCTGAACTGAGATATACAGTGGGTGTAGGAAGCACACTGGATTCTAAACTTGAAGACTGCACAATAGTTCAGTGATGATTGTTCTATATTGCTTATGTGTTGAAATCATACTATTTTAGATATATAGGGTTAAGTGAAAAATATCATGAACATCAATTTCACCTATTTGCTTTTGCGTTTTAGAATGTGGCTGCTAGAAAATTTAAAATTCCTTGTGGTAACAGTATCCCTATTGGACAGCACCAGGCTGAGATTCCAACCCTTTCCGTAGGACCGGGGAGGCCCCAGACACTCGCCCTCTTAACAGCACCTCCAGTGACACTGATGCTGGTGGCCAGGGACCCTTCTCAGAGGAATTCTGCTTTAGAAAGATCCCTCTGGGCAAGGTACAGAGGCTCATGCCTATAATCCCAGCACTTTGGGAGGCAGGAGGATCACTGGAGCCCAGGAGTTTGAGACATGCTTGGGCAACATAGTGAAACCCCATCTCTACTAAAAATGCAAAAATTAGCTGGGTGTGGTGGCACTTGCCTGTAGTCCCAGCTACTGAGGAGGCTGAGGAGGGAGAATTGCTTGGGCCTGGGAGGTTGAGGGGCTCAAGCCTGGGGAACAGAGAGAGACCATGTCTCAAAAAAAAAAAAAAAAAAAAAAAAAAAAAAAAAAAAAAAGGAAGATCCCTCTGGATATGGGTGGAAGTTGGATTAAAGGTGTGGGCCTGGAGGCAGCAGGGCTGCTAGTGTCACCAGGACGTGAGGAAGGAGGCCGAACTTCAGACTTCGGGAGATTCCCTGAAGGCTGAACACCCCGAGTATTTTCTTTCAGGGACCTGGGCGCCCTCTGCCCTGTCCTGGCCACTAGACCTGGGGCGAAAGGGGAGCTGGGGGAGGGCTGAGTGTAGCTTCCAGCCTTGGAGATAGACACTGGCCAGTGCTCTGGGGGAGTGAGTGCACCTCGAGGGGCTACCAGCCCTGCTGGAAGCTGCCCTCTGGGGATTAACCCTGCACCCACTGCAGAGACCGCAGAAATGCCCTCTGGCATGGAAAGGAACCCAACTTGGCTGCCTGTTCCTATTCCTCCCAGGACGAGGGCCAGGAGCGAGTGGCAGGAGCGTCACAGTAGTAAGGAGGGATTTTTGTTTTGTGACTTGCTTCTCCTGCCCTGATTAGCACTTGGATCATGGAGATGAGGCTAAGTTTTTGCTCTTGATTTTGCTAAAGGTCCTTCAGTGATTTTTTGGGGGGCATTTGGGGGTGATACGGAGATGACAGAGCAACAAACCTCTTTTCAGGGAAGCCATGTCTGCAGCAGAAACCCTCCCCTGCCAAGCACCCATGTCTCGCAAACCTGACACCCTCAGGCTGCCGAGGCAGGCCCGCAGAGCCTACCTTGACTATGTCCTCGTTAATGTTCTTGGGGTCTCGGTTCACCAGGTCAATCTCCTTGCAGTGGATATCCTTGACGATCTGGGCCTCGAGGTCTTCTGCCATCATCGTGGAGCTGGGGCACCCACAAGAAGAGATCCAGGCCGTGTGGCCGGCTGGGGCTGAAAATACTTGGGGCAGAGAGACCAATTCAGTGTCCCCAGACTTATGTCCCTGCCAGCTGAATAGGCCCCACCCAGCATGCCAGCTGACAGCTGTCCCACATAACTTCAGCCTGCCTCTCGCTAAAGCCTCCAGTGGCAGGGCTCCAAGCTAAAATTAAGACTGGAGCTCTTCTGGAAGGTTGAGCACTCCTTAAAGGGGGCTACCTTGGGGCGATGGGCCTCAGGAGTGCAGAGGGCCTGGCATTTCCTATGTGTCGTGTGGCTGTGGCTGTCCTTCTGGGGCCCCTGGAATTTGCCCCATTGCTGTCAGCATTTGGGCTCCGTTGTGGAGTACTGCCCATGGAGGGAAGCGGGGTTGGTCCCAGCTCTGCCTCTGGCTGGCTGTGTGACCTTTGGCACACTTCACCTCTCTGGGCCACTCTGTCCCCCTCTGTAAAATGGGGACAAGATAATAACTATCAGGGCTCTCCTACCCTGGAAATGGCTTCAGGAGCTGGAAATGCAATATAGTGGGGCTTCTTGTTGGATGGTCAGTGCTTGGCCCTGCTGTTTGGTGACCTGGAGCAGGTCTGAGCTTGGCGAGTTCCTGAGGTTTTCACTTGGAGCAGGAGTTGATGGACTGTGGTGTGGAGCCAGGCTGGAGATGAAGCAGGGAGAGGAAGCTGCTGGGGGGCTGCCCCTTATCTGTTATCTTGAGCCTGCACTGGGATATGCCTGGTGGAGGGAACATGAAGTCTATGTTCACGCTGCCCTTCACCCTGCCCTAGTGACAGCTCCCAGGATGTTCTTGGACCCCAGATACTCCACATGCAGCAGTGGGTGTATCTCTCTTAGAGACCTACTTGGTTTTTCTGTGCCCTCTTGTAACTCAGCCATCCCCTGGGCCCCAGCAACACGAAGGATGGCAACTCTGAATCTGCAGGGATCAGGGTCTATGCTTCCATTTACCTGTCTATTCACTCATTCATTCAGGATTTGCTAATAGTGAGGGTGGGGGTGGGAGGGTAAACACCTCTGCCTTGAAGTGTTCCCAGTCAAGGGGGGAGACCAGTTAAAACAATACATGATTATAATACTGTGTGGTCAGTGCCACATCAGAGATATTTTACCAAGAGCTTGCCTTAGAAGTCCATAGGAGTCAGTGACTTACTCTGAGGACATCAGGGAAGGCTTCCTGTAGGAGGTGGCTTTGCAGATAGGCATGGAAAGACAAGTAGGAGCTCACCACCTCGAACACTTCAAGTTACAGGATTATGGGTATTGAGGAGTGGTGTAGACGGGAATGTTGAAAAGTGTGGAGTGGCTGGAACACTGGGTGTCTGGGGTTGAGGCAGGAGATACAGCTCAGCTCAGGCCTGGAGGCATTCAGGATTCCAAATGTCATACTAAAGGGTGTGGATTTTATCTAAGAGTGCTGGAAAGCCATTAAAGCTTTCAAAGTAGGAGAGGGTCAGTATCAGATTTGTGTATGAGGATGCTCCCTCGTGGCCAGGTGGAGGGTGGGCTAGAGCTGGCTGAAGTTTGAGGTAGGAGAGGGAAAACCAGAGCTGATTAAGGCTCTATTAATTGGCTATTAATACAAAGGATGCAAAAATAATCGTGGCTTGAATAAGATAGGAACTTTTTGTCTCACTTAACACAAATAGTTCAGAAATACTATAGTGGCTCCATGATGTCATCAGACATCTGGACCCCCATCCTCTGCTCTGCTAGTCTCAAAGCCAACTCATAGGCACAAGATGGCTGCTGCTCCTCCAGCCATCATCTCTGAGTCTGGACAAGAAGAAAGAGGAAGGGGCAGGGGCAAGAAACCACATCTGTCAACTGAGTTGGCTTTGTTAGAAAGCTTTCCTAGAAGTCCCACCCAACTACTTCTGTTTATATCTCATTGGTCGCTCCTCTCTTGGTAAATGGTGATGGAATTGTGGATTTTTAGCTGAGCAGATTTTCAGCCCCACAGTGTTAGTAGGGATAAATGGAAGGCAACTAGAAAACTCTGTTCCCAGCTCTCTTAGGATTCGGAGGTAGCAGTTTTTTGTTGTTTTTCCATTCCCCTGCCTGGGTCGCCAGGTCCCCCTGGTCCCAGGTCTGTAAATATTTTGCAAAGAGATCGGAACAAAGAAAGAACATTGCTGCTTGTATTCATGAGGGATGTGGCAGAAATCTAAGCCTGAGCTTAAGCTTTGTCCACTGTAGAACCAGTTATGTCTGCTGAAAGGTGGGCCAGCCAATGGCAGTCTTGTTGCAAGGGAAGGAAGAGCCACCTGGAAGAACTCATCATCCTAAAGGGGAAATGATAATAACGGGATAATAACGATGATTATGGAAGGCCATCTTTTCCAAGGATGATGAGATTGACACTCTACCAGGAGGGAGGGTCTGTGTTCCCTCCCTGGCGGCTTTCTGGCTCTCTCCTCTCAGGATTCTTGCCCTTGGACCTCAGTCACCATGCTGGGAGGAAGCCCCACCAGCCCATGTGAGACGACCACATGGAGAGGAGCTGAGGCCCCAGCTGTCAGCCAACATTAGTGTCAGGCATGAGGGTGAACAAAGCTTTGGATGTTCTTAGTGCCCAGTCTTCAAGTCATCCCTAACCTCCATGTCTTCTAGCTGAAACCCCAGACACCATGAAACAGACACACTGTCTTCTCTGTGCCCTGTCTGAATATCTAAACCAGAGTCCATGATCATAATCATTTTTTTACATCACTGGACTTTGGGGGAGCTTGTTTCACAATCATAGTCACTGGAACAATGAGCACTAATGGCAATAGCAACTACTGTTGGTTGAGATTCATTATGTGCTTGGCTTCATTCTAAGGCACCCTTGATGTGTGTAAGGAGGCTCATTTGTTATCTGAAACGGTCATTGCCCCTAGCTGGTGATCAGTGCTGAGGGCCAAGGGGGTGGAGCAGCTAATACACATTGTGGATTTCACAGGAAGTAAGTGGACTTCAGCTGGGCCAGAAGGACGAGTGGAATCAGAGGGGCAGAGAGGAAAGAACCAGATGCCAGAGGCAGAGAAAAGTCATCTCTCACTTCGTTGTGACAATCTTATTTCCAAAAACCATGCTGGTGAAAAGAGCGCTGAAGCTGGGAGCCATTAGTCCTTTCTTGACCCTATCTCAAAACAGCTCTGAGCCCTCTCTCTGAGCCTTGGGATTCTTACTAGTCAAGTGTAGATGGTTAAACCTGCCTGTAGTTCCCCGTACATGAGTCTGTGCCCTCCCCCCCAACCCCCAGCACAGTGGGAAAAGCTAACGGGGCACCAGAGGGCCTGTGTACTCCCAAAAAAATGTTATGAAGAGAACGTACTGACAGATGAAACTTTCAAGTCAACCCTGGGGTGATGCAGCTAACAAGAGAAAGCAATTAAGGAGAGAGCGTGGCTTTCCCGAGCACATTTTGTGTCTGGCATTTTATGGAGGACGCTGAGTCCTTATTTTAAAGGATTTTTGTTATTGTTGTTGTTGTTATTTGGCTTGCCAGGGAAAAGAGAGAGGAAATAATTTTGAAAATGGGATGTGCAGGAGGACAAATCTGTAGAGAGTGTGAAAAACAGAAGTAACCGGAAAGGGAACGATTACATGGGCTGACTCACTAAAAAAGTGATGGTGCCATGATCTGAAAACTCAGTGAGCTAACAAGTCTAGGGCTACTATTAGCAAGCAAGATTGATCACTCATACAAATGTTTCCAAGGCTGGCAAGTCTAGAACCAACAGCTGGAAAGGAAGCTTTTTTATTTTTCCCACAAGTTTTAGATCTGTGCTGAGAGCTTCTATTTTCTTCAGGACTTGGCTTTTGGGGTCTGCATTTAGAGAAGAAATCACAGCATGCTCGAGCTGGAAAAGACCAAGCGTTTCCATTTTACAGGTGAAGAAACTGAAGGCCCAAAAAGTCTCAAGTTGGTGGAGCAGAGAGCATGGGATTTGGAGACAGAAGAACTGCTGTATGCCCATGAGCAGGCCACTCCCTTCCAAATGTTGCTTTACTCACCTATATAATGAGCATAATAGACCATCTTTCACCACCATCAGGGATCTGGGAGATTTTTTGAATGGGTTCCAAAATAGCGTGATCTCCGGATGCAGGATGCACCAATAGAGATAAGCACTCTAGTATAATGGAGGTGATTGTTCTACCCACCTGTGCTCCAGTCAGACTACTCTTGGAGCTCTGTTTGGGCTCCATGCTTGAAGAGGGATCTCTGAGATCATATCTACAGAGGAAGGGAGCTCCTTTAAGCAAGAGCTTGAAACATGTCTTGTGAGAAACAGAACAATTTTGGGTTCTAAAGAGGACTCAGCAGGAGGGACAGAAGAACTTTCTTCAAATCTCTGAAGGTATAAGGGACGAGATTTATTCTGGGTGATCTCAAGGACTGGTGAGTAAGTGGCAGACTTTGGCCTGACTCAACCCAGGGTCTGGCTTGCAGTTGGCCCTGTCGGTAATGATAGCTGATACAGTTCTCGGTAAGGGTACCATGAAGGACTGCCTCGAAGCTTCCCAGAGATGTAACAGGCTGCTCCAGAAAGGGGCTGGCTTTCTGGGGCCAGAAACATTAAGCTGGAGAAGTGAAAAGGAACCAAGGACTAAAAAAGTAGAGGAACAGGCAAACTGTAGGACCGTATAGTAAATCTTTAACGCAGGACTGGCTACATAGTTGAGGGGTCCAGAGAAAAACAAACATTTAACCTTCGCTAAAAAAGTGATTAAAAATTTTAACAAGATGACACTGTGCTGTGGCGTCTCCAAGCATGGGGCCCTATGGGTGGCACTGCCCTGGTTTCAGGCTCCGTGGGCCATATGATCTCTGTCGCGACTACTCACCTCTGCCCTTGGTGAGGCACCTCTGTCCCTATGGCACCTCAAAAGCTGCCACAGAAAATACTTAAACAAAGGTGTATGGTTGTGTTTCTGTAAAACTTTATTTACAAAAATAAGTGGCAGCCAGATCATAAAAACACGATTTTGGCTCATGGGCCGTTACGTAGTTTTCAGACCCTCTTTAGAGTGCTGGGTCATCAGAGCCGTCTTGGGCTGGTGCTGCCCTGAGCCATGTCTGGACGGCTTTGGTTTCATGTGCAAGCCAGCAGACTCTCTCTCTTTACCTTCTTCCCCCACCTGGAGGAAGACAGCTCTGCCTTCAGTCCCACATCTAACTAAGATTCCTCCCACCCCTACCTTGATTTTCCATCAGAGCATGAGAATGAGTAAGTGAACCCCAAGTTGCTATACTCCCCTCCAAGAGCAGAGGCCAGGACAGGGACGACTGGCCCTTGCCATACTCAGGTAGAACCTACTTTGCTTCCCAGGTGCAAGAAAAGAGATGGAAATGTTTCTAGCCTCCAGGACCAACAGTGAAAACCCCCTGTTCAGAGACCATGCTGGAGCAGGCTGTGGGGAAGGGGGCATGTATTCTTGCGGGTGGGAACAGCGTTTGCTGTTTTCTTTCAGCAAGGCCCAGGTTGAGCCTCAGTCTCTGAGAATATCAGGCGCTTTGATGTTCAGAATGTCTTTATGAATTCACAGAGTCCTGATGCTTGGGTAGGGTTCTCTGGGCTGGGGTTTCTACATGTCTCTTTGAGCTCCGTGTTGTATACCCCAGACCCAAAAGGTGTTCCGGAGACTTGGTGCCCTGAAGATGAGCTCTTGCTTCTGTCTGAAACCTCATTCTGTGGAATTCCTGAGGGTGAGGATGAGAGAGAAGTCATTGCTCCTCCTTGTCTCTGTCTACCTAGCCTCCCATAGGATCTTGGTCTCTGAGTCAAAAAGAGTTGGCTTCAATTTCATCTGGCCTGAATCTCAGATATGAGCCACACACACCGTCCTAGAGATTCAGAGCATGCCCCACCTCATACACCACACTGCCTTCTTTGAAAACAGGTTGAACTCAACTCTTGCATTGTGGGAAGCTTTCCTGGGGCTATATTTTCATTCAACACATAGTGACTTCATTCTGGTGTTTTTTTTCTAGCCTCGGTGGATAGGAAACAAAGATGAATAATGCATGATATCAACACACGCTTACTGGGTGTGTAGCATGTAGCAGATGCTGAGGATAAAACAGTGAAGAAGACTTGGACTCTGACCTGGCAGATTGCACAGTTCTGCTGGGGAGGCAGACAAGAAAAAACAATGATGAACAGAGGGCCTGGCACACTGCCTGCTGGGGTAGGTAGGTGGCAGACACCTAGGAACATGGACGGACATGGATCCTGACTGGGAGGATTTCCCAGTCTTGTAGGGAATGAGGGGGGCCCTCAAGCACCCCCAGATCTCTGCAGCATGTGCTGAAGTTCCACTGAGTGGGTGGGTGAACACTGCCCCAGAGCACTGGGTGTTGGCCTTTGGTGCCTGTGGCATTGAGCTTGGAGAGCAGAGAGAGGAAGTTGGAGGGTCACTTTCTGGCAGGGAGAGAATTATTGCCCTCTTCCTCTGCAATTTGTAGAGGAGGGCAACTTTTAGGAGTAATGGTATGTTAGAGATTGAACTGTATTCCCTCAAAAGACGTAGAAGTCCTGACCTCCAGTACCTGTGAACAGAACCTTATTTGGAAATAGGATCTCTGCAGATGATCAGAGTTAAGATAAAGTCATTAAGGTGGGCTGGAATCCAATATGACTGGTAATATTAGATTCCAGCCAACATAATATTCCTATAAAATGGGGATATTTGAGTATGTACACACACACACACACACACACACACACACACGCGGAGGACACAATGTGAAGACTGGAATTCTGCTACCACAAGCCAGGGAACTACCAGTAGCTCAGAGAGAGGCCTAGAACTGAGCCTACCCTGGCGCCTTCAGAGGCGGCATGACTACCCACCTTGATCTCGGACGTCCGGCCTCCAGAACTGTAAGACAATACATTTCTGCTATGTAAGCTCTCAGTCTGTAGTCATGGCAACCCTAGCAAACTAATATATGCCAGAAGGACCCAAACTTTTAACTGTATTGGTTTCCTATTGCTCTTGTAATAAAGGATATGTTTTAGGATATGCTTAGGATAAACCATAAACATATCCTAAAATAACACAGGTGTATTCGCTTACAGGTCTACAAGTCATGAGTCCTCAAATCAATGCGTTGGCAGGGCTGCATTCCTTCTGGAGGTTCTAGGGGAGAATCTGTGGCCTTGCCTTTTCCAGCTTTCAGAGGTCACCTGTGTTCCTTATTCCATATCCAAAGGGCATCCTTTCAACCTCTGCTCCAAATCAGGAGCTGTGATCCCGATCCTCACCTCCTCTCTGCCTTTCGTGTTCCCCCTCAATCCCACACTTCTGGTCAGTCAGGGGTTCCTGTGCTTCTTGTCTGTTCCTAGATTCCTTCCCAGCTGGCAGCCACTGGCTCTGTGTAAATCCAGGGGCTGCACCTCTAGGGCAGTCCATCCAGACAGTAAAGACACTGCTGGCCCCCAGCTGAGCAGAACTTGGTGGTCAGCCAGCATGCACCCGCCCCCTAAACTCTCTTTCTCTCCCTCTCTTTCTATATGAGTGTCATGTTTGCAGCTGAAAAGCAGATTGGGGGCTTCATTTAAGGAGGAATTTCCAACTGCCAGTACTCTCTGGGAATAGTGTAGGGTAGGGTTCTGGGGTAGCTCAACTTGAAGAAGGCAGAATTCTGTAGATCTTAAGAGCTTGGGCTTCTGAGTCAATTGACATGAGAGAGTCTGCTAGTCACAAGGTGTATGACCTTGAGCCTCAATTTTCTTGCCTGTAAAATAGGAATGATAATAATAATATGATGCGAGGACCATATCAGAGTCACAAACAGAAACACCCTCAAGGTAAATGAATGAAGCAGACCAGGTGAAAGACATGTACAGCCTCATTGGTCATCTCTGTTTTGATAGACATGGGGATGAGAAACACACCCCTTTCTTTTGAGCTGTAGGAAAGCTGACAGAGCAACCATTACCATAAGAATCAGGAGCTGTATTCTTTGTTACATCCTTTGTTCAAATGCCCATTGATGATAGACTGGATAAGGAAAATGTGGCACATATACACCATGGAATACTATGCAGCCATAAAAAAAAAAAACAGTGAGTTTGTGTCCTCTGTAGGGACATGGATGAATCTGGAAACCATCATTCTCAGCAAACTGACACAAGAACAGAAAATCAAACACTGCATGTTCTCACTCATAGGCAGGTGTTGAACCATGAGAACACATGGACACAGGGAGAGGAGCATCACACACTGGGGTCTGTTGGGGGAGACTAGGGGAGGGACAGCAGCGGGTGGGGAGGTTGGGAAGGGATAACATGGGGAAAAATGCCAGATATAGGTGATGGGGGGATGGAGGCAGCAAACCACATTTCCATGTATGTACTTATGCAACAATCCTGCATGATCTGCACATGTGCCCCAGAATCGAATGTACAATTAAAAAAAAAAAAAAAGAATAAGGGGCTGGGTGCTGTGGCTCAAACCTGTAATCTCAGCACTTTGGGAGGCCGAGGCAGGCAGATCACCTGAGGTCAGAGCTCAAGGCCATCTGGCCAACAAGGCGAAACCACGTTCTTACTAACAGTACAAAAATTAGCTGGGCATGGTGGTGCCTGCCTGTCCTAACTACTCGGGAGGCTGAGGCAGGAGAATCACTTGAGCCCGGGAGGCGGAGGTTGCAGTACTGAGATCACCCCACTGCACTCCAGCCTGGGTGACAGAGCAAGACCTTGTCTAAAAAAAAAAAAATTCGGGGATACCTAGCCTCGGTGTGGGGAGATAACAAGGAGAGGTGGGGATTGGAAAATCAGAGCTCACATGCCCAGCTGACTCCAAGAGGAGTGGGGGTAGTAAGCCCAGGGATGGGGCAGAATGGCCCAGCCTGAGAGGGGATCTGCAGTCTGGGGCTTGTGACCTCATGGGCTTTAAAGAATTTCAGTGCCCAGGCCACACCCCAGACCAGTGATTAGAGAATGTCTGGGTTAGAACCCAGGCACTGGTAATTTTTAAAGCTCCTCTCCAGTGATTTCCTAGTTTTAGAACCAGTTTCTGGCAATGGGGAGGAGACAGACCATGAGGGCTACCAGGTGGTCGGGCCAGAGAGAAACAGGGAGAGAAGCAGTTGGTGGTGGGATTTGGGGGTGGAGCATCGTCTGTCGGCCCTGCAGTGCGACCCCTCTCCATCTTCATAAAAGCTTCAGAAGTTCAATGTGCCTGTTGTCATTAGATTCTGGAAAAGGGGCTGAGTTTAGCAACAAATGACGGGGGAGGGAGGCTGGAACAGCTACTGTGAATAAGAAGAGCGGCTGATTCAGCGGGAGGAGAAGGCTGGTATTCTCGTGGTATTGCCTAGTTATGGTCTGTCTTTCATGGGGAAAAACACAATCCTTTTCAACATCCAGGCAAGAAAAGTCACACAATGTGCATCTACACAGTGTGGGGCTTGCAACGCCACACTGAATCCTGATGGATTGGAAATTAGAAAGACAGAGCCTGTGGGAGTTACAGAGTAAGTGATTGGAATTAGGAGCAGATGTGCAGGGTTAGCTGCCCAGGACCTAAAATGAAATAAAATGTCTCAACCACCACCAGCTTGGTTGACTCTAGCTTA
This sequence comes from Saimiri boliviensis, assembly GCF_048565385.1. Classification (NCBI taxonomy): domain Eukaryota; kingdom Metazoa; phylum Chordata; class Mammalia; order Primates; family Cebidae; genus Saimiri; species Saimiri boliviensis. The sequence continues at coordinate 87,372,461 of NC_133456.1, forward strand.
AAGTTCAGCCCTGCCTCCGAGGAGACAAAGATAACAGCACGTGTAGGAAATGACTCTCAGAAGTTTAATAGAATGTTTAAACAAACGGGATCTTGGTCACCTTAAGGAAAAGCAGCAAGACATTCAATCGGATCATTATACAGAGGCAGTGAAGGGGAATGACTCATTAGGTTGCATTTATCTGATGAACTTGGCATCTCTGCCAGGTAAATAAAAATCACTCTTACGGAAACAAAACTTTTGTGGTTTGCTGTTGGTCTTTGTTTTGCTTGGATATGTGAGGCTCTCCCTGTAAAGAGAAGTTTTAATTTTTGTCAGCAAGCATATTTACCTCCATTGTTTATTTGTGTGTGGTAATGTGGAAGGCATTACTTTTATTAGAGAGAATGTGATGTGTGTTTTTTTTTTTTTTTTTTTTTGAGGCAGGGACTTGCTCTGTCGTCCAGGCTAGGGTGCAGTGGTGCAATCATGGCTCATTGCAGCCTTGAACTCCTGGGCTTGAGTGATCCTCTCACCCCAGCCCCCCAAGTAGTTGGGACCAGGGGTGCATACCACCACACTCAGCTAATTTTTTAAAATCTTTTTGTAGAGATGAAGTCTTGCCATGTTGCCCAGGTTGGTCTTGAACTCCTGGGCTCAAGTGACCTTCCTGCCTTGGCCTCCCAACATGCTGGGATTACAGATGGGAGCCACTGTGCCTGGCTGCAAATATCATTTAAATAGACCTTAATTTTATCTTCGTTTGGTGGATCAGGTAGAGTGGTCCTGCTGTATGGTTTCCTGGAGCCAAGGAGGCTGGGGAAGAAGGTGGTAGAGTTGGGGAAAGGAAGCAGGAATTAAGCATCTGGCTCTACAGAGGTACAGAGGGGAAAGCGGCTCTATGGTTGGTGCATGGAGATCAGTGGAAGAAAGCTTGCAAACTGAGTGAGGAGGATAGAGCCAGAATAAAGGAAGCAAGGTGGAGGGAGAAGCAGAGCCTCTTAACCCACCCCAGCCAGGCTTGCTGGAGTGTCAAGGATTTAGCTAACTGGTTGGAACAGAATGATCTTTTCTTTAATAGAGTTAGGTTAATTGGGAATAATTGAGCATATGGAATTTTCAAGGTTTCTGACTGTATGTTCTGAGGATTTCACTGTACCAACCCCTTCAGAGACCAAAAGGAACTTCTGGGGAATACTGGCTTATTGGAAATGAATAAGAACTAGGAATAAGGTGTTGTGAATTTAGCTTTCAGAACAGTGCCTGGCCTGATACCCAGTAGAGACTCTATAGATACTTGTTGAATGAATACGTGAAGATAAGGTCACACTGATTCATATATGGAGTGATAAATGAAGATAATTTTACACTGGTTTATATCTGGAAAGAAAATTGGAGCAGGAGTGCTCAACCGAGAAATTCTGTGAATGAAGAATGTTGGAAAAAATTGTGCCTTGTTGTACGTGTTCATGCAAGTTATTCAGGTTTGAATCCCTGGGATCTCTGCATTTGATTCCCATGGAGGGGAGAAGGCGAGGATTGTGAATATGGGTTTGGCTCCAATCAAGTTTAATGTCTGCCCCACAAGCAGGGAGGTGGCTGACAGCCAATCAGCTTTGCATGTGCTGCCTCTTGGCTCTTCCAAAGCTGTTAGGGGTGGCTATTTCTATGCATATGTAATGACTCATGTCACAGCCAAGTCAAGAAGTCCCAGCAGCTTTCAGCTGCATTCTGAGTACTTTTGAGTTGATATTTAAGGCCATCAGATTTATATTAAACACAGAAAATCTTGAGATTTGTGTTTTTGAAAAGACGAGGTATAAATTGCATCATATAAATTTGGATTAATCCTAGCTCTTACATACTCAGCATGACTTCAGGCAAGTTACTTACTCTCACTATGTCTCAGTTTCCTCCTCTGTAAAATGGCGTAATTATGTTTCCTAAGTCACAGGATTAAGGGAGTGACCGTGTGAGTTAATGTATGTAAAGTACTTATAACAGTGCCCAGCACATGGCGAGGACTCTATGTATTACTATTGGTATTAGTTGATTCTTACACTGCTATAAAGAAATACTTGAGACTGGGTAATTGATAAAGAAAAGAAGTTTAATTGGCCCATGGTTCCACAGGCTGTACAGGGAGCATAGCAGCATCAGCTTCTGGGGAGGCCTCTGGGAACTTTATAATAATGATGGAAGGCAACAGGGGAACAGGTGTCTTACATGGCAGGAGTAGGAGGAAGAGAGAGAAGTGGGGAGGTAGTGCACACTTTTAAACAAGCAGATGTCACAAGAACTCACAGTGACACAGTACCAAGGGGAATATCTGCCCCCATGATCCAATCACCTACCACCAGGCCCTATGTCCAACATTGGGGATTACATTTCTATGCGAGATTTGGGTGGGGACACAGATTCAAACCATATCAGTTTTTTTTTTCTTTCTTTTCTTTTCTTTCTTTCTTTCTTTCTTTTTTTTTTACAGAGTCCCACTCTGTTGCCCAGGCTGGAATACAATAGCATAATATTGGCTCACTGCACCCTCTACCTCCTGGACTGAAGCAGCCCTTCCACTTCAGCCTCCTAAGTAGGTGGGAATACAGGTATGCACCAACACACCCATCTAATTAAAACTTTTTTTTTTTTTTTTTTTTTTTGTAGAACAGGGTCTCACTATGTTGCCCACTGACACTGGTCTTGAGCTCCTAGGTTCAAGCAGTCTTCTGGCCTCAGCCTCCCAAAGTGCTGGGATCACAGGTGTGAGCCACCGCTCCCAGCTACCAATGTTCTTAATCAATGGTAGCAGTATTTTTTTAAATGGAGGGAGAGTAGCATTTCTCAGTTATATGTTTGTTGAATGCATGGGCTCTGAGGATTAGACACCATGCATTGTGCTAAACACATTGTCTATCCACTGTCACTGGATTTCCACCATGACTCTCAGAAGAAGAGGGTGCTACTGAGGTTCAGAGAGGTGCAGTAATGTGCCTCCTGGAACATAGCAGCTAAGCAGTGGTGCTGGAATTTGATTGCAGTGAGGCAGAGGCTTTTCCTCAGGCCTCAGAGTAGTTCTGAAAGGGATCAGGATGACCTGTAGTTTACAACTGAGACGACCTTTGGGTAGGGAGTGGGGATCAGCCTGTGGGAGTGGGGATTCATGTGCTGGATTCCTCTTGGTTGGAGGGGACTCACTTGGAGTGCGAGATTGGGGATCAAGGGTCCAATTGGGCAAGCAGTCTCTGTCTAGACCAGGCGTCCCCAAACTTTTTACACAGGGGGCCAGTTCACTGTCCCTCGGACCGTTGGAGGGCTGCCACATACTGTGCTCCTCTCACTGACCACCAATGAAAGAGGTGCCCCTTCCTGAAGTGCGGCAGGGGGCCGGATAAATGGCCTCAGGGGGCCGCATGCGGCCTGCGGGCCGTAGTTTGGGGACGCCTGGTCTAGACTGTTACTTTGGTAAGTCAGTTCCTCCCGGTGGAGCAGGGCAGCCCTTGGAGCTTCAGCCAGGAGGAAAGTTGCTTAGGTGAGGAACAGGTGGGTAGAGCTGAAACCAGTGTGGTCAGGAGCCCAGAAGGTGGAGAATCAAAGAAAGCTAAGGCATCAAAGCTCCCATGTATGGGACTAGGGCCAGCAAGAGGGCATGGTGGTGGAAGCAGCAGTGGTGACCACCAGTGTCTGGGGTCAAATTTAAAACAATCATAAAAAACAACAATTTCTGAAGCCCTCAGGTGTGATTGATGGTAAGATATTTTTGAACCCAGCTGAGATTCCCTCAGAGGAGTCCTGGAAATTGGGATGCAGGTGGGGGTGGAGGGAGGACCGGCATTAAGCAAAATCAGGCAATAGCAGAGAAACATGGTAGGTATCTTTTTCCCATTTCACAGATCAAGAAATAAAGGCCCTGAGAATTAAAGCAACCTGCTCAAGGTTAATCTGGTAGAAAGTGGAAGAACTTGCTTATTATTAATTCAAGCCCCACATGTTTTCTATCTTTTGAATTGGCCACTAATCCATTCTGCAGGATTGTAAGCTCGGGTTAGTACGTGGATCTGAGCAGGGTAGAGGGTAGGGACATGAATGCAGATGCAAGATTAAAATGCAACATGCTGCTGTGCTCTCAATTGCTTCTGCAGAAAGGCACCTTGGCACTTCAACAGGGGCAGGGAACTGAAAGCTTCGGCCAGGAGGCTGTGGGTCTGCATCTTCCACCCTCCCTCTCCGAAGGTGGGAGAAGATAAGAGTGGACGTGGCTCCCTCTCAGAGAGGTGAGGGTTTGTCGTTGAGCAGTGCTTCTCTGGGAAGACTGACAAGTTCAGTAACTGCCTGGGACCGAGGGTGAGCTGAGGGAGGGGAGCATTGTGGGGCGATGGAGTCCTTCACCCCTGCATCTTGACTGCCTCCCTGCTCTAGTCAAGTGTCCTTCCTTTGTGCTGCATTAGATGCTGAGTTTTTTTCTAAGAGTGTTTGTAAAAAGTTTTAACTTCAGACAGTTTCCAGAACAAAGTAACAGAACACAGTGTCCCTGGGAGGCACAAGGTCTCTAGTAGCCAAGTCTAATAGGCAGAGTGAATTGACATTTTTTTACAGTAGCAGGAACTGTGGGGGCCCTGTCCCTATTCCCTTACCATTACTGTGTCCGGGTGACCCCACAGCCTGCTTCTCTGTGGCTGATTCTTGGAAGTCCCACGCTCCAGGACAGACCATGGACAAGAGAAGCAGCCCTGGAGACTCACCCAGTGGCACCCAGCGAGGTAGCCAAGGATGGAGGAGACCCATTTCTTGCTGAGAAAGGCGCCAGCATCTTTGAGGTGTTAAGGAATCAGCTGGGAGGAAGCTCAGAGAAGTAGCACCACAACCAGGTAAGTCTTAGCTGCCTGATTGTACAGGTGTGAGTAGAAACTCAAGATACTTCGTGCAAAGGAAACAGTGCGTGCTCCTCTGTCACGGAAAAACAGAAGCTGCTTGATGGAGCAGCTTTGGCTGTAGCAGCCACCACCAGCCCTAGGTTTGGCTGCTGTGGGAGGCTCCACCATTTGCATTTTTATGAATCTGGAGTTAAAGTGGCTGTGAAAATCAACCTGGACAACAGGTCAGAAGGAAAGGGACAGAATCAGAGCCCGCACAGCTAGAGGGGAGGGAGAGTGGTTTCTGCAGGAGCCGGGCTCTGATTTGGGTTTATTTTCTCTCCCACCACTGCCTGCAAGCCCCTCTCCACCCCTTGTTGACCTTCTGGGCGGAGCCTCCAGCCTTCGGTTCTCTTAGAAGAATTGGAACAGACTCAATTTCAGGCTTAATTAAGACAACCCATTGTAGGTCATCCACCAGGAAGGGCCCCCAGGGGCTGGCTAGGGAGGTGAAGGTACAGTAAATATCTGGGTGCCAGCCACTTGCGTGTATCTGTATGTGAGCATTCCTAGAGCTGCGCATGTGTTATACCAGCACTTCTCAAATGTTTGTGGGCATGTGACTCACCTGAAGTTCTTGTTAAAATGCAGATAGTAGGGCCTGAGACTGCATTTCTGACAAGCTCTCCGGCCATGCTCCATTTAGGATCATGCTTTAGAAAGCAAAGTATCACACCGTTACAACTTTAATATTATTTTCAGCGCCAAGTGTCTGTCCTCTCCTCAGGTGAGGCTATCCCTTTTGGGGAGTGAAGCAGGGAGGGCTGTGTTTTGTCATTCAGATTGCAGCTTTTTTTTTTTTTTTTTTTTTTTTTTTTTTATCCGTCATTGCATCCTGGAAGAGGCTGAAAGTTCTCTTCACATAGCTAGTGCTGTCTGGGACTGTTCTTTCTGGGTGGACACCCCAACCCAAGCTCCCCCTGGAGAACGCTCTATAGGGGCTTCTGTCCAGTGCTTCCCAGATGCACTCTTGGTCTGATTGTTGGTCCTCACCCAGGCTGCACACCCCTGGGACTCCCAGAGCCTGGCAGACTGCCCTCCACACAGTGTTGGTGCCTGGGGACAGGCACGTACTGCTTGGGCTCTCATAACAAGTTACCCTAGACTGTGTGGGCTTAAACAACAGAAATTTTATTTCTCGCTGTTCCGGAGGCTGGAGGGCCAAGATCATCCAGGTGTTGGCCAGGTGGTTTAAGGTGAGGGCTCCATTCCTGGCTTGCAGACAGCCACCTTCTCACTGTATCCTCAGGTGGCAGAGAGTGTGAGTGTGAGTGAGCTCACGGGTGCCTCCTCTTATAAAGACACAAATTCTACTGGATTGGATTCCTACTTTTGTGGCTTTAAGTCAAACACAGTCACATTCAGAGTTAGGGCTTCAACATAAGAATTCTAGGGAGATGCAATTTAGCCCCTAGCATTGGGTCTGCTGCATGAGCAGGCTGCTCTCCTGGCTCTACCATTGTAGGCAGCTCCTGCCAGCCACCAGCCTTAGGCTTACCTTGCATGCGCCCCCAACTCCTGGACACTCAGGAACCACCAAGAACTTCGTGAACTTCATTGACATTTAGGGTGGCCTTTGGGAGTCTGCAGCTCAGCAGAAGTCTGGCAGGGGAGAGGACGGCTATGTCCTCATCTAGCAAGCCCTCCCCAGTCTGCCCAAATAGTTCTCCTGGGCTTCCCCTCACTTGGTTTGGGAAGCAGAGGAATGGCCCCCTCTGATCTCACCTGTAGGGAAATGCCATGGTACTTGCTACTGCAGCAAATTCCCTCCAAAACTCTCTAGCCTTCCCTTACAGAGGTAATGGCAGGTGATGGGTTTGACAGTTAAGTATCCATTTGACTATCTTTTAAATAAATAAGCACTTTTGTAGCACTTGCTAAATGCCAAAAATTGTTCTAGGTGTTTTACATCTGATCTTAATTAATCCTCATAGTACTCCTGTTAGATAGCTCTGATTATTAGCCTTATTTTACAGATGAGGAAACTGAGGCTCAGAGAGGTTAGGTAACTTGCTGAAAGTCACACAGCTTGCACATGCCATAGTTAGGATCGGAATCCCAGCAGTTAGGTCTCCAATCACTGCTCTCTATAGGCTCTCAGAGGCTGGGATGGAGGTGTTAGCACCTCTCTCATAAGAGAAGAAAATGAAGCTTAAGAGGGGAAATAATTTTGCTGAGTTTACACAGCTCCTAGGTGGCAGAGGCCAAATTCTAACTTGGGCTTTTGACTCAAAATCCCCTGCTCTTCTCCCCACGGTTATGTCTGGGCTTATATGTTAAATAGCTCTTCCTCACCTACTTCCCCCACCATCTGGACTTTTGAAAATTTTCCAGCATATTCAGACATAGAGAGCAGAACAACTTCCAAACAGATGATAATGTGCCTTCCTTAGGATGGAGGTCTCCGGGGATCTGGAAGTGAATTCCTTGGATAGGTTTCCAGAGCAGTCTACCCTTTAGAATCTGAGAACAAGGATAAGCAGGGATTTGTCCTGCACACCCTTCTCTGGATCTCTTGTCAGAGTGAGCATTTTCAGAAGCCTGGAGCACTCAGGCCACCCGCGTCCCCGTCTTTCCTCTGCTCCCGACTGCCTAGCCCCCTATTCTCACACCCTTGGTACTCACGCCATCCATCCTCTTAGACTTGACTCTTGACAAAAGGACTCTGGTTTTCCAGAATCTCAGCGTGCACGGAAACTCTGAATCATGTCGTCCTCTGTGACAAGCCTTCCCAACAGTAATAACACCACCAGCAGCTGACAAATAGCATTAAAGTCCCAGATCACCAGATCTGTAATTCAGCTCTCTACTTCTTTGCTTTGTTGACCATTCTAAATTAAAATGAGACAGGCTGGTTGCCAATTTAAACCCTCTAAAGCATTAGCTCATGACCATCTAAAGGTGTGACATCACCTGGCCCCTGGTAAAGGCTCTGTAAATATTTGTGGAAGTGATGAGTAAATGGACTTACAAAGGACATTTGAACAGGGGAATCCTGAAAGATGCCAAAGTCTTCCCAGGAAGAATTCATCTCCGGTGATGGCATGACAGCCACTGTGGTTCAGGCAGCTGGTGGATGTTCAGCAACCTCACCTCCCTGCCCCAGGTCCCTCTCCCACCTTGCAGGGTGAGGCAGCTTTTGAATGATGTGATAAGTAAAAGTGCTTAGCATTATACTGGGCCATGGCAGCTGCCACAGATGGCCACCTGCTTCCTCAGTTCATAGGCCTCCCTGCCCACAGGAGGTGCATGACGTGTCCTCAGTACCCTGACCTCACAGCCAACACATCCAAAGCCCTTCCACTAATTTTTGGGTGGCTGAAATCCAGATGGCCAGCCCACCTGTCTGGCCATTGGGAGATGTGTGTTCCAGCCTATTACCGCATGACACCCAATCCATCACCTCGATTTCCACACCACTAAGGCACTAGCACTGAGTACTCACGACTGTAATTATTGTCATGAAAGTTGTTGGTGGAGTCGCAGAATAGGTTACTTCTCCAAGCCCCTACCTTCTTCTCATCTGTTCAATCCTCTTTTCTCATTTTAATTCCCTTTGGGGAGCAGAAGGATGCATTTCCTCCTTGGTTTCCATGTGGAATCATTTCTCCCCTTCTGCCCCAAGTACATCTTTAACCTCAGGTGTTTATCAAGACTTTCCAACCAGAGCTTCTCAAAGGGTGGTTCCCAGACCAACAGTGTGAGCATCTTCTGGAAGCTGCCCAGACATGCAAGTTGTCAGGCTTCACCCCAGACCTTCTGGGATGGGGTGCGGCATCTATCTGCTTTAATGTCCTGCAGGAGATTCTGACTGATGTTCAAGTTTGAGAAGCTTTGGTCTAGACAGCCAGTATGCTTTCCCTTGGGATATTTCTGGTGAATCAAAATGTCTTCTCCTTGTTATGAAAGTTTCAAGGGGAGTTGGGCTTTGGGGGAGGCAGCTCAGTTTCTTCCTATTCAACAACAGAATGTGGGCTTTGCAGTCATCCTGCCTGGATTCTGGTCTTGCTCTCTGCCTCTTATGGTCTGTGCAACCCTGGGGAGGGTGGTTAACTTCTCTGAGCCTCATTTTCTTTCTCAAATGAGTCTTCATTTTACCTTTTCCCTAGACTCTTGTGAGTCTCAGAGGAGATCGAAGACATGGAGGTCCTTTATAAACCATAAACCTGTGGGGTAGGGGTTACTGCATGACTTTCAGGCAGCCCCACCAAGATGGTGGCTCCAGTGGTGTCTCTCTCTCTTCCTCTGTACAATCTCTGGGTGCTGAAAGCCTGGGTCTTATGTTGAGCGAAAAAGTTGGGGTTGGGGTGCAGAGCCTGTTGGAAAACTGGGTTTGAAGACAGAGGGAGGCATGCTAAGCATGGGCAGGGCTGGCCAGAAGGCCCCTTCCACACCTGACCTCAGGCTCCTTGGGCAGGTGCCCTGACACTGCAGGTCTCACCCTCTTGGAACCCTGAGCTGAAGGGAGAAGCAAAGAAGAACATAACATGGCACTGTGTAGCATTCTTCCCATATATTACCTCATTCAGAACCTTGATTGCAGGGAAAGGAGAGAGGGGAGGAAGGAGAGGGATAATACACTGTTCCAGATTCCCTGATGCAGAAACTGAGGCTGAAAATTACCAGCTCTCCACTAGCCTAGCAAGGTACAGCACTTTCCATTACCCGGTCTCCTTTTATCCTTGCACTCCTGCATGTGTAAATTTTCCGTAATTATAATCCCAACCTCTATAGGTTTTACTTTTTTGCATTAAGCATATTAAAAACATTCTCTAAGATGCTACATAATCTTCAAATTTACCATTTTAGATGGCTCGCAAATATTTCATTAGGTGGAGGTATTATCATTTGTTGAACTGTTTCCATGCTGTGGACATTTAGATTGTTAACTTTTTTTGGTGCCATCAAATTATGTTGCAATGCCAATGTCTTTGGACATTTAGCTTTCAAATTCTTTTAGAAGAAATACTTTGGAGTGTGATCATTGTTGCGTTATAGGGTATCAGTCATTTTATAGCTCAAGAAATTTACTTTCCCAAATACCCTGCTGCTAGCATTATTTGAACTTACCAGTTTTCCTGCAACCTTGCCAGCATTGGGTTGGCAAGGTTATTCACTGTTCTTGCTCATTTAATAGCTATTATGTGTCACACTACATGCATTTCTTTAGTAATTAGTGATGCCAAACATTTTTTTTTTCTGCTATTTTATTATTTTTATTTCCTCCTGGGGAAACTTTGACCTCTTGTCTTTTGCACATTGTCTTAACATGATTGTTTGGATAGGCTCTTTATATAGATATCAGCTCTTTGATGGGTTTGTTTGCTTATTTGTGGTAATATTCTTCCCTCAGCTCAACCTAGTTTTTAAACCAAGAGCTGTAATTATGTTACTCTGTGTATCTCTAACTTATGATGCTTGATAAACTCCCGGCATTGACAGAGGCTGAGCACTAGGAGTACTGGAAGTTTAATTTGCAATGAAATGAATTGGCAGTGTGGGCAGGGGTGGATTTCTGAGCACCTGATGTCTTCAGTCCAGTGCCAAATGTGCAGTTGGGCATTCTTTCCTCCTATGCCCTGTGTTTCCCATTTCTTCTTCTTTCTTCTAAATCTAGCTGAGGATGAATCCAAACAGACATCCCTCAAATAAATAGCAAGCTCTGTTGCTGCCGTCCGTCACTGCAAAAGAAATGACTGTTGGGCTCTAACTTCCTTTACTACCTTTTGGGACACCCGCCTACACCCCTGAGTATCTTTTGGGGCTCCCTGGGACCCAGGTAAAGCTGTCTCTGTCTACTCATGACTGCTTGTTTGGTCAAGGAGCCCACTGAGTCAGACAGTTACTCTCAGTGGGTGGCCTTCAAATCACTGACTGATTTTTGCCTCTTGTCAGTTCACCAATTTCCTCTTGTAACAGAACCAAAATACCACGCAGCCACCTTGTCCCTTCTCAGGTTGTGCTAGAGTAGAAAGAGCAGTGGGCTTCAAGTCCACAGACCTAGGTGCAATTTCCTCCATCCTTTCTGGCTGTGTTAGCCCAGAGGGCCACTGACTTCTCTGGCCCTCGGCTGTCTTCCCTGAAGAGTTTGGGTTGTAACCTCCAAATCACCAAATGTTCAGTCTGGAGGCACTTTCTATGAACCATCTCACTGAAGTCACACAACCCACCCTGAAAATCGGATCCTGTTTATTATCCCCACTGTACATTGAGGCGACTCAGTTTCAGGGAGGCTAAGAAAGGCAATCTGAATAGGAGTGTTAGTGCAAGCTACCACCCCATGTTTTATACAGTGACTTTGGTGTCATTATTCTCAGAGCAACTCAGAGCACAACCATTGTAGTCATTGATTGCTGGCAACTTTATAATCCTATGGCTTCGTTTGCTTCAGAAGCAAGGGGATTTTGTGAGCTCACTTGCCCAGGAACAGATGGGGAATAGCTTGCAGGAACCAGAGCCCCAGAAACCAGAGCAGAGGTTTGGTGCCACCAGGATGCTCTCTGTCTCATTCTCCATCTTCTTAGTTCTCTGCTAATCTCCAAAGGGCTCCATTTCTTCCTGCTGCTAACAGACTATCTCTGCAGCAGGAAAGATGGCTTCTCAGGTCTTAGCTTCCAGTTCTTCTGACACTAAGGCAAGGCTCCTGTCCCAGATCGCCACAAACACCATTTCAGTATGCACTCAGTGACTCCTCCCAGAAACTTCCAGCACCCCAGAGAGGACCCCCCTGGAACATCACTGGGTGACTAAAACCCTGAACTGTAAGTTTAATCTATGCTAGAGTAATAAAGTTTTTTCTCAAGGAAATTTTACAAAGACAGGTTCCTCCTGAATAGTTAAATATCCAAGCCTTCAGCCCTGGCCTCCCTGCTCTGAGCCTTCTTCCCTCCTTAGAGCCACCATCACACCCACAAAGTCTTTGAAGTAAAGAAGGTTTGGCCTAAATCTAATCTTTACCATTCAGTTGCCTTGGTTGGCCAATTCCCTACCCACTTCGTATCTCAGTTTTCTCATCCAAGTGGTCTTCAGATGACCCACTGAAACAGACGCCAGGCAACATTCATGAGTGACCTCTGTTAGGATCAGAGCAAAACTCACCCCAATGGCCGGGCTAGAAAGTTGCTCAGATAGTGGCAGCGAGATGCTGCCTGCCTGAGGAGGCCTCGGTTGGATGCAAGGGAGCTGCAGCATCCAGGGGACAAGAGGCCAGCTGCCAAGCAGCTAGCTGACATTGGCTGTAAGACCTTCCCTATCTCCCTGATGCTCCTCACTGTGTATTGGGGGTACCTCTACAGTGTCCGAGTCTACCATTATTTCCAGTGACACAGAGCCTGGCATCCGGCCGCAGAAGAACAGAAGACCTTGGGAATCCTGTAGAACTGGGGGCCTTTTTCTCCTGAGCAGAGAGGCCCAAGGCATGCTGTAGAGAGACCTCACCTGCCACCATTTCCAAGTCAAGAGGGCTACAGCCTTGATGGTTTGCAAACCCTGTTGGAAGAAGGTGCCCATCGTTTCTCTGGTTCTGCCAGTTTGTGCCAGTTTGACAGTTTGTGGAGGCTATTGAATCATTATAGGAATGTGAGGGTGAAGTACACCTATAGACATTAAATATTTTGCCATGAAAAAAAAAAACAAACAAACCAAAAAAACCTCACCCCAGCAGGTCACACTGGATTTAACATAAACCACATGAAAATCACACCCAGTGTTTACAAGGACTACATATCTGAAAAATCAAATCTAAAACTGTAAAACAAATATATTGTAAAAATTGCTTGGCAAAAAATATAACCGCAGACTCTCTACTGTGATAGAGTAAACTGCCACTGTCTGTTTTGTAGCCAAGTTTTCCTTTTGCTTTGATTTAGAATGGAAGCTTCTCCAGCATCAATTTGTCACTGAGCAATCTTCCTAGATAGTCCTGCAGGCGGGCCGAATGATGAAGGGCACTATGGAGCATTGTCTTGTTTTTGTGAGCCGGTGAGTCTAGTATTTTCTCCTCTCTTGTGCTTAACTGCCCACACAGCAATAGTAGTTTCTAAAGCTCCCTAACATTTAACAAATTTAATCATTGAGACTGCCCATGAGCCAGGTAGGACAGGGACTCTAATCCTTACTTGGTGGCTGAGGGGGCTGGGGGCTGGGGTTTAGGGGGTTAAGCAGCTCATACAAATCAGGATGCAGGCAGAGCCCGAGACTGGGTGAAGAGCCAGAGTCCCTCACATTGCATAGTCACTTCTGTCTGAGCTTCAGGCCACAGGGGCGTCTGATTGGTCAGCTTGAGTCTCATGTTCTCCTTTCTCTTACTAGTCAACTTGAGCTCTCACACGCTCCTCCCTCTCATTGGTCAACTTGAGCTCCCACACGCTCCTCTAGGACTACCCCAGGCCATTGGCATCTCTGAACTCATGAAGCAGAGCAGGTGGGGAAAGGATCAGTGGCTGGGGACTTAGATGTGTTCTTCATCCTGCCTCTGTGCTACTCCGTTGCGTGTCCTCAGGGGCAGGGCACCTCGCCCCTCAGAGCCTTGGGCAGTTGAGATTTGGCTCAGTCTTGAGCTAGATTAAGTTGTGCACAGGATCACTCATGACTCTCACCCCTTTTGTCATTCTTTTCTGTCTTGTCCCCTTGCAGATGATGCCTCTGTTAGAACTGGCCTCAGCTTGCTGTGGTTTAGAGCCTTTTAGGTGCTTTATATAGCGTTTCCCTTTCTTTTCTCATTGTCAACTGCCACTTCTTGTTACTATTATCTGCCTCCAAAATTTCTGTCCCTTCTTAATTCATTATATCTAATCTGCTTTGATTTGGAATATCAGATTACTAACCTTCTTAAAATTCTGTCTCAAATGTGAGTCATGGCTATGAATGAAGGCTTTGGTGATTGTACTCGGTGATGACAATAACTCCGACTTTTTCAAAGCCTTTTTTGGCTTTTTTTCTACATGTTGAGTAATGAAGGATGAAATTCCCACATCAATTTTGATGTTTGACTGTAATAGGGGAAGTGTGAAAGTGGCTCTGAGGGTGGAAGCAGTGGCAGATGAGATGGGTCATTGCAGGTTGCTCTGTGTTCAGGGGCAGTGTGATGGGCAGGAGATGCATGTCTGTGAAGGCCGATCCAGACTCTCTTCCATGCAGCACCGGGCCCAGATGGTTTCTCCTTTCATGTTTGCAAACAGCTAAATACCTTGACTCCATAGAGTCTCACTTCAAGCCTTGGACTTCGACAACTGGCACTTGGCCTTGAACTTAGACAGCTGGTGCTGATAACTCACCACCCAATTTGGTGGGTTACTAAGAAGTAATAGCCAAAGTCATAGATCATGAGTTGAATTGAAAGGGGACCAATGTGATTAATCCTAGGGCTAGGGACTTTAAAAGAGAGATCTTCTAGTCATCTGAGGCTCACATACACTAAAAAAAAAAAAATCCAAATTTAAATAAACTAAAAAAGACCATCATAGTTATTTATAATGGTAGAAAATCAGAAGTTAATTAAGGTGCATATATGTCTGTAATGGAATGCTGAACAATAATCATACTATTTTAAAAGAATTTCTAATATTGTGGGAAATGGTTGATGATATAAAATCAAGTGAAAAATTGTTAATATAAGATGATGTTACATGTGAAAAATTATTTGAATAGACAAAGGACAGGAAAGATATATTCAGTCCTTATAACTTTGATGACTGCAGGAGCCAGTGGTTAGTGACTTAGACCACTTGTAATACAATAGGGAATGGTGGGGACTGAGGTAAATTGGAGAGAACATGCCCTCTGAAATAAAGGCTCCTGGCCAACTTTCGCTGTGTATCAGCTCTTCAAGTTTCTTAAAGGTGATTAGAAATCCTGATATTTATGTGAAATTCCCTAAATGCTGGTAACTAGTTTACACTTTTAAAAGCACTGGATCTGCCAGATAAAAATGATGTGGTTTGCCCTTGGCCTTTGGTCCACCAATCTACTACCTTTGAAATACACAACGATGTTGACACTAGTTGCCTCTGGAAGTGTGCTTACCAGAAATCTAATTTTTCTTTATCATAGCTTTAACAATTTTCTAGTTTTGTTGGATTAATATATAGTATTTCTATAATTGAAGAAAAAAATGAATGACCCTAACCTCAGGTGATTGGGATGTGTGTGTGTGGTGTGTGTGGTGGGCATGTGAGTGCTGAGGGAAAGGTATCTAAGAATGCTTAGCACCTCCCAGAACTTTCTAGAGCCTCAGTTTACTCATTTGTAAAGTGCAGACAGCAATTTCTACTCTGCTTACCATATGAGATTGAGAAACAGAGGAGATGGCTAACTTGGGAGGACTTTGCAAATGATTAGGTGCCACTGGGGATGAACATGAAGTAGGTGCCCAAAAAATATTTATGAGGTGAATGAGGGGACAGGGGAATGAGGAAAGTTGGTCTCTGGAGTACTGGGAAGCATATGGCATTGGGAGCCAGATGTGTGTGTTGAAAACACCCTGGCTCTGCCCCTCACTAGCTGTGACACCTTGGGGAGTAATCCTAAGTATAATTACAACATGTTGCACGGTCACTGTGTGCTAACACTTCGTTAAGCACTTTGTATGCATTATGCCTTTCTGAGTTGAATTCTGCGGAAAATCGCAGTATGGGTATTTTTTTTTTTTTTTTTTTTTTTTTTTTTTTTTTTTTTTTTTTTTTGAGACGGAGTTTCGCTCTTGTTACCCAGGCTGGAGTGCAATGGCGCGATCTCGGCTCACCGCAACCTCCGCCTCCTGGGTTCGGGCAATTCTCCCGCCTCAGCCTCCTGAGTATCTGGGATTACAGGCACGCGCCACCATGCCCAGCTAATTTTTTGTATTTTTAGTAGAGACGGGGTTTCACTATGTTGACCGGGATGGTCTCGATCTCTCGACCTCGTGATCCACCCGCCTCGGCCTCCCAAAGTGCTGGGATTACAGGCTTGAGCCACCGCGCCCGGCCGGGTATTTATTTCAAAGTGTCCTTCTGAGGATTCATTCAAACAGTCCAAATACTGTGCTTACAACAGAACTCGATAAACAGCACTTTCTTTTAAATTCTGGGCCTGGTCTCATCATTGGTAGAAACTCTTAATTTCACCTGCTCCCACTAATTCCAGGAAAGTAAACAGCTGGTAGGTACAAGTATTACTTATTCAAAATGTGTGATTTCCGCCTTCCAATACTTAAATTATGTAATTTCCCCCCATTTTTGGTTTCTTAAAGAAGGTATGCTCATTCCACCCACTGAGATGGCTTTCAAATGGAAAGTAAAATCTAGCTCATATTCTGTCTTTGGAAAATTGCTCCAGTTGTATCCTCAGAACAATCCAGCCTCATTGTCCCTTTCTGCAGCCGCTTCTTGGTACATGCAGAAGCTCTGAGAGGCTCCTTTATGTGTGCAGCATCAACTTGTTTTTCTAGCTACCTTGGGTGAGTAAGCACTTTTATATAAATAACCTTGTCAGATAACAAAAACCTCTCTAAATTACACACACACACACACACACACACACACACACACACGTGTACGTGCAATGTATTTCAGTAAATGGTCTGTGTAATTTAATTCTGTATGGTGGAGGGTGTTTTAAATGCCAAGCTCTAGTTTAGGCACTTTGTATAGATTAGCTCTTTAACTCTCACAGCAACCATGTAAGATGGGGTCTGACTAGTGTGAAACTGAGTTTAACTTTTTTTGTAGTTGCTGTGACCAAGTATCAAAAGCCAATTATATCGAAGACATCTTTTTGACCTCTCCCAAGAGTGCTTGACACTGCCTCCTAGAGGCCCCCAGGAGGATCACTCACCAGTCACTCAACAGTGGCAGCTGGTTTGATCAGCCTTTATCAGCATCTTTGTTTTCCTGTACCAATTCCTAACCCCTGCCAGTTTTCTTTGCACCTTTTGTATAAGCTACTTGTTCTTGAATCTTTACCAAAAAGAAATCAGAATAAGGGCACATAGGCCTCTCTTTAGGTTCCCTTTAGCAGTGGGAGACATCAGATCATAGGCTGACACTGTCTGTGTCTAGGGGGATAAACAAGAGTTGTGATTGGTTGGTCCTAAGAATGATTGGATTCTAGAAACCTCTGCCTCCAAGGCCATCAGTGACTCTATTCATCACCCTGAGAGTGCAACTTGACCTCTCCTCACTGCTGTGGCCTCCCTTCTTCTCTTGGGATGCTGTGCTCCTTCCCTTAAATCTCCAAGGTTCAGATCAATTTTGGACCCATGTAATTTGGGATGTAATTTCTCCAGGATGGGTTATGTCTAAAAAATGTTGAGCAATGCCACCACACAACCCTCTTGACTTGAAAGAAACTTGAGTCAAATACAGTGTGGCAAGAACAAAGATATTGGTATATTCCTAGCTTTCCTGTCACCTTGAAGGAGCCTTTGTTACTTTCTTTGGATTTTGGTGGTGAAGCTCTTGCTACAGTGTGGACTGGGACATTTGCAGGAGCCAGAAGGCTAGAGAAGTAGTCAGAGATGAATGGAATAAACAGAGTACTTGGAGGGCTAGAGGAGTGTTCTGATGAATAAACGGGGAAGGAAGTCCCTGTGCAGTAAGGTATATCATAGAGATACAGAGGAGAGAGTCTTCAGCAGGGACTGTGACAGCCTCAAAAATCGGGGTTATGAAGATGCTTCCAGCATGTTTCTGTGGGCATCCTCCAATCTTCCTTTATAGTGTCCTGGAATCCAATTTAAGAGCTTTATAAAGAGATTTCTCTAAAGGCTTAATTAGTAAATATTTACCTGTGCTTTTCATAATGACCCATTTTTTAAAAACAATCAAGTAAACAAAAGCCAAAGTGAAAAACCCAATCAATGTGTATATATAAAAATGTGTGCCAGGCCAGGCGTGGTGATTCACGCCTGCAATCCCAGCACTTTGGGAGGGCGAGGTGGGTGGATCACCTGAGGTCAGGAGTTTGAGACCAGCCTGGCCAACATGGCGAAACCCCTTCTCTACTAAAAACACAAAAATTAGCCAGGTGTCAGGGCGGGCGCCTGTAATCCCAGCTACTCAGGAGGCTGAGGCAGGAGAATTGCTTGAACCTGCGAGGCGGAGGTTGCAGTGAGCCGAGATGGTGCCACTGCATTTCAGCCTGAGCAACAAGATCAAAACTTTGTCTCAAAAAAACCCCCAAAAACAAAAAACCAAAACAAAACAAAACCCAAAGTGTGCCTATATTTTTACGAGGAAAAAGATTCCTAAGGTTAACAACAACTGGTCACTTCAAGGGGTGGGTCTGGGGTGAGGAAGAAAGAGTGAAGTTTTTTACCTCCTGTAGGCTTTGACTTATTACAATAAGCATATGTTACTTTTTAACTTTTGAAATAATTATAGACTTGTAAGCGAGTTGCACAGAGACTTCTCATAGTTACAGTCAATTTCCCCTAATGTTAACATGATACACTTAACAAAACCAATAAATTAATGCCAGGACAACACTATAAAGTAAACTACAGGCTGTATTCAGATCTCACCAGTTTTTCCACTCATGTCTTTATTCTGTTCCCAGATCCCACATTACATTGAGTCCCGTGTTTCCCTGTTCTCCTCCAATCTGTGACAGTTCCTCAAGCTGTTCTTTTATGACCCTGACAGTCTTGAAGAGTACAGGTCAGGCATTTTATAGCATGTCCCTCTGGATTTGTCTGATGTTTTCCCATGCTTCGATAGATTGAGGTTATGGATTTTGGGGAAGTATGCCATGGAGGCGATGTGTCCTTCTTTGCACAAAATATTGGGAATATGTGCTATTGGTATATCTGTTACTGCTGATGTTAGTCTTGATCCTGTGATTAGGGTGGTGGCTGCTTTTCCCACTGTAAAGTTGTTATTTCCCCTTTTGTAAATAATACATATTTTGGGGAAAGTTCTTTCTTCTTATCCTTTTTCTTCTTAATATCCTATATCTTGTTAAATTTTCGTCCACTGATTTTAGTATTCTTTGGTGAATCTTGCAGCAATTATTGCTTTACTATTCTGATAAAGTTTGTCTATTTTCCTTGTTCTGTCTCTATTTGCTTTTTTTTTTTCTCTCCATTTAATTGGTAAATCTTCCTCCTTCCCTTTATTTTGAGTCTTTGTGTGTTGTTGTGAGTTAGATCTGGATACAACATACCAATAGATTTTAACTTTTTATTCCATTTGCCTGTCTGTGTCTTTAATTGGGGCATTGAATCCATTTAAATTTAGGATTAATATTAATATTTGTGAGTTCAATATTGTAATTTAATGCTAACTGGCTATTTTGCCCATTAGTTGATGTAAATTCTTCCTTATGGAGATACTCTTTACGTTTTGGTAAATTTTTGGGATGACTCATACTGGTCGTTGCTTCCTGTTGGTAGTGCTTCTTTCAGAAGGTCTTGTAAAGCAGGCCTGGTGGTGATGAAATCTCTGAGTGCTTGTTTGTTTGTGAAAAATTTTATTTTTCCTTCATTTATGAAGCTTAGTTTGGCTGGACCATCTCTATTTGTTAATTGGAATTCTTCTGTTCTCCCTCACTTGCTACTTATTCAATCACTTTTTATATTAGTATTGGCTTATGGTTATTTTATTCTTTGGGTTATAATAAAATATTTTTGTTACTTATTTATTGCTCAGTTTTGTTCCAGCTTTGGCCACTGGCAGCCCTTTTAGGTCGGCTCCTGTGTCCTTTTGACATGATATTTTTCTTTGATAGATTAAAAAATACAACAAAGTACAAATAATTAAACTTGGTGTCCACCGCTTTTTATTCTGTAGTTTCATTTGAATGAGAGAGTATGCCGAGACTAGCCAAGGAGCAAGTGAGATTCATCTGGGGCACACAAACAAATCTTCAAAAGACTTTCTTCCTTCTTCTCTTTCTTCTTTCCTCTCTCCCTTCTTCGTTCCCTTTCTGCCTTTCCTTTCCTCCCTTCCTCACTTTCCCTCTCTTTCTCTCTCTTTATGCACAGTTCTCTTTGGCATATGAGACTGAAAGTCACTAAAATGTAGTGTCAGGAATCTACCTAGGTTGTGAAAATAACATGTGAAACTGTTTTTTCTTTTTTTTTTTTAATCACAGATAATAACAAGAACTTCATATTGTTAAAGAGACTCATGAAACCCCTGAACTTGAGTGCTGCCCAAATTTCAATTTGGGGAGAAAGTTACAAATAAATTCCAGAATATTGAATTGTCTGATTTTACAGTGAAAGGCTGAAAAGATGACTTAGCTGAAAAAATCAAATTACAAGGTTAATTCATCCCTAATAAACGGAAATCGCACTCACTGCTGGTTGATGCATGCTGTAGCAAAAAAGAAACTACTCCCAAACCCTGGAGAGCATTCCTTAAGTTGATGTCTTTGAAGCATAGTTGAAATTCTTTGAAGTAATGAGCTTAATGAGAAAAAAGAAGAGAGGATGGATGTCTGCTGATGCTGTTTCATTAATGTTAGGTTCCCAGTAAAATTTAAGACAATAATCCAAGAGTGATGAATCATTTTATGATTTCGTATTGCTGCCAAGCATTGCAGGGAAAAACTCTGTAAGAACATCTCAGCCTAGCTATCCAGATAGCCAGCCTGTGAAAAACAGCATCTTTAAACACCAGCCTGTTTGCCTTTTTTGTGTGTGAAGATTTGAATGCTGATCTTAGAATACTCAGGTTCATTTATTGCTACAGGGAAATTAACCTAGCTAGAGTTAATGAAGGCCATAGTCATTGTGTTTGTGGAATACCCAGGGAAAGAGCTCTACGCATTTTCAAGAATGTTAACTTTTCATGTAGCTGGTGGAAAGTCTTCCCCACCACCAAGCAGTGGAAGCTGGCTGGTTGTTCTCCAATTCAATTCCAACACTATTTAACCGGAGGTAATGTCAGAGCCCACAGGTAGCAGACCCTCTTAGTGCTTCACCTGGAGATCCTGGGTCTTTTAATTAGTTAATTTACTTTAAAAAATTAAGTTTTGTAAGGATATGGGGTCTTGTTATGTTGCCCAGGCTGGAATGAAGGCCCGGGTCTTTTTACTGGTTGGATGGGTTCATCCAGGTCCCTCCATGGTTGGGTGCTAAGGGGTTCTCAGGTGTAATGCACTGAGATATTGTGAAATATTAACTTGGTCTTCATTCCCGTTTCCTGGCATACAACTCCTAACATCCTTGGGATCTCCAAAGTGCTGCTTTTTATGTATCTTTTGTCTGATAGGTTCAGGGTAGGGTAGGTTACCAGAAAGGTCAAGGCAGGATAAGAGGGTTGGGACTTTTAGCCCCAGGAGGGGAGAGGGGCTGAAGGTCAAGCTGATCCTCAGTGGCCAGCGGTTTAATCAATCATGCCTATGTAATGAAGCCTCCGTAAATACCCAAGAGGACAAGGTTCTAGAGCTTTTGTATCTCTGAACACGTGGTGGTTCCTGGAGGGTGGCCTGCCTAGGTGTCAGAGACTTTGGAACCAGAGTGACTTCATCAAATAGGTAAGACTGAAATTGGAGGGACTGGTTTTTCAAGATACAGGTCACAAAGACCCTGCAGATAAAACAAAGTGTGGGTAAAGAAGCCAACCAAACCCACTGAAACCAAGATGGTGACAAAAGTGACCTCTGGTTGTCCTCACTGTTCATTATATGCCAATTAAAATGCATTAGCATGCTAAAAAACACACCTACCAGCACCATGACAGTTTATGCATGGCATAGTGATATCCAGAAGTTACTCCATATGGTCTAAAAAGGGGAGGAACCTTCAGTTCCAGGAATTGCCTTCTCCTTTCCTGGAAAACTCATAAATAAATCCATTCCTTGTTTGGTATATAACCAAGAAATAACCATAAGTCTATTCAGTCCAGCCCCCATGCTGCTGCTCTGCCGATGGAGTAGCCACACCTTTATCCCTTTACTTTCTTTAAAAACTTGCTTTCACTTTACTGTGTCTTCTCACTCTTGAATTTCTGTGTGGAGAACCTGCGTGGACTCCCAGGCTGAATTCCAATTTGTCGATTCACCCTGTGACACCGGAATGGCATGGAAGCTAAGCTCTGTTTCCTACACGTCTCATCAATATCTTTTGTAATATCCTTTGTAATAAACCGGTAAATGTCAATGTTTCTTGAGTTCTGTAAGCTGTTCCAGCAAATTAGTTGAACCCAAAGAGGGGGTTGTGGAAACCACAACTTGAAGCTGGTTGGTCAGAAGTTCCAAAGGCCTGGACTTGCAACTGGTGTCTGGAGTGGGGTAGTCTTGGGGACGGAGTGCTCAGCCTGTGGGATCTGACATTATCTCCGGGTAGATAGTGTTGGAATTGAATTGGAGGACATCCAGCTAGCATCTGCTGCTTGGTGGTAGGGGAAACGCCCCTACATTTGATCACAGATATCTTCTGTTGATGATTGTTGCAGTAGTATGAGAGCAGAGAAAAAATACGATTTGGGAGAGTTTTTTTTCCGACACATAAACCTTCTAGAAATGGTCCCCTGGCGAGGCTCTTCCCGCTTCCTTGTTCTTCTTCCCTCACACCTGACAGGTTTCTCCTTCATAAACCCTTTGTGGCTGCATCTTCCTCAAGGGTCTGTGTCTCAGGAGCCCAGCCTAAGATAGCTGGCATACTTAGCAGATATATTTAAAAATTTGAATATATTGATTGTGAAACTTCGAGAAATAAATATCCACCTCATTTCTCAATATTGCATGAGTCAAGAAATTATAGCCCACATTTATCTATAAAGATATGAGTGTTAAATGTTTCTTTTTAGTGTTTAGATTTGATGGTCTTGCTCTTAAGGAGAAAAAAAGCAGTTTCGTTTCATATGTCTGCAGAGTGAATTTAGGAAATCCATATTTTTCTGATATCTTGTCTGAAAAGCACATTTCAAACTCCACGAGGAAACTCTTTCTCACATGTTTAGTCTTTGCCAGATATCTCAGAGGTGTTTTGGGAGCTCAAGCTCGAGTCTGAGACAACTTAATGAAGTTGGCTTTCAAGATTTTTGGGAGTAAATGATCTCTTTAATCCTCTGAACACAAGCGGACATTTATTGAACCTCATTTTCCATTTTTATCAACCTAAAAAAATCCAGCAACAACTTTGATGTTGAAAACGATCTTGGTTATGTCCTAATGGCCACTTTTGACCAATAAAGAGGAATCAGGGCCGACAAGCAGATTGAGCTCTTGTGACTAAAATAAAGATTCTATTTTTCTTGCAGAGAAAATGAACGATTTTTATCTAAAATTGTCACAGCCTTGCTTTGTTTTGAGTAATGATATTTAATTGTTTAGACATTTGAAGTGACATGAAAGGAAGCAGGAATTTTTTGTATGTTTGGCTTTTGGGTTGATGGACCGAGAGGGACTGTGGGTTGCAAAGGTTTCGAGGGCTCCCTTAGTGACCTCTGTGGTCTTTCCCTGCAATGACATTCTTTGATAACAAGATTTTTTTTTCTTTTTTTTTTTATTTATTGCATTTTAGGTTTTGGGGTACATGTGATGAACATGCAAGATTGTTGCATAGGTACACACATGGCAGTGTGGTTTGCTGCCTTCCATCCCCTCACCTGTATCTGTCATTTCTCCCCATGCTATCTCTTCCCACCTCCCCACCCCCCGCCCCTCCCCCATTTTCCCCCAACGGACCTGTGTGTAGTGCTCCCCTCCCTGTGTCCATGTGTTCTCATTGTTCAACACCCGCCTATGAGTGAGAATATACGGTGTTTGATTTTCTGCTCTTGTGTCAGTTTGCTGAGAATGATGGTTTCCAGGTTCATCCATGTCCCTACAAAGGACGTGAACTCATCGTTTTTGATGGCTGCGTAATATACCATGGTGTATATGTACCACATTTTCCCTATCCAGTCTATCATCGTTGGGCATTTGGGTTGGTTCCAGGTCTTTGCTATTGTAAACAGTGCTGCAATGAACATTCGTGTGCACGTGTCCTTGTAGTAGGATGATTTATAATCCTTTGGATATATACCCAGTAATGGGATTGCTGGGTCAAATGGGATTTCTATTTTTAGGTCCTTGAGGAATCGCCACACTGTCTTCCACAATGGTTGAATTAATTTACATTCCCACCAACAGTGTAAAAGTGTTCCTATTTCTCCACATCCTCTCCAGCGTCTGTTGTTTCCCGATTTTTTAATGATCGCCATTCTAACTTGTGTGAGATGGTATCTCAATGTGGTTTTGATTTGCATTTCTCTGATGACCAGTGATGATGAGCATTTTTTCATATGTTTGTTGGCCTCCTGTATGTCTTCTTTTGTAAAGTATCTGTTCATGGTGTTGGGAAAACTGGCTAGCCATGTGCAGAAAGCAGAAACAGGACCCCTTCCTGACACCTTACACCAAAATTAACTCCAGATGGATTAAAGACTTAAACATCAGACCTAATACCATAAAAACCTTAGAAGAAAATCTAGGCAAAACCATTCA
This sequence comes from Saimiri boliviensis, assembly GCF_048565385.1. Classification (NCBI taxonomy): domain Eukaryota; kingdom Metazoa; phylum Chordata; class Mammalia; order Primates; family Cebidae; genus Saimiri; species Saimiri boliviensis. The sequence continues at coordinate 87,396,763 of NC_133456.1, forward strand.
GGACATAGGTGTAGGCAAGGACTTCATGACCAAAACGCCAAAAGCAATGGCAACAAAAGCCAAAATAGACAAATGGGACCTAATCAAACTCCACAGCTTCTGCACGGCAAAAGAAACAGTCAGTAGAGTGAATCGGCAACCAACAGAATGGGAAAAAATTTTTGCAGCCTACCCATCTGACAAGGGGCTGATATCCAGAATTTACAAAGAACTAAAGCAGATCTACAAGAAAAAAACAAACAAGCCCTTCAAAAATGGGCGAAGGATATGAACAGATAACAAGATTTTTATTTATTTTTTCTTAACTAAGACTTGAGTCTCAGTCAGACTGCCCTTTCTTCCAAATAAGGATGTGGTGGAAGTTGCTCTAAATTTTGGGTTTCAGGCCCAAACACTGAGGGACAGAGACTGCAGAAGACCCACTCCCTGTGTCGACAGACTATGCTAATTAACATGGTTGTCTTTGGCTGATCTGGGAAAATTAAAAGATGACCCAGGGTCCTCTTTAGCTGGACATTTTCCCTCTCTGCCTCTTCCTTTGATTCTCCTTTCTTCTCCCTTCCCCTTCCATTCTCTTTTTTCTTTATCTTCCTTCTCTTTCAATTCAATTCTTTCATCCATTTTCCTTTATTTCTTTCTTTTCTCTTTTTCTTCTTTCTTTCATGGCAACTGAAATACACCTATCCCAAAAATAATTGCAGTTGACGTCTCACCTTTTGGATAAGAAATATTCCATAGCATCGATGCAAAAGGACTCCTGCAGTTGAACATGAAGCATAAAATCTGGTAGAAAAGAAGTGGGTGTAGATGGCAGGGATTGTTCTTGTGTTAGGATGATTCTCAAGGAAGACATTTGTAAGGGAGAGGTCTGCAGGTGCCAGATACCAGAGAGAATTAAAGCTCAGTGTCTAAGATGAGGATTCAAATCCAGAAATGACTTGCAGGAATCGGGAGATGCCTTTCCTGAGAAATGTTTGAGTTGGGTTGATATTGATCTTAACGACTTGTTTAGGTTGTTTTCTGTATGCCTTAGTTTGCTTTTTGTTAAATGTGAGCAAGGATTTTGACTCCTTTCCATAGATGAGAGATATTACAAGGGCCAAGGACCCACTGGAGGGCAGCATGGTGAGAAGGTCAGAGCACTGAGCTTGGGAGCCAGATCTGGGCCTTAGACTTGGCTCTGCTGTCCTCCAGGTTAGTAATCTTCAGTGTGTACATAGCTTCTGAAGATCTTTTCCTCATCCGTGAAATGAGATGGTTGAGTGTCTCAAAATGGGATGCTTTCCTGGTTCAAAACTGTTTTGTGCTCCCCTACACTTTTGGATAAATGCTTTTTAGAGGCATAAACGTGGTAAAAAATAATTGCTCAGAAATTTTGTTGAAAGAGTGGATGAATGAGTGAATGCTCCGAATCTGGGCCTCCAGGTGTGACTGTGCAGGCTGTGGGGTTGTGCTATACATGACTCCAAGGGAAAGGGGGACACGGTTCATGAATATGGTGGTGGCAATCCTGCCCATGGATCTGTGCTAGATGGCTGCCTGATCCCAATAGAAAAGGATTCAATGACCGGAAGTTGCTGAGAAGAATGTGAGGCTCTTGAAAGATGTAACATCCCTTGTATCCTTGTATGAAGGGTTGTTTTCTTTTTTGTTTGGAGTCAGAGTCTAGCTCTGTCACCTAGGCTGGAGTGCAGTGGCGTGATCTAGGCTCACTGCAACCTCCACCTCCCCAGTTCAAGTGATTCTTCTGCCTCAGTCTCCCAAGTAGTTGGGACTACAGGCATGTGCCACCACGTCCAGCTAATTTTTGTATTTTTAGTAAAGATGGGGTTTTGCCATTTTGGCCTGGCTGATCTGAACTCCTTCTGCCCACCTCGGCCTCCCTAAGTGCTGGGATTACAGGCGTGAGCCACTGCGCCTGGCCTATCAAGGTTCAGGGTCCCTATCATCCTGTCTCCCTACAGAAACACAGGCCTGTGAGTGCCTTCTGGGTCTGCAGCAGCCGTGGGGGCCCAGGACCCGCTAAGAGGCCCTGGCAGGGCGCCTGAGTCAGCAGAAGCCTTGTGTTGACATGGGCCAGGAGAGAAATAACCTGGCCTTAAAAGCCGTATTGTGTAAGTTAACAAGCCAAAGAATCCCTCATTTTCTAACCAAGGAAAATATTTTTCTTTTACTCAGAAAGCAAATCCCTCCTTCGTCAAGTACAGATAGAAGAAAACAAAATTTTCTTAGGACATGCATCATTATTAAGATTTTTTTTCTGTAAAATTATCTGTATGCCTTCTATAGTGCCTGTGTTTCCTCAGTGGCACCCATGGAAAGCAGTTGTTGGGAAATCCTTGTTAAGGTAAGAGCTTCTGTGGACTAGGGCCTCTCAATGGCTTTGGATGGAGGAGGCTGAGTTAATCAGTTGACACATTCCTAGCACCCCCTGGTGGACATGGCTGCTCTAACTGACCATGGAATTCTTGGATTTGGCTGGGCTGAAGATAGCATACCCAGCCAGACACCACCCACCCCTGCCCGCTGCTGTGGCTCCCACCTGACCCCAGCTGCCAACCAAGCCTTCTTGATGTACTCTGTTTTTGTCACTCTGTGTTTGTTTCTCACAAAGCCCTGGTGAAGCTATCAGGGAACAAAGGACAGGAGACAGAGGTCTGAATACAGAGTAAAGAGTTTTAGTTCCAGGCACTTCCTTGGGTTCAGCACATGCATTGCTGTTCTCTGTATGTCAAACATGAAAGGGTAGGAGATTGCCAAGGCTTCTTGTAGCAGAATAATGAGTGTAGTAAAGCTTGGGCTCTAGGGGGTTGGGCAGAGGTTTACGTCTGAGCTTAAGTTTGTATCTGAGCTTAGTACTTGAGGAAAGTTGCCTTAGTGCTACGAACTTTAGCTTTATGGGGTGTAAAATGGGGATAATAATGATAATAGCTGTCCCTGGATTTATGGTGGGGATCAAACAGGAGCATGCATGCAAAGCCCAGCTCGGCCTGGCACATTAATTATCAGGCTCAGCTCATGGCAGTGGCTGTTTTTATGAATGCCACTGTGATCTTCCAGTGATTTGATTCAGGGGATGCCTGCTGAAGAGAGCAAATCAATCTCTACACCATAGTAGGAATAGTAGCATCGATGTGGCCTTGTGCTTATTTTGCATTTGGAAAAATCCCAAAATGATTCATTCATCTCAGGTTTTTAAGTGGGTAATTTGTCCCAAGTCAGTACCACTGGAACCTGGAGCCATCTTCAGCCACGTGGGCATCTTCACATCCCTGTCTGTGAGTGCAGATTTGGGATGAAGACCAAAGTCAATGGGGTAGGAAATTTCATCTGCCTAAGTGGCCTAGTCGGAGCCTGGGGAAGGCAGGGCTGTGTAGGTAATGATGTTCTCTGATGTTTGACAGCTGTAGCTCTGCTCCCTGTTCCTGAGTAGGGCCAGGTTTTTCTGGTCTAGGTGCTCAGTCTTCTACTTCTGTATATCCGTCCTTCTTCCTCTTCCTCTTTCATTCCTTCCTCGATTTTGTTAACACACATAGTACTCACTGTATACTCGCCTCAGTACTTCACAGGAAAAGCTCAGCTCATCTTCTCAAAAACCCTGTGAGCTAGTTCCTGTTATTATGCCCCCTTCACAGATGGGGAGAGTAATGCCACTCTGGGTCCTGGCATTCCCAGGGAGGGAGACCTCAGAAGGGACTGGGTCAGGGCTCTGACTGGATACTTAGTACTGACATTTGGTATCAAGAAGGCAGAGTGAGACCAAAGGTGTGCATCTCACACTCAGCTGCCAGGTTCTGTTAGGGGGCAATTTCCCATGGCCCTCTCTCATTTCTGCATGTCTTGCAAGCAGTGGCACCGTCAGCCTTTTGTTCTGTGTTATCTCTGCACAGCAGACATTCTTGGGAGACAGAGTCTCCCATTGGAACAAAGGTGGGCATGTGTCATAGTGCACTTTCATGCTGCTGATAAAGACGTACTTGAGACTGGGTAATTTATAAAGAAAAAGAGCTTTAATGGACTCACAATTCCACCTGGCTGGGGAGGCCTCACAATCATGGTAGAAGGCAAAAGGCACGTTTTACATGGAAGCAGACAAGAGAGAGAATGAGAGCCAAGCAAAAGCGGGAACATCAGATCTCGTGGGACTTACTCACTACCACGAGAACACTCTGAGTGGAAACCATCCCCAGGATTCAGTTTTCTCCCACTGGGCCCCTCCCACAACACATGGGACTTATGGGAGCTACAATTCAAGATGAGACTTGAGTGGGGCCACAGACAAACCATGTCAGCATGCTTACTTACAACTGTAAAATATTCAGGTTCCTCAAGCTCAGCATTGCTGTTCTATAGTGCAACCCACCACATATACAGTATTACCTGGCCCTTTTCATGTGGTCCTGTGGAAACTGAGGCTGAGGGCACTGGTGCAAAAACGCTGATTGTCTGGCTACTGCTACTTCTGGATAATAAAATCCTTTGTCTCAGATCCAGGAGTTGCTCATGTCTCTATGAGCATCCATGAAACAGGCAGGCTGACTTGTTGGCTTGCAGGTAGAGTAAAATCTCATCCCCTTCACAGTTCTTGACAGCTTCCAGGTTCATGACTTAGAGCGGGGCAGATGTTTAGGATTTTAATGATGAATCAGCAATAGCACCCACTCTTAAATTTCTCAAAGACTAGTGGGTGTAGAGGGAAAAGGATACATGAGAGAATGACAAGTTAAACAGTGAATACTTTCAGAGTAGTGAAGAAAAAAGCAGTTGTTGGGTGTGGCTTGAAAAAGGAATGGGATTTCGATGGATTAGGAAGCTGGGCAAGGGAGTTCTAGGCAGAGGGAATAGAGTCAGTGAAAGCACAGAGGTGCAAAGGACAAGGGTGGATTGAGGGGACAGTGCGTGGTTGCTTACAGTTGTGAAATATTTCTTCAGTAAGGTGTAAGGAGCACTGGCTGTAAGAAACAGCATGGATTTCAGTCAGACGGTAAGTCCAAGAGCTGTGTTGGCCACTGGGAGGCGCCAGTGGGAGATGAGTGGATGAGAGGCGAATGAGGTCAGGGTGTTGATCTTGGCTCCTGGCCTGTGAGGTTGCCTTGGGCTGCTCATGTCTTTGATGGAAAGTCACTGTAGGCTGCCTGTGTCCTTTGATGGAAAGTCACTGTGCCCTCAGGGGAGTGTTTACCAGTTTTCTCTTTCTGGATTTCTATAAATTCCTTTACTTCACCTTTTCAGGTGGTAATGGCTCTATTAGAATTAGCTAGGCAATCACACTCTCCTGTATGGTTCCCACCCCTGCCTGTTAGGGATTGGGTAGTCCCTATGAAAACTAACACACCTCGTGGGATCTGACGCCAGCGGGCTAGCTTCCCTGTCATGACCTGATTGGCACAGTGGCTGATGGGGACGAGATGGGAAGGACATTAGGTCAAACCCTAGAGGGCATGTCTTAGAGCCTGTCTGAAGAGTGGTCTCCTAGTTTCACCCAATTAACTCCATTCTCCCTTGAAAATCCAACTCAGATGTCTGCCTCCCTGGAAAGACTCTCATGACCCCGTGCCTCTTTCTATAGCATTTATTGACTGTGTTCTAATTGCCTCCTCCCCTGTCTCTCTCTCTCTCTTCTGACTGTGGTATCTGATGAATCTCCATATCTCTTATACTGCACACCATAAATACCCATTGAATGAATGAATAAATGGATGGATGGATGGACGGATGATGCATGGTAGATGGATGAATACTTGATCCCATGCCATCGAGGGTTTGCGACAGGGGACTGAGGTGAGCAGACACACGGAAGCACAGGCAGCCCCTGGCCTCCAGCAGATTCTTCCAACCCAGTTGGAAAGACATGACATGGATGTGGGGATTCTCTAACTCTGAAAGGCCCCCCTCTGCTGAGGTGTCCCATGCTTATAGACAGTGTGCACAACCAGAGATCAGATGGGAGGGAGCTCACTCTGCTTTGGGCAGAGGGAGATCAGGGAAGACTGCCTGGAGGAAGTGGGGCTGGAATGGGACACTGAAGGCTGGGAAAAGTTAGATGGATGGAGAGACAGAGGGAACAAAGGCCCGGCGATCTGATGGGCCAAAGGGAAGACAGGAGACAAGTAAAGCTGGGAGAGTTTGTCTGAGAAAAGGAGAGAGGAGGCGATTAATGTGGGAAAAATGACATCAGAAAACCACTGAAAATGTCCCAGTGGGGTTTGTTACTTTAAAAAAACAGTCACAAAGAAAAACAATGAAACAGCCATGCTTTCTTTAGTAAGGAGAAGTGGCTCCAAGAACAGCATGGAGTTCAGAGTCAGGCAGACCTGGGCTTGAATTTCAACCTTGCTGAGTTTTCACTGTGTGACTCTGGGGCAGGTGACTTTACCTCTCTGAACCTAGTTTCCTTTTCTGGAAAATGGGCCTTGTAATATGTACCTCCTAGGGCTGCTGTGAACGAAGGGTACCTTGCAAGCAACATGCCTGTTATAGTGCTTTGTGTGTGGTAAGTACTGTGTTGATGTTATTAACACTATGACTACTATAGCCTTTACATGTTTTGTTTTGTTTTGTTTTGTTTTGTTTTGTTTGGGGGAATGTGGCATTTGAGAGTCTGGGGCAGCTGTGATTGTGGGTAACAGAAGGAGAAGTCATGCAGGCACAGGGCTTTTTTCCTTCTCTTTTTTTTTTTTGTGGCCTGAAAGAATGAGATAGCGGAATATTAATATTGCTATCTGGAGGGTTGACGCTGGGGCCTGGCGGGGGCTTGTTTTTGCGGCCAGAAATAGTCTGATCTTTGCCTTTCCAGCAGGCAGGTTGCCAGGCCAACGAGTGTGTAAACCACCCAGCCGAACAAAGCAAAACTATTTTTACCTTGGGGAGCCCAAGAATGCATCACAGAGTCCCTGCACCTGCCCCACCCAGCCTGGCGGCTCAAACCAGTCGCCATTGGAGGCTGGTCTCTGGAGAGCATCAGTGGGGAAGCAAACAGCCCTGCCCCTTGGGGACCAGCTGCCCTGGCAAGGAGACCAGGTGTTCCAGAAAGGCCCAGAGTGCCCCCTCTTTCTCCTCTAGCCAGAGACTAGGAGACCAGAAGCTCACTGACAGAGTTTCTGAAGTGGTCAGGCAAGGGGCAATAAAAGTTTAGTTTTACCTCCTAATTCAATATGAATAACAGCAAACCTACTCACAGCAATGCCTTCCACTTACGGAGATTCTGCTAGCCACAGGCACTGCACTAACTGCTTACACACATCATCGTCCCTTAACCTGTAATAAATGTCTCCATGAGGGTCATCCCCTGTTTTCTGATGTAGGAACTGAGGCTCAGAGAGGTTAAACGACCTGCCCAGGGTTACCCAGCTGGGATACAATTTGATCCCAGGCCCATTCACTACAGAGTGGATGGTCTTCTCACCTCCCTCACTGTCTCCCTCCACAGGGGAAGAATGGGGAGGAGCCAGACTCAGAGTCATCACGAGGAGAAGGGTGACTGTGTTCCTGCCCACACAGGGCTATGCAGGCGTGGAAGCCAGGATGAGAGAGCCCCACTGCCTGCTGTTATCAGCAGGTACGCACACATACTGGAGAGCGAGGTTGGCACTATGCCTGGTTTTCGGACAAGCAAGAGGGAGGCCAGGGTGTCAGAGCTTACGGAACTCAATCCTACACGAGTTACTGTAGTGAAGGCTTTTCTTCCTCCCTCCCTCCCCTCCTCCTTCCCTTCCTTCTGTACTCACCTCTTGGTAGGATGTAGCCGAAAGTCGTCTTGATAGTCACCCTTTGTTTCCTCCTCTTCTCCGTGCATCTGACTCTTTTCATCCTTCAGTGCTCAGTGTCAGCTTTGCCTCCTCCAGGCAGCCTTTCCTGATCTCCCCCTTCCGAGAGCAGAGTGGGCTCATCTGAACTCCTGTTGTACCCACTGTTTGTGAGCATGGGACACCTCATGGAGGGTGGCCTGTCCGCGCTAGAGACCTTCCATGTGTCCATGGTGTGCCTTCCCACCTGGCTTGAAAGTTGCTTGGCTGTAGGGGCTGAGTCTTGGGCTTCTTCATGCCACTTTGTATTACTCCCCTGCCTCCAAACCTCCCATGACTTGTACCACCCTTTAAATTGATTATTCATCCACCCACTTGTTCAACAAAGACTCATCAAGTGCAGTGACAGTGATGTGGAGATGCCTGAGATGCCATCCTGAAGTCTAGAGTCAGTCATGGAAGAGAACTAAGAAAGAAGGCAATTATAAAACAGGGTGGTGGGCCAGGCATGGTGGCTCATGCCTGTAATCCCAGCACTTTGGGAGGCCGAGGTGGGCGAGTCACTTGAGGTGAGGAGTTCAAGACCAGGCTGGCCGACATGGTAAAACCCCCTCTCTACTAAAAATATAAAAATCAGCTGGGTGTGATAGTATGTGCCTATATATAGTTCCAGCTACTTGGGAGTCTGAGGCTGGAGAATCGCTTGAACCTGGGAGGTGGAGGTTGCAGTGAACAAACATAGTGCTACTGAACTCCAGTCTGGGTGACAAAGTAAGTGAGACTCTGCCTCGAAAAAAAAACCCAAAATCAAACAAACAAACAAAAAAGGCAATGTGGTAAATCCCATGGAAGAGGAGGCAGACACATCATGGGAGCCAGAGAAACCCACGTTCAAATCCTGGCTCCACCACTTCCCAGCTGTAGGAGCTTCGTCAAGTCACTGCCTCCTTGTGCCTCAATTTCCTCATTTATAAACTGAGGCTAATAACAATGGTCAACTCACAGCATTGTGGTGAGGACTGAATGAAATTATGTGGCCTTTTCCTCCTTTCCATCATTTGGCTCCACATGGGCAGGGGTTGTGTCTTCCTTACCCCCTGTGGTGTCCCTAGCTGAGGGCACATGGTGGGGCATGAGGACTGTTTGTGGAATGGCTGTTGCTCTGTCCCTCGGTCACAGTCAGTGATTGCCTGGTGCTGTCAGGGGGGACTGAGAGTCTAAGAATGGGAATGCTCAATCCATAAGCAGGTTTTGTGCCAGCTTGAGAACACAAAACAGGGCAGAGGTGGCCAGGTGGCAGGCAGCAGCGAGGTTCCAGGAGGTCTCATTTCCTGCATGTTTGAGGAATAAATAGTAAAATGCGTCCTGGAGCAAACCTTTGTCCCTCTTCCTGCCAGACTTGTTCATGGGAAAATTAGCTGCTTTTAGCAGAACATGAAAAGAGGGAGGGTATATATAGCCAGAGGTTTAACTTTCTCAGTTTTGAATCTAAACAGGAAGGCTTTTAAGCTGTGTGTTCTGTTTGAGATCTGCACAAACCTTCTCTCTATATCTCTCTCTTTGTCTTTCTTTCTTAAAATCTGATTTCTTTGGTTATTGTTGAAGTGGGACACAAATTATTAAAAAACAAAACAATCCACCCAACAACTAGAAACTTTGTTTTCATAGCAGCAACACAGGGCTTACATTTAGTTAGAATAACATTCTTTTGAAATTCAATTTCCCTTGTTCCACAGTGCTATGCTAGGAGGGGGGAAAAAAAAAGTAGAGTTATCTGAACAGTTCCCCGGTGTTCTGAACTTAGGCTAGAAGAGAACGCGTTTTGAAATCCTGGCCTGCGCGTTTGCCTCCCAAGTCTTTTGCTCTACCTTCAATCGTTCTTCCATCAAAAGCAGAGGAGCAAGAGGCTGCATTATCAGTTTTGTGACTGGCTCTGAACAAAGGAATCGTGCTTTTTCTCCATGTTGTCAGCTCACAGATGTCAATCAGAAAATTGATTCCAGGCATGTTTGGGATTCCGACTAGTTTGTGTGCATAATGAATTCCAAGTCAGTATTTTCAAAGGGATGAAATAGAGGTTGCGGGGACAAATGGGAGCAGGAATGACTCACTGAGACTTGGGAGGCCACCCACTGTGATGTTGGGGAGGCCACACACTGAGACCTGGGGGAATAGGCCACACACTGTGATCTTAGGGAGGCCACAAATTGAGATATGAGGGAGAAGGCCACATGCTGAGATTTGCGGGAGAAGGCCACATGCTGAGATCTGGGGGAGGAGGCCACACACTGAGATCTGCGGGAGGAGGCCACACACTGAGATCTGGGGGAGGAGGCCACACACTGAGATCTGGGGGAGGAGGCCATGTGCTGAGATGTGGGGGAGGAGGCCACACACTGAGATCTGGGGGAGGAGGCCACACACTGAGATACAGGGGAGGAGGCCATGTGCTGAGATGTGGGGGAGGAGGCCACACGCTGAGATACAGGGGAGGAGGCCATGTGCTGAGATGTGGGGGAGGAGGCCACACACTGAGATCTGAAGGAGGAGGCCACACACTGAGATCTGGGGGAGGAGGCCACACACTGAGATCTGGGGGAGGAGGCTACATGCTGAGATCTGGGGGAGAAAGCCACACACTAAGATTGTGGGGAGGCCACACACTAAGACTGGGGGGAGGCCACAAGCTGAGATCTGGGGGAGAAGACCATACACTCTGACCTTGGGGAGGAGGCCACACATTGAGACCTTGGAGAGACACCCACTGAGATACTGAAATACTTATATTTTCCCTGGAGCTCCAGCATTTATCTGTAATGTGAGGTTCTGTGGTTCTGTTTCTACTGATTTACCCTATGGAAACACATACTCTTGTTTTGGCATAAGAATAAGGCTATCTTTAAACCACAACAGTGTAACTGCAGCGAAATAGGAGACAACTTGAGTGTCTATTGCAAGGAGAATGGTTAAATACATCATGATACATTTCTGTAATGGGAAACTATAAAGTGTTCGAAATGAAGGAGGCTGATGCTGTGGGTGATTCTACAAACATGATGTTGAGCAAAAGAAGCCAGATTCTTTTGTTAAAAAATCATTTGTTGACGCTTTACTCCCCAATGTGATGGTATTTGGAGATGGAATCTTTAGGACATAATTAGGTTTAGATGAGGTCCTGAGGGCGGGATGCTCAGGATGGTATTAGTGCCTTTAAAAGAGACAGAAGAGAGCTTGCTCTGTCTTTTCTTCTCCACATGAGGACATAGCAAGAAGGCAGCCATCTACAAGCTAGGATATGTGCCTCACCAGAACCCATCTATGCTGGCACTCTGATCTTGGAATTCCAGCCATCCAAACTGAGGAAATACATTTCTGCTGTTTAAGCCGTCAGTCAGTGGTCATGGTAGCCTGAGCTGACTAATATAAGTCCCTGCTCTTTGAGTCCAAGTATATCAAGTTCAATATGCAAAACTGAGCCATTGTGTTACAGGCAGGGGAATGGTTTCCATTGGGTGGGATGGGAGGGTTGGGAGGTAGAGAGTGAGTACTGAAAATTGGCCTGAGGCAGCTTCAGAATCTGGTCATGTCCTTTTCCCAATCTGAGTTTTGGGCACACGGATACATTTACTTTGTCAAAATGCGTCCGGTTGTGTGCTTAGGATTTGTGCTTTTTATTTTTTATTTTTTTAAAAGTATTATGCTTTCATTTCTGGGGTACATGTGCAGATTGTGCAGGTTGGTTACATTAGTATACGTGTGCTATGGTGGTGGTTTGCTGCATCCATTGCCCTCTCATCTACATTAGGTATTTCTCCTAATGCTATCCCTTCCCAATCCCCCCACACCTTGCTATTCCTCCCCTAACACCCAGGCCCCGGTGTATCTATGTTCCCCTCCCTGTGTCCGTGTGTTCTCATTTTTCAACACTCATTTATGAGCGAGAACATGCGGTGTTTGGTTTTCTGTTCTTGTGTCAGTTTGCTGAGAATGATGGTTTCCGGTTTCATCCATGTCCCCAGAAAGGACATGAACTCATCCTTTTTTATGGCTGCATAGTATTCCATGGTGTGCCACATTTTCTTTATCCAGTCTATCATTGATGGACATTTGGGTTGGTTCCAAGTCTTTGCTATTGTGAATAGTGCTGCAATAAACATATATGTGCAGGTGTCTTTATAATAGAATGCTTTGTAATCCTTTGGGTATATACCTAGTAATGGGATTGCTGTGTCAAATGGTATTTCTATTTCTAGACTCTTGAGGAATGGCCAGACTGTCTTCCACAATGGTTGAATTAATTTACACTCCCCAAAACAGTGTAAAAGCGTTCCTATTTCTCCACATCCTCTCCAGCTTCTGTCGTCTCCTTTTTTTAAAAATGATTGCCATTCTAACTGGCATGAGATGGTATCTCAATGTGATTTTGATTTGCATTTCTCTAATGACCAGTGATGATGAGCTTTCTTTCATATGTTTGTTGGCTGCATAAATATCTTCTTTTGAAAAGTGTCTGTTCATATCCTTTGCCCTCTTTTTGATGGGGTTGTTTTTCTCTTGTAAATTTGTTTCAGTTCTCTATAGATTCTGGATTTTAGCCCTTAGTCAGATGGGTTGATTGCAAAACTTTTTTCCCATTCTGTTGGGTGCTGGTTCACTCTATTGATAGTTTCTTTTGCTGTGCAGAAGCTCTTAAGTTTAATTAGATCCCATTTGTCTATTTTGGCTTTTGTTGCCAGTGCTTTTGGTGTTTTAGTCATGAAGTCCTTGCCCTTGCCTATGTCCTGAATAAAGTCTCTAGAAGATTGGGGCTTTTTAAATGATATGTGTTATAATTCAATACAATTTACAAAAAGAAAAATGATCTCATTCAAAAATTATGAGTAAAAATAAGTCTTGTGAACAATATCTTAGTTATTTCTATATTATTAGTATCTAGCCGAGTGCCTGAATTTAAACCAGATTGTGTGCTAAATGTAAAATTTGCTATAGCAACAACAATAAAATGAACAAGATAAAACTGTGTATGCTGTTGATATAGAAAGATATCTATATTGTATTTTGTGTTTTTCTTTAAAAAGGCTGAGCAATATTTAAAGCATGATTTCATTCATGATTTTTAAAAATTCTAAGTGTACACACACGTATAAGCAGATTTACATGTAAACTGACATATGGATATTGGAGGTGGGGTGACCATTAATTTTTAGCTTTTAGTCTTTTAAACCTTTGATTTTTTTTAAGGATTAGGATTTTTAAAAATAAATATAAAAAGTGATGGTGAAGGCAAATAAAAGAGGACAATGAAAAGAGGGTTTGGAGCAGATGATGTCTGAGGCCCCCACCTCTTGCTCTGAGGTCTGTGATTAACACTGACCTCCTTCATGTCCAGCCAGATGGATGGCCAGGTTTGAGCTGGATGACACTAAATCTCCTGTGATTCTTAATTTAGATCCAAAAAGGTGTTCATTCTTGTGGCTGTCATTTGGGTTTTTGCTTGTAGATTTTCTTTCTCCAAGTGAATGTGAGGCTGGCTCTGCAAGCCAGGTACAATGGCGGAGCCTCGGGCAATTTAGGTGGTGGGTCCCTAGGACAAGGAGGAGCCCAGTCTCCTCCCGGCTCCCAGGGAGATGGCCTGAGGGAAAGGGGGAGTCAATCACATGCTTATATTCATAACTAATAGCCTTGTAGAAAGTAACCTGAAGACACAGAGGAGAGAACAATTGTTTCTGGTCAGGGAAATCATGGAAGGCTTATTAGAGGAGGGGGCATCTGAGATGGTCCTTGAAGCATGAGTAGAAGCTTGACAGGCAGAAAATGGTAGGAGGAAAATGTTCCAAATAGGGGAAACTGTATGTATAACATTTGGCATAGGTATATCAGGGGAGAATATGTGAGGGTTAAGGCTGGAAAGGCTGCTTGGAGGCAGATTGAAGATTTGGACTTTATCCTAGGGTAATAAGGAGCCATCAAAGATTTGAAGCAGGAGACTTAATCTGATCTAAGTAGGGCAGGAAAAACGTCCACTCTTCCCCCTTTCTTTCCTCTCTCTCATCCTCCCTTCTTTGGAGGAGGACTTTGAACAGCAGGACAAAAAGACAGTCTGGGTAGACATGATAAGCATTGAGATTATACCATGGAAGGCAGCTGCTATTAGTGACACAAAGGTTTGCTTGCCTTATGCATGCCTTATTTGGAAAAATCTGGAGCTGGTAAAGCCATTTCTGTTATTGGCCCATAAGGCTGCTCCTGGTCACAGAGCAGCCGAGATTCTGGAAGTGAGGAGATTGTGGTACAGGTGCAGAGGGAGGAAGGAAGGTAGAGAAGGGACCAAGGAAGGCTCTGTGTGCTCATATCAGGGACTCAACAGGGAAAGGTGGGAGAGTTCTGTCACACTCTGGACCCTTGTGTGTAATCCTGATCATCTGACCGTTTGATTTTCCTTCTGGCGATGGACGGTTGACCTCCACCCCTTCCTGGTCATCACTGTGCATGTGGCACACACTGTAGAACAGCTCCCACTGGCTGGCAGTGTGGAGCAGGTGCAGAGGGGAGGCAGAGATCCCTGGATGGAGGGGTGGGTGAAAGCTTGCCTGAGGCTGTTGCCACAGAGATGGAGGGAGGAGAGATTGGCAGGAGGTCTGTGTATGTAGGGAGAGAAGAGATAACAGCTGAGGATAGTTAGAGGTTTCTTGTATGTGTGGCTGGGTGCGACGGTGAAGAGACAGAGGAGGGTAGGAGCTGGTATGGGGAAAATGAGAATTAGGCTGGAGCCATGGGAACACATCCATCCTTGCTGAGGGCTGTCTCTCCAGTTAACATTAGATAGGAGGCCTAACAGGGGATAGAGGAAAAAAATCATTTCTGCCACTTTGGGCTTCATGGGAGGCTCTGTAATGGGGGCTATGTCTAATGTTACTTACCTCTCTGGTGCTCATCAAGGTCTCTGCAAGGAATCAAAGCTCAATAACATGGGAAAAAAATACACAATTTCTCTCCTACTCCCAATTTTCTGTGTGACTCCAGGAGTCACTTCACCTCTGGAGACCTCAGGACAACATGCAAGGTGTATTTGTCATGCAAGTATTCCTGCGCTATAGTCTGCTACTAACTGCCATGTGAGCCTCGACAAGTCCCTTCCTTTCTCTTGGCCTCGGTTTCCCCATGTGCACAGTGAAGCAGTGGAACAAGAATTCTGACATTCCAACAAGTGTTCGCCATCAGTAATGACAGCTTCCCTCACCTGCCTCCCCATATGCCAAATTAGCAGAGATGCAGTGGACTGGATCCAGAAGCATTTATGAGAGACGCACCCTCTGCAAACACAAGGACTGGACGTTAGTGTTGCCCTGTGGCCTGGGAAGGCTGGTGATGCCTTGCAAAGCAAATTGAATTTGTGTTTGAAAATTTCAGTAACCAAATATACTGGCCTTTTAAAATTCCAAATTGGGTTTGTGGATAAATGGATCAGATTAGTAGGACGGAAGGGAGAAATGGAGGGACTGTGGAATGTGCATGCAATTGCTGGCAGGCAGCCTTCTGCCTTATGAGATTGGCATCTCTGCCTTTTGCTGGAAATGAGCCACTCTGTTCTCCTTGCCTGCCAGGAGCCATGAATTAAAACCTCTACCATTTTCTAGCTCAGTGAGGACAGCAGCTAGAACGATAGAAAATGGTTTTAGTTGGTTTAATCTGAAGCCCCTGGCTGGGCATCTGCACTGACCCACCAAAGAGCTCCATGGGAAATGTCTTTCAGAGTCAAAGGCCATGAATGGAGCAGGAGCTGTCACCGGGTAGTTTTTTAGCCCCACGGGGTTGGAGCTTCCTGTGGTCCCAGCTTCCAGGGAAGCATCCTTCATTAAGCCTTTGAGCCACAGGGTCAAATTGAACTCCCGCCTGCTGTTCCTGTATTGTGGCACTCTGAGACTGGATCCCTGTTTTTAAAGAAGTAAATGTCTAGAAACATGGTCAAACTGGTATTTAAAAATTACTAGTGATCTTTTTTTTCTGTCAGTTTCCTCACAGGTGGAACAAAGCTTATCTTTGGAGAAAACTGTTTAGAAATCTAGAACAATGGGAAGATAAAGTCCCTGCATAATAATATAAAATGTATTTTTGTTCATTCATTCATTCACTAATTCATCACATATTTATAGAGCATCTGTTATTTTCCAGGCCCTGTTCATGGTGCTACAAATATAGCAGGCAACCAAACAGACAAAAATAGGCTTTTTGGGGGTTTTATTTTGGTAGCCTACATCCAGATTATGACAGGTATTGAACAAAATACATAGTAAGAGAGTTAATGTTTTGGAAAGAAGTAAGTGCCGTGAAGGAAAACAAAAGCAGGAAAGAGGATTTGGGACTGGAGATTTGGTGGTGGCGGCAGGGTGTTCGATTTGAAACAGGGGCCAGGGACAGCCTCCCTGGGACACTGGCATTTGAGCAAAGGCCTGAAGGTGGTGAGGGAATGGGTTGTGTGAAGATCTGGAGAGGAATTCCAGGTCGCCAGCACAGCCAGTGCAAAGGCCCTGAGGTGGGAATGTGCTTGGTGTCACCCAGCAACGATAAGGAGGCTGGTGGGGCTGGAGGAAAGAGTAGAAGGGATGCAGGCAGAGGCCATATTGACAGGGAGGTCGCAGGGTATCCCTCACAGAACATAGCAAGGACTTGGCTTTCAGTCCAAGTGATTTTGCAGCCAGGGAGAGTGTTGAGCAGGGGAGGTCTGTCTCCTGACTTACAGATGTAAAGGCATCAGTCTGAGTTCTGAGTTGAGCATGGGCTCTGTCAGGGCGAGGGCAGCAGCTAGGAGATCATGAGGAGGTGACTGCAGCAATCCAGGGGAGGGGGGCTGGGAGCTCAGGCACGAGTGGGAGCAAGGGGGCAGACTGGGAGGGGACCCAGGCAGATACGACTTGCTGACATCGGATCAGGGTATGAGGAAAAGGGGGCGTGAAAGCGGGTGGAGACCAGGGGTTCAGTGCTGAACACAAAGAGAGAGCTCGAAGTGTCTGTTAGACAACCGAGGGGTGCTGTCCTGGCCAAAGAGAGGAGTCAGTGGTTCAGAGGAGAGGTCCAGGCAGAAATTGGGAATGGTCAGCGTGTGGATGGCTGTCACACCGAAGGAGGTCACTGAGTGAGTGAGCACGGATGGACGCGCACACAATGAGTCCAGGCACCCTGATACTTAGAGATCGGGAGAGGAGCCACCATCCCGCCTCACCCACCCCTGGGAACTCCTCAACTGCAGGAGCCTTGGGGCCCTGGATGTGGTGAAAGTTCCTGTTGCAGGCAGCGTTCTTGGGAAGAAGACGACTCTGAGGAGGAGGAGCTCTATGTGTGGGAAGTCAACTGGGAGTGTTCTTGGGATCCAGTCCTGCGAGGAAGCCAAGGCAGCAGGATTTCGGAGAGGGAGGAATTGAGTCCACTGCAGTCAGGACAAAGGCCTCGCCCTTTGTTGGAGGGCTGGGGCTCAGGAGCAGGACAGCCCTTCAGAGATACCCTGAATGAAGCCCCAGGGAGAGTCAGGGAAGGGCTTGGCCAGGGCTGGAGATGAGGTTCTCATCCTGAGGGGACCTGGGAGGGCAGCCCAGCACTCACTAAAGCACCCAGGGGAAGGCGACCAGGCCTTCATTAGATGCTGGGGGCAGGCCAGAGGCTCTTATGAAAGTCGATGAGTTGGGTTCCTGGAGCATTAGGATGGGTAGAATCCCAGAGTTGCGATGTATCCAGGGCCAAGGTTAAGTTTTGTGTTGTGTTTCATCATCTCCCCAGCTGCATTTTGGGAGGCTTCTAAGAGGGACCTCAGCTACATTAAGAGGATGAGGGAAGGGGTGCCGGGACCTGGAGGAGGTGACAGAGGGAAGCCCAGGGCAGCAGACCAGAGTCACAGAAGGGAGTAGTGCTTTGGTGAGCGCTCCTTGGAAGCTTCTGGAAAGACTTTGGGATGGGGGGCACTGGCTAAAGTGTGGCTTTGCTGTTCTGGAGGAAGCGAAGGTTCAGGCTTGGATATGAAAGGGAAAGGTGGAGGGTGACCTTCCTGAAGGCCGGCGGCTTGCAGGCATGGCAGTTTCACAGCTTCCATCCATTGCTTTCTGTTCAGCTGATTAAGTAGCCAGACTAACACAGGCCAAGCCACTAGGTAGCTAGTCAGTGAGAACCATGCCACGCTCCTTTCCCCAGCTTCTTACAGTGACACGTAACAATGCACAAAATTGTGCATCAGGGCCCTGGTGCCAACTTGCTCTCATTTTGGCTCTGCCACACCAGAGCTTTGTGACCTTGGGTAAGTCAACCTCTCTAAGCCCTTGTTTTCTCATCTATAAGGAGAACAGTGTCTATCTTATGGAGCTGTTGTGAAGATTTAGGTGAGAAAGCACCTGTGAAAGCATCTCCTTCTGTGGTATTTGGGGAGGCATCAGAAGATCTCAGTCCCTTTTTTCTGTCTGTGCAGTCAGAAATCTATGTCTTGGGCCTGGAGGGATGTGCCAGTTTCCCTGGCTCCTAAAGAGAGGAGGGTGCTTGGGCACAGTGTTCTGAGAACCTCTTACTTGGACAAGTTTCTTATTTGTGTCAAGCCCATTCTCTTCCACTCCATCCTCAATTCCTGCCATGGGCACCACTGGTCTCCATCCACCCAGCCTGCAGATAAGCCAACAACAATGTTATCGTGGCTGCCAGGCCCTTTGGGGCAGAACTCCTTTGTTGGCAGTTTTGGCTCCTGTGGGGATTCTGGGTGGCTCTGGGTTTGGTGGGACTGAGAGGGCCTGGGGCAGAGCCTGCCTCCCGGTAGATGGGCAGGGAGCATTCACTGGATGAATGAGAGTGAGGGCTCTGTAGATGATGGTGTGAGACCTCCATCCAGCAGGAGCTGAGCAGTAGCCAGCTCCTCTGAGACAAAAAGGAATAACCAGATCAGGTACTGTTCAAGGTTCTGCCCCCTGGGAGTACCTCTCCTCACCGTGGTCCTTTAGGGATGTTCTGGAAAGGGGCTGCAGTGCTTCCAGGTCCATTTTAGGGCTTTGAACCCAGTCTACCCTGACTCTGAAGCCACAGGCTGTGATATTCTACTACTGCCTCCCCGCTTTGTTTAATCACCAAGATTCTGCTTCATTATTCTTCTGAAGGGCTCAGTCCAAAGCTAAGAAACTCTTCTCTCTAGAAAGTTTCTTTGTTCAGCTGAAAATGACCTCCTTTCCAGACCAGCTCTCTGCATGCCTGCTCACGGAGAGGACAGGCGTCCTGAGATTCTGTTCTGCCACTGCCTTCCCACACGACCCTTTAAATACTTGAGGACAATTGTTAAGCTTTGCTTCTGGGCTTTCCCTCACCATCATGTTCAATTGCAGTACAGCCATGTGGTTCCTCGATTCCCTTCTAAGGCTCTGCCCTACCCTAATCCTTCCTGCAGCGATGACATATCCCAAGACAGACACCAGCCTGTGAGATTACATAGACTTTCTTCCTTTTTTTTTTTTTTTTTTTTTTTTTTACTGCATTTTAGGTTTTGGTGTACATGTGAAGAACATGCAAGGTTGTTGCATAGGTACACACATGGCAGTGTGACTTGCTGCCTTCCTTCCCCTCACCTGCATCTGTCATTTCTCCCCATGCTATCTCTTCCCACCTCCCCACCCCCCATCCCTCCCCCATTTCCCTCCAGCAGACCCCAGTGTGTGTAGTGCTCCCCTCCCTGTGTCCATGTGTTCTCATTGTTCAACACCCGCCTATGAGTGAGAACATGTGGTGTTTGATTTTCTGCTCTTGTGTCAGTTTGCTGAGAATGATGGTTTCCAGGTTCATCCATGTCCCTACAAAGGACACGAACTCATCGTTTTTGATGTCTGCGTAATATTCCATGGTGTATATGTACCACATTTTCCCTATTATTCTATCATCGATGGGCATTTGGGTTGGTTCCAGGTCTTTGCTATTGTAAACAGTGCTGCAATGAACATTCGTGTGCACGTGTCCTTATAGTAGAATGATTTATAATCCTTTGGATATATACCCAGTAATGGGATTGCAGGGTCAAATGGGATTTCTATTTTTAGGTCATCGAGGAATCACCACACTGTCTTCCACAATGGCTGAATTAATTTACACTCCCACCAACAGTGTAAAAGTGTTCCTATTTCTCCACATCCTCTCCAGCATCTGTTGTCTCCAGATTTTTTAGTGATTGCCATTCTAACTGGTGTGAGATGGTTTCTCAATGTGGTTTTGATTTGCATTTCTCTAATGACCAGTGATGATGAGCATTTTTTTCATATGTTTTTTGGCCTCCTGTATGTCTTCTTTTGTAAAGTGTCTGTTCATATCCTTCACCCACTTTTGAATGGGCTTGTTTGTTTTTTTTCTTGTAGATCTGTTTTAGTTCTTTGTAAATTCTGGATATCAGCCCCTTGTTAGATGGGTAGACTGCAAAATTTTTTTTCCATTCTGTTGGTTGCCAATTCACTCTACTGACTCTTTCTTTTGCCGTGCAGAAGCTGTGGAGTTTGATTAGGTCCCATTTGTCTATTTTGGCTTTTGTTGCCATTGCTTTTGGCATTTTGGTCATGAAGTCCTTGCCTACGCCTATGTCCTGAATGGTTTTGCCTAGATTTTCTTCTAGGGTTTTTATGGTGTTAGGTCTGATGTTTAAGTCTTTAATCGATCTGGAGTTAATTTTGGTGTAAGGTGTCAGGAAGGGGTTCTGTTTCTGCTTTCTGCACAATGGCTAGCCAGTTTTCCCAACACCATTTATTAAACAGGAAATCCTTTCCCCATTGCTTGTTTTTGTCAGGTTTGTCGAAGATCGGATGGTTGTAGATATGTTGTATTTCCTCTGAGGCCTCTGTTCTGTTCCATTGGTCTATATCTCTGTTTTGGTACCAGTACCATGCTGTTTTGATTACTGTAGCCTTGTAGTATAGTTTGAAGTCCGGTAGTGTGATGCCTCCTGCTTTGTTCTTTTTGCTTAGAATTGTCTTGGCTATGCGGGCTCTCTTTTGGTTCCATATGAAGTTTAAGGTGTTTTTTTCCAGTTCCGTGAAGAAGGTCATTGGTAGCTTGATGGGAATAGTGTTGAATCTGTAAATTACTTTGGGCAGCATGGCCATTTTCACGATGTTGATTCTTCCTAACCATGAACATGGAATGTTTCTCCATCTGTTTGTGTCCTCTCTTATTTTGTTGAGCAGTGGCTTGTAGGTCTCCTTGAAGAGGTCCTTTACGTTCCTTGTTAGTTGTATTCCTAGGTATTTTATTCTCTTTGTAGCAATTGTGAATGGCAGTTCATTCTTGATTTGGCTCTCTTTAAGTCTGTTACTGGTGTATAGAAATGCTTGTGATTTTTGCACGTTGATTTTGTATCCTGAGACTTTGCTGAAGTTGTTTATCAGTTTCAGGAGATTTTGGGCTGAGACGATGGGGTCTTCTAGATGTACAATCATGTCATCTGAAAATAGAGACAATTTGATTTCCTCCTTTCCTATTTGAATACCCTTTATTTCTTTTTCTTACCTGAATGCTCTGGCTAGAACTTCCTATATTGAATAGGAGTGGTGAGAGAGGGCATCCTTGTCTAGTGCCAGATTTCAAAGGGAATGCTTCCAGTTTTTGCCCATTCAGTATGATATTGGCTGTTGGTTTGTCATAAATAGCTTTTATTATTTTGAGATAAGTTCCGTCAATACCTAGTTTATTGAGGGTTTTTAGCATAAAGGACTGTTGAATTTTGTCAAAGGCCTTCTCTGCATCAATTGAGATAATCATGTGGTTTTTGTCTTTGGTTCTGTTTACGTGGTGAATTACGTTTATGGACTTGTGTGTGTTGAACCAGCCTTGCATCCCTGGGATGAATCCTACTTGATCATGGTGGATAAGCTTTTTGATATGCTGTTGCAATCGGCTTGCTAGTATTTTATTGAAGATTTTTGCATCTATGTTCATCATGGATGTTGGCCTGAAGTTTTCTCTTCTTGTTGAGTCTCTGCCGGGTTTTGGTATCAGGATGATGTTTGTCTCATAATATGATTTGGGAAGGATTCCCTCTTTTTGGATTGTCTGGAATAGTTTCAGAAGGAATGGTATCAGCTCATCTTTGTATGTCTGGTAGAATTCGGCTGTGAACCCATCTGGACCTGGGCCTTTTTTGGCTGGTAGGCTTTTAGTTGCTGCCTCGACTTGAGACCTTGTCATTGGTCTATTCAGGGTTTTGACTTCTTCCTGGTTTAGGCTTGGGAGGATGCAGGTGTCCAGGAATTTATCCATTTCTTCCAGGTTTACTAGTTTATGTGCATAGAGTTGTTTGGAATAATCTCTGATGATGGCTTGGATTTCTGTGGAATCTGTGGTGGTATCCCCTTTATCGTTTTTTTATTGCACCAATTTGGTTATTCTCTCTTTTCTTTTTTATTAATCTGGCTAGTGGTTTGTCTCTTTTGTTGATCTTTTCGAAAAACCAGCTCCTGGATTTATTGATTTTTTGAAGAGTTTTTTGTGTCTCTATTTCCTTCAGTTCTGCTCTGATCTTAGTTATTTCCTGTCTTCTGCAAGGTTTTGAGTTTTTTTGATCTTGCTCCTCTAGCTCTTTCAATTTTGATGATAGGGTGTCAATTTTAGATCTCTCCTTTCTTCTCATGTGGGCACTCATTGCTATATATTTTCCTCTAGAGACTGCTTTAAATGTGTCCCAGAGATTCTGGTATGTTGTGTCTTCGTTCTCGTTGGTTTTGAAGAACATCTTTATTTCTGCCTTCATTTCATTGTTTATCCAGTCAACATTCAAGAGCAAGTTGTTCAGTTTCCATGAAACTGTGCGTTTCTGAGTTATTTACTGCATTCTGAGTTCTAACTCGATTGCACTGTGGTCTGAGAGACTGTTATGATTTCCATTCTTTTGCATTTGCTGAGGAGTGATTTATTGCCAATTATGTGGTCAATTTTAGAGTAGGTGTGGTGTGGTGCTGAGAAGAATGTATATTCTGTGGATTTGGGGTGGAGAGTTCTGTAAATGTCTATTAGGTTTGCTTGTTCCAGGTCTGAGTTCAGGTCCTGGATATCCTTGTTGGTTTTCTGTCTGGTTGATCTGTCAAATATTGACAGTGGGGTGTTAAAGTCTCCCACTATTGTGTGGGAGTCTAAGTCTCTTTGTAAGTCATTAAGAACTTGCCTTATGTATCTGGTGCTCTTGTATTGGGTGCGTATATATTTAGGATTGTTAGCTCTTCTTGTTGCAGTGATCCTTTTACCATTATGTAACGTCCTTCTTTGTCTCTTTTGATCCTTGTTGCTTTAAAGTCTATTTTATCAGAGATGAGAATTGCAACTCCTGCTTTTTTTTGCTCTCCATTTACTTGGTAGATCTTCCTCCATCCCTTTATTTTGAGCCTTTGTGTATCCTTGCATGTAAGATGGGTTTCCTGGATACAGCACACTGATGGGTTTTGGCTTTTTATCCAATTTGCAAGTCTGTGTCTTTTGATTGAGGCATTTACTCCATTTACATTTAGGGATAGTATTGTTATGTGTGAATTTGATACTGTCATTTTGATGCTACCTGGCTGTTTTGTGGGTTAGTTGATGCAGACTCTTGATTGTGTTGATGCTCTTTTACCATTTGGTATGTTTTTGGAGTGGCTGGTACTGGTTGTTCCTTTATATGTGTAGAGCCTCTTTCAGGAGTTCTCGTAGAGCAGGTTTGGTGGTGACGAAATCTCTGAGTACTTGCTTGTTCGTGAAGGATTTTATTTTTCCTTCACTTATGAAGCTTAGTTTGGCTGGATAGGAGATTCTGGGTTGAAAGTTCTTTTCTTTAAGAATGTTGAATATTGGTCCCCAATCTCTTCTGGCTTGTAGGGTTTCTGCTGAGAGATCTGCTGTGAGTCTAATGGGCTTCCCTTTGTGGGTAACCCGACCTTTCTCTCTGGCTGCTCTTAGCATTTTCTCTTTCATTTCAACCCTGGTGAATCTGACGATTATGTGCCTTGGGGTTGCTCTTCTTGAGGAGTATCTTCGTGGTGTTCTCTGTATTTCCTGGATTTGAATATTGGCCTGCCTTGCTAGGTTGGGGAAGTTTTCCTGGATAATATCCTGAAGAGTATTTTCCAGCTTGGATTCATTCTCTTCATCACATTCAGGTACACCTTTCAAACGTAGATTAGGTCTTTTCACATAGTCCCACATTTCTTGAAGATTTTGTTCATTCCTTTTTGCGCTTTTTTCTCTGTTCTTGCCTTCTCTTTTTATTTCATTGAGTTGATCTTCGACCTCTGATATCCTTTCTTCTGCTTGGTCAATTCGGCTGTTGAAACTTGTGGATGCTTTGCGAAGTTCTCTTGTTGTGTTTTTCAGCTCCATCAATTCACTTATATTCCTCTCTATGTTGTCCATTCTCATTAGCATTTCATCCAATCTTTTTTCAACGTTCCTAGTTTCTTTGCATTGAGTTAGAACATGTTCTTTTAGCTCACTGTAGTTTCTTATTACCCACCTTCTGAAGTCAGATTCTGTCATTTCATCACACTCCTTCTCCATCCGGTATGGTTCCCTTGCTGGTGAGGAGTTGTGATCCCTTTTAGGAGGAGAGGTGTTCTGGTTTCGGGAGTTTTCATCCTTTTTATGCTGGTTTATTCCCATTTTTGTGGGTTTATCCACCTGTTGTCTTTGTAGTTACCGTCTTTCAGATTAGGTCTCTGAGTGAGCTTCTAGTTCGTGGATGCTGAAGTTACTTCTTCTTCCTTTTTTTTTTTTTTTTTTAAGCTTTCCTTCTAACAGTCTGGCCCCTCTGCTGTAGGACTGCTGAGGTCCTCTCCAGGCCCTGCTTGCCTGGGGATCACCTGCAGCAGCTGCAGAACAGTAAAGTTTGCTCTTCTGCTATCTTTGTCCCAGAAGGATGCTCACCAAATGTCAGTCCATTCTCTCCTTTATGAGGTGACTCTTTGGATCTGTGGGGGTCAGGGAGCTACTTGAGAAGACAGTCTATCTTTTATTGGGGCTTAAGTCCTGAGTTGTGAGCTCCGTTGTTCATTCAGAGCTGCTGGCAGGTACGTTTAGGTCTGCTGTAGCTGAACTCATAAACCGCTTTTTGTTCCCAGGTGCTCTGTCCCGGGGAGTTAGGGCTTTATGAGTTTCCATTGTGCTACTGCCCTTTTTGATTTTTCTTTCAGGTCTGCCCCGCCGAGCTAACAGCCCACCTAGTCACTGTCTGCCTGCAGAGGCTTTGCTGAGCTGCTATGGGCTCCACCCAGCTGCCCTGTGCTCTTCCATGCAGTCCTGTTTATATGGGCGTAGTTAGAACTGCTTCGGCAATGGTGGCCCCGCCTCTGTTATGGCGGACTCTCTCTGTTGTGGCAGGTTGCCTCAGCGATGGCAGCCTGCCTCAGTAGTGGTGGAGAGTCTCAGTAATGGTGGACGCCCCTCCCCCACAGAGCCGGACCGTCCTGGGTTCAGCTGTGCTTGCTGTGAAACGCTCAACCCAGAGTGTTTTCAATTACTGTTTTTGTTGTCGTTGTTGTTGTTGTTGTTGGGGGTTGGGGGTGGGACCAACAGAGCCTGATCACCTGGTCCCCTGACTCAGAGTCTTTTTTTTTTATATTTTAAGTTGAACGACCCAGCATTCCAGTTGCTTGTTGAAAAGGCGCTGGGATTTCCCGTGCTGCGACTCACTGAGTCGGCTCAAACAGCGGCACCGAGGCTCCTGGTGTTTTTTTTGCCTAGGAGTCTCCTGGCCTGGCTTGCTATTTCAGATGAATGGGCAACTCTGCCGTCTCAGGGCTCCGATTGCCAGCTAAGAGGGCTCCCAGACCAGTGGTTTTTGTACGGAGAACTGCTGCAACAGGGCATTTTCAAAGCAGCCATGCGGGCCAAATCAGCCCTGTGGGGGGCCAAAACAGCCGCACTGACCGGAACAGTGGCACTGGCGACCCCTCTGCCTGGGTATCTCCTGGTCTGTGGGCAATAAAAATTCATCTGGAAATGTGGCATCCACTCACCCTCTGCACTTTCACTGGGAGCTGAAGTCCTGAGCTGTTCTTACTCGGCTATCTTCCCAGCATCACATAGACTATTTCTAAGAACAAACAAGGTTCTCAGACAGTAATCAATGGATAGAGTCAGCTCTTGGACAGCTGTGCTAATTCCACAAATGTTTCATAAGCACTTAGCACATGCAGGACATGAGGTGTGCAATGATTCATATCCATGGACCAGTTCAGGAGGAGCTCCCAGAGCCCACTTTTTTCCATCAACAGCAAGGAGGCAGAATGACTATCAGATGTCTGGCACAGAGTGGGTGCCTCTCTTCTCTGACCCTGATCTCCTTTGATTCTATAATAGCAAGAGGCAGGGACCTCTTGCTAGTATTAGCCTCACGCTGTCATGGGTCCTAGAGCTAATGCTTCTTGTTTCTGCTGACACCATGAATGTTAGGTGTTGAGGGATACATTATTTGTCCCAAGTCACTCAAACACACTGTTGCAGATGGCACTTCCACACTGATGCTGAAGCAAGATTAGAGAGGTCTAGCTGTTGGTTTGTTCATCTTCCATGCATTTTAAAAGCTATTAATGTACTACCATGTGGTCTTAGTAGTGTGCAGAAAAGGACTGTCCTTCCTGCTGATCAGCATTCCCTGGTTACTAAGATACAGTTCATGGTTGTCTGCATTTTTGCAGCCTCAAGATTTCAGGTCCTTGTAATGCTCAATTCTCTTCACATTCAAAGAATTTTCTGTGTTTGTTCCTTTTAAATGCTGAAGAGGGTTTTCGGCAAGCATATATTGCTGCTTAAAAAGTATTCAAGATGTAATGGTAGTATGTTGTTTTAGTTAAGTTGCAAGTATTCTATCATTTATCATCTATCAATCATTTATTATGTTTTGGCTCAAATACACACACACACACACACACACAAATACATGCATAAAGAGATACAAATGGATTCTCATATGAATGTTTAGGGTAGAATATACACAGAGAGACACACAAATACATGATAATCCTATTACCATGGACAATTCTGTAAGGACTTAAAAATCATTGCTTCATGTATAAAGGTGTCAAAAGATCACATTTCTTCCTCAGGATGATGGTCTTCCTTGTGTATACACAGTAATGAAACTTATCTGACTCTCAAGTATAAGAAATCCAGTGCTCCTACCAGCCATAAAAACCTATTTGTGAGGACTGAGTTACCTAAGAAGCGTTTTTGAAATTGTGAATACTGTGGAAGATTGCATTTGCATGCTGTCGGCGATGGGCAGTCAGTGACGAGGGTGAAGGCAGTAGAGAGAAAAAAGACACGCTCTTTATGGAGAGCTGGGAGCCATCTCCATGTGCAGTGTGGCCCTCCCAGACAGGCCAAATTTTAGGTCACTGACAAAGTAGTCCTGGTGCTTCCCCTGGTGAAGGCAATCCCAGGGTGTCGTTGAGGAGTATCATGGCACATCCCACGGGCATTACCGGGATGGGGAAGTCAAGGCATAGGCACTTTCTTCACCCTTGCCAGGGAACCTGAGGCCCAGCTGCAGAGGAGTGATTGCCAAGGATGCAGTGGAGGGGCTGGGACCCCTAGAGCCTTGAGGACCAGCTTACGAGCTCTGTGTTTAGACTCATGCAGAGGAGGATGGTCTTCTAAGGACTGAGGCTGAAGGGCTATCAGACTCCAATGGGAAAGGTTTAGGAAAAGCCCTTTTACAAATCCACAGATGTTTCACAGGGGATGAGGCTGGTGTGGCAACAGTAGTGACCCATGTGGCCGGGTTGGGAGCCAGCTCTGCCAACGAAGTGCTGTGTGGCTTTGCAGTATGGCCTCACAATCCCAGGCTTGTTTCTTCCCCAGGGAGATGAGGTTGGTGATGGTCAAGACCTCAGAGACCCCATCCAGCCTGAGTATTTGTATATAATATCCCCCTTGGGGAGGTTGCCTCCTTGTGGTTATGACCTTTCTCTTAGGAGTCATACTTAGGAGTCTACCTCCTACAGCTGGGCAATGTAGCTCAGTGGTCAGGCACTCTGTCTGGATAGTCAGACCGATGAGGGTTTGAATCTTTCATCCTGCTCAGAAAATTGGGCATAATACCAGTGCCCCTCTCAAGGGGTGCCATGAGGACACAAGTAACTAGAAGTATCCACAAGAGCTTGGCCGGTAGAAGGCTCTTGTGGAGGAGGAGCTCCCAGAACCCGGTGGATTGGGTGTAGAGCAGCTGCTATGATTAATGATGTAGATGTTTCTCTCTGTTGTATTCAAACTGAGTAACAATAGGCCTGCTGTTCTGGGAGGGGCTCCATCAGAGCACATTGGTCGAAGCACACTAGAAGGGCAGACATCTCTCTGGCAGAACGTCTGGACCATGGACAGGGATCTGAGTGAAGATGACAGTAAGTAGAGCCTTGAAGATGGCATGGAAGACTGTGTGGAGATATTTCAGCCTGCATTTGAGGCCTTAATCCAACCTCTCATGTTGGAAGTTGTGTATCCCTAGTCTTTTCTAATAAGCTCCATAGCTAGTACTGTGTGAAGTCTCCCATCTGCCCTAAATGTGGTTCTGGGTCTGCGTCTGGGTTGCCAAGAGCATCCCTTCCTTCCTTCCTCTTGTGGGTAAAGCCTACCATAGCTTGCAATCTCTTCTTCTGTTATGTGCCTTTGGACAATGGAGAAGGAAGGTGAAAAACAAATTGAGAACTTTTCTCTCTGTCACAGTGACATGGTGCAATCCTTATATTGTTTTTCCTTTTTCTTCTGTTCTCTAGTTGGCAGTCTCTCTCCCCTCCCAGCCAAATGTAAGTGAGATTTTCAGGATTCTTATTCCAGTCACAATTGGGTTCTGTTCTGAGATGAGGTTAACAGAAAGGTTGGGAAAAGTCTTCACTCATGATCGTTCTCTAGCAAACAGCAGGCTGGTTCATTACTGCTCATGAAACGTAGCCCAGATGACCCCATCCTGTTACTACTAGGACAGACATACAATGGACTCTCAGGGCTATTTAAAAACATGAAGGAAATGGTATTTCAGGAAGAAATGTGCTATGTTTTAAAAAAGAAAATTTTTGACTCTGAATTTGAAACAGGCAGTGCAGTGGGGTAGAAAAAGCATGGGACTGAGAAGTGGGAGGCCAGGGTTCAAGTCCTGGCTCTGCTCTGAATTGGCTGTGTGATCTTGGGCAAATCACTTAACTACTCAGAGCGGCAATCTTCTCATTTATAAAGTAAGACTGGTTTAGGAGTTTTTAATCTGAGGACCACAAGGGTGTGGGCAAAATGTTTTTTTGAGCATGCTTTTTGGGGGATGTGGAGAGAGGTCTATAGCTTTCATCTGAATCCAGAGAGTCCCATGACAGTAACATATCTTCATAGTCACCGGACTTGATGACACTGGAGCTTCTTTGCAGGCATAACACTCTTTCTTGTCTTTAATGTTGGTCTCTGAGAGCTTTAAGTTTTAGACCTGAAATAGAATATGAAATTAACCTATACTAAACTCAGAGAGCTCAATTTAAATTTTGATGGAATATTTTTTTTATATTTAAGTGAAAGACTGCCTGGAGATATTTTAGCATGTTTTTGAGGAGGACCTGATCTGACCTCTAATATATTGGAAATTGTGTATCCACAGTCTCATTCTAATAAGCTTAAAATAACATTCTAATGCAATCTTTTTTCTTCAAAACACCGTCTTTCCATTTATTATTGGAGTTTCTCATAGTAGCACTGAAGTAGGTCAGATCTGGATTCAAACCTAAGCTCTGCCTCCTAGTTGCTGGGTGACTTTCCTCAAGTCACTTAACCTCTCTGAACTTCATTTTCCATAATTTTTTTTAAAGGGATGGTGTCATATTGCAGGATTGGTCAAAAATTCAATGGATGCAAAGTGCCAGATACATCACCAGCCCAGAGTAGACATGGAGTTAATAGTGACCCTAGGAAATGATCAGGTCCACAGAGCTTTGGGTAAACTGCTATTAATGGGAAATATGATCTCCTGTGTAGTTCCTGTTTTGACCTCATGCCTTTTGGTGAGCAAGGTGAGAGAAAGGTGAAAGCTTTGGCCCCATTACAAGTCTGAGTATTTCACAGGGTTGCCCTGAGTGCTGGTCTCAGATGTGATGGAACTCAAGTGAGCATTTGGGGTATACTGCAAGCTATGGGGGCACCCGGGTAAACTCTTAGAAGAAGTTAAGTCAATGAAATCAGAAACTAGGTAGATTTTTTTCTCTCCAAGTGTCAGAAAAGGAGTCTGCTACAGGCCTGACATAATTTGAATGTACCTGTTCAGGGGAGAGGTGATTGCCCATTTCATCCAATCAAGTTACCTTTCAAGGCACTAAAGTGTTGCCCCCTTACTTTTCAGGTCTATAAGGTGAGTGACTTCAGAGGGAGGAAACCTTCCTCCAATGACACATTTTGGGACCATAGTGCATGGATAGGAACATTCTGGGATGTGGCACCTATGCGCAAGTCTCCTCAAAGAGGCCTTTTGTTATCACCCTCAGGTGCTGGCTGCCTGTGACAGCATCTCTGACTAGGGCAGCCTCTCCCACCTTGGCTGGAACACTTCCATTGATGTGGTCCTATTTCTGTAGCCGAGACTGTCCAAAGTTCGTTCTTACATCGAATTGCTCACTCTCTCCCTGGAGCTTCTACTCTTTGTTCTTGATTCCAGGACCCAGGTCTATTCAGAATGTCTGTTCTCTGTTTAAAATAAGAGCCCTGTAAGTCTTTGCAAGCCTAACCAGATCCTATTTCTTCAACCATCCCATAGGTAATCACTTTTTTTCTTAGAGTGCAGTATCCTAGTACAGAGTAGCAGAGAAAAAAATCCCTTCTCTTATTCTGTGTACTGTATCTCTTATGATAGAACTTCTTTGATTGTAGACTGAAACCTCTCCCAGAAATAGTGATCAAGAGCATAAGATGGGCTATAAATACAGCCCCTGGTAATTTTAGGAGGCAGCTTTCCTGGTCTTCCTTACTCCTGGCCATGTGTCCCTGTGGAGAGGGGCAGGGTTGAGCTCATGAGTGAGATTCCTGATCTGAGGGCACATCATCATCACACCGCTGACCCAGTGCTTAGGAGCTGGGACTCTCCCTTGGTAGCCAGGCCAACTCTGCTCCCAGAAGGCTTGTTCATCAGAGTGCCCCTGCCCTCCACGACTGGAGATGCAGAACCAAGACTAGATTTCAGGCTCTCAGTATATCTTGGTGGGAAAGGGTGCTGGACTTCTTGGCCAGGGCCAAGCTGCCATGACCTATGGTGACTGATCAGGGAAACTCAGTGTTTCTCCCACATCCCCTGGATGGAGACACAGCCACCTGAATGCAGCCTTCCTGACTAGGTCAGCCATGGCCTCTAGGGGCCATCCAGTCTTTCCCACAGGCTGCAGATTTCTGGAAGGGCATAGTGGTTTGGGTAGCCCCTAATGGGAAGATACAGCATCTATTCTGGAAAGTGAGTAAGAACTAAAAAGCTTTAATGAACTTGTTACAGCTTAGGATCTCCAGGGCTCTCCTGAATCCATTTCCAGAGTTCCCTCTTATCCATTGTCTCATTTGCTTCTCTTGGTGGCCCCATTCCCTGAACCCTGCTTTTAGGGAAAGGAAATCAAGGCCTTAAAAAACTGAGTGATTTTTTTTTACTCCCCAAAGACTGCATAGTGGGTTGGGTATTTTGTGCTGTGCTCATTGCTGGGAAAATGAGGATGAATAAAGCATTATCTACCTTTGGGGTACTCCAAGTCTGGTGGGGGACACAGACCCCAGATGGGTTTTTTACAAAGGATTCTTAAGACATTTGACCAAACAACAGTGAGATGTGGAATGGAGTACTCGGGGCACAGGGCAGGGAGCCGCACTTAGGCAGGCTTTGGAACTGGCAAGGTCTAGGCTAAGTGAGGCTGGAGGGGGTGCCCAGGATTGCCATGGGCAGGACCAGCCCCAGCCAGGGCTGCGGAAATGGCATGGGGTGTGTGAGGGTGAGTACAAACGTCTGTATCATATGAAGCCGCAGGGCACCTCTGGAAAGCCCAGCCCCAGGGTGGCCCTGTCTTGGCATGACAACACTTTCTAAGAAGTGTTAATTTCACATTCCATATAATTGAAAAATGATGACAAATAACAATCCCAAATAATTGAAAACAAAAATTACAATATTTGCTGCATTCTTGCTTGGCACCCCAGGGTGGCCTTAAAGCAAAACTTAAAGCATAACTTAAAGCAAAACTTCTCCCAAGTCTTCACCCACTTCTCTTGATGTTTGTCTCACCATGTGGTGAACATTTGCTCCTCCAGATATTTTCTTAATGGCTCCCAACCCAAGTACCCATGTTTCTCTCTCCAGCAGGCTTGCCTCTCTCTTTCCTTCTTCCTTTCTGCTCTCCTCATCTCTGTCCTTCCTTCTTTCTCTCTGTTCTTTTTCCTTACTGTTGCCCGCTTCCACAGTTAGCTGCCTTACCTTCTCTCACCCTGGTCTGCACACATAGGAGGCTTTTCTCTGGCATGTGGGCAGGGGATCCTTTCTTCCTCTCTTGTGGGTAAGGGAATGTAGGAACCTTACTTGCCAAATTCAGGAGCTTGGATTTAGCTGTGTGTAATAGTGAGTCACTGCAGGGGTTAGGTGAGGGGTGATGAGTTAAGGTTTTCTGGTCATTCTAGGAAATCCTTTAACTAGTGGAGTCAATTGTTTTTTCTTTATGGCAAAACAGAACTTCTTTTTTTTCTTTCTCTTATGATCACCTCACTCTTTCTCAAGTTATTTTTATTTGTGATAAAATATATACGACATAAGATTTACCACTTTAACCATTTCTAAGTGTACAGTTCCGTAGTATTGTTCATTCACATTATTGTGCAGCCATTACTAGCATCCTTCTCTGGAACTGCTTTCACCTTGTAAATTTGAAATTCTGTTTCTATTAAATAATTCCACATTCCCTTCTCAACTATCACTCTATTCTTGTGCCTCTGAGTTTGACCACCTGAATCTTTCTGGCACCATCTCAGGTCTAACTCAAATCACAGGGCACTTGTGCACATCGATAGTATGCCCACCGTGGTGGGTTTGTTGTTCCCCTAACACTTACGTGCGTGTCGTGTATCCCCACTCTGTTTGAGTGTTGAACGCCGTTCCTATACGAGAGGGAGGGGTCCCTGTCCAAAAGGGGCCCTCACACCTGTCGAAGGAGACAACGTATGAAACGAACTCAAGTAAGACAGTGATAGAAAGCCCTCTGAGCCCGCTTCAGTGCTTTTAAGATGATTACTGTGGAGTTAGGGACAAAGGACATGGATTCCCTTTCTCACCTGAAGCCAAGGGAATGCATTTTAAAAAGAGAAAGTTAAAGGGGTTACCCATTAATTACATCTTTCTCCATAAGGAAAATTCCTCTCTATACAAAGGAAAAGTATCTTGTGGCTGGTGAGCTGAGACACTATCTTGGCAACTCTCTTTTCAACATCTTCTCAACATCCACTCGATGCTGTTTTGTGGAGCCATAAGGTGTTCAGCTGAGTAAAAACATCATTGGGCTTGGAGATGGGATCTGAGCTCTAAGTACTGTTTCTGTCTCTGCTGTGCGTGTGTGAGCAAGGTGCCCCATATTACATCTTTGAGCCTCATTTCATTCTTCTCTGAAATAGGGAAAACTGGTTATCATAAAGCACAAAGGAGATCATGCCTGCAGTGTCCCTATGGGAACCTCGGGACACAATGCGTGTGTTAGGGCGGGGTGGCCCTGCTGGACGACTGCCTGAAACTCAGCTGCAACACCATGGGAACAGCGACGTGGCTGGTGGCCCCTTCTGAGTGTCCCATGCTGGGTGTCACACAATGCCCCATGACGTCCACATTCTCTGCTGTGCCCGTCAAGATCTGTACAGGAAATGACACATCCTCCTTAGTTCAGCCTGGAGTCCTTTATTTTTGTACATAACAGAATGGCAAGATTAATTTAGCTCTGATGAACTGCAGCTGCCCTGAGAGGTCAGGGTGGCTCCTGGCTGAGGGATGGAGTCTGGGTTTCCCACCTCTTATTCTTCCCCTCTTCCTGCCCCTTTTGTTTGGTTTCCAGCAGGACATTGCAGCCGCATGGTATTTCCCTGTCTTCTCGTCAAGAGGAGTATTGATGCCCCAACAGACCCAAGACTTCTGGGTGGGCAGGGCCATCCCAGGGGACAGGGCTGTGACCGTCTTTCTATGCTTGATATTTTCACTATTGTCTCCTGGTTTAAATGAGCACAAAGGAAAAGGAAGACCCAACCTCTTCAGGTTGGAGGCAGTGAGTGGGTTTCGTTAAAGGCCAGGCACAGGACTAAGGATGATGTACACATTGTCTCATTGCATGGCCATTGATATCAGTTGCTCCATTCTGCCTAGGAGGGAGTTGAGTTCTACAGGGACGTGTGGCTTGCTTGGCATCACATCATGCCGAGAGCCCAGGCCCAAGGTGACATGTCAGAACCCATGTTTCTAACCACACTGCCTCTGGGATTCTGACTCCAGTCAAAGTATGGCAGGACCATTGGCTCACAAAGCTGTGTTTTCCTGCTTACCAAGGCACTCTACAACTATGAAACGTTTTAAAAATTTACCTTCCTTGTAGATTTTCTGCAAGGAGGAAAAAAACCTTAGAGGTGCAGATAGTATTTTTTGTCAGAGGACAAGGACATTCCCAATTTGGGAGGTGGTAGAGAGTGGGGTGTTCATTTGTCCTAAATGCATTCCCTCCTTCTTCTACTGCTTGGGCATGTGTTTCAGGGCTACAGTTCAGCCCTGACCGGGATCTTTAATTCTGATAATGGAGCTGACAGAAACTGCAATGGACATGCATGGGCCTTTGCCCTAGAAAGGCTCAGGTTTTAGCCTCTGTCTTTTGATATCCTCAAGCCCATTCCCAGGAGAATGTCTAGGTAAACACACAGGTGGGTGTCTAAATCAGAGATAAGCAAAACATGACTCAGAGACAAAATCAGACCCACCACCTATTTCACCAATAACATTTTACTAGAACAAAGTGACACGTATTCAATTGTGTATGGTCTATGGCTGCTTCACACTACAACAAACAACTTGAGTAACTGAGACAGAGATTGTCTGTCCTGCAAAATCTAAAATATTTACCACCTGGTTCTTTATAGGAAATTGTTGCTAACCCTTGGGTCCCTGGTGGCTAATATAGCTTCAAATGCTGCTAAACTAACTAGAAGCAAAGCTATACTGAGAACCAAGGTATTAATAGTAATTCCAGATGAATTATCATATTGCAGATTTCCATGCACATTGGCAGGCATCAGTTTGCAGCTTTGGGATGACGTCACTATATATCAGCCACATCTGTCTCAGATCTCTCCCGTTTCTTGGCAGAGCCATTTGCTCACAAAAGTGGCTTTTCTTGCTAAGAAAGGTACTCTCTACATCACAAAGCTTTTTCTACCCACTTTCCTTTGTTGGTTTTCTGCAAGGAGAAAAAGCCTTAAAGATGCAGATCATACTTTTTATTCTCAGAGGACAGGAACACTCCTAATTTGGGAGGTGGCGAAGGAGAGCCTAATGACACCCGGCTCCCTACGTTCTCAGCCACGTGTTTCAAGATTTCCTCCTTCCTCACCTGCTGACAGCTTCGCTTCCAGATCAGCTTATACTGGTCTCATTTAGAACAAAATCTGCTTATTGTCTGGACTTTGTTTTTATTAAACTTGAAGGGACAGGGCATATTATTTTTGCTTTCGTGGAGGTAAAGAGCTACAGGCTTTAAATGGGTTCCTCCCACAAAAAAAAGTCTCTAGGCCAGGCATCCCCAAACTACGGCCCGCGGGCCGCATGCCCCCCGCCGCACTTCAGGAAGGGGCACCTCTTTCATTGGTGGTCAGTGAGAGGAGCACAGTATGTGGCGGCCCTCCAACAGTCTGAGGGACAGTGAACTGGCCACCTGTGTAAAAAGTTTGGGGACGCCTGCTCTAGGAGATGGGGCAGCTCAGCTGGAAGTCTGATCTGAGTTTGCTTTAGTGACTGAGACAGACAGGGTCCCTTTCCACTGACCACTTCACAGCCACCATCTGAAGTCAACTCCTGTGACCGACTTGGCCACTGGACAAACAAAGCCAAGGGATTCTTGTCCCCCGGTATCAGGGGTTGTGGGAACAGTTTTAAGGGGTGGGGCAGTGGGCTGGAACTAGACTTCTGATTCCAGAGGCTTCTGGGACCTCTGTCCTGCTCTAACTCCACAGCTGTGTGATCTAGGATTACTGGAGTAATCTCTCTGTCTGAGACTCATGTGCCTCACGTCAAATGGGGTCAGCGTGCTGCCTTCCACACCCCCAGGTGGGAGTGTGGAATGAAGCACCAGGTGTGGGAAGGTGCTTCCTGAACCATCCAGTGCTTCAGGAGCAAGTTCTTATATTACGCCTTCCTCCTCAGCATCTCAGGGCCACCTGTGTCTATGTCACACCTGACAGGTTAGGATTAGGTTTGAAAACCGGTATATAGTGAATGATTTTTTCATAGTTTTGCCTCATGGAAAATACAGGTACTGCTCAACCTACAGAGGGATTATGTCCCAATAAACCCATCGTAAGTTGAAAATATCACAAGTCAAGAAGGCATTTATTATACTGGGCAGTGGTAGAGTGGGAGCTGTGGCTCACTGCTGCTGCCTGGCATCACGAGAGTATATCATATTGTAAATTGCTAGCCTACGAAAAGATCCAAATTCAAAATTTGATGTTTGATTTCTAAAGAATGTGTTTGGCTTTTGCACCATCATAAAGTATCAAAATCAGTAAGTCTAAACATCCTAAGTTGGGGACTGTCTGTACTTGGAAAGAACATGAACTTTGGAGTCAGACGAGTCTGGGTTTGAATCCAGCCCCAACCACCACTTGCTGGTTGTATGATCTTGGAAAAGTCACAACCTTGCTGAGCCTCAGTTTCTTCATTGGTAGAATGGGGAAAGGCATTAGTGTATCAGTTTGAGTCACCCAGGAAATAGACACCAAGATGGCATTAGATGTGCAAGGGGTTTCTTGAAGATACCTGTGAAAGGAAAAGAGGAGGGAATGTCTTCAGACTGCAGTGCAGGTCTGATACCTGTGAAGGGAGAGAGGGAAAGAAGGAGACTAAGCAGGAAAAGTCTCAGACTCCACATGACTCCAAGAAAGTCTTAGGCAGGTCTACCAGGAATCCCAGAGGAAAGATTGTCCACTAAAGGAAGGCGCATAACAAATGACCCCACATCTCAGTGCCTTAAAACAACAATAATGTTATTGTAGCTCATGATTTTGTGGGTCAGCAATTAGGGTAGGGCTCAGCCAGGAGATTCTTCTGCTCCATGCGGTGTTGATTAGGGTCATCCAGTGGTGTTCAGCAGGTGGTTGATATGGCTTGGAGGGTTCAGGACAGCTTTGCTGGTTTGGTGGGCATGGCTGGAAGGCTGGACTCAACTGGACCTCCTTCCATGTAGTCTTAGGGTCTCTCCTTATGGTCCCTCCAGCACAATAGCCTGACTTAAAACTCAGGGTTCCAAGACAAATGCTCCACGAGGCAGAAGAAGGAGCAGCCTTTTAATGCTTCCACTGTATTCTCTTGGTTGAGGCAGTCACATATCTTCCCAGGTTCAAGGGAAGGGAAGCATCAAAGAATATGTGGCTGTCTATAATTCACCACAGTATCTACCTCCTATAATGCATATTCACAGAGTAGGTACCTAGCAAATAGGAGCTGTCATTCTTAATGTTTCTTTCATCACTATTATGACTGCTGCTACTACCACCTGCCCTGAAGATGTATTCTGTGTCCCAAGGATGCCAGAGTGAGGCTGGCTTAAACTGTGAGGCTTTTTATAATGTACACACCTTCATTTTTCAGCTTCCTGTGAAGTCCTCATCAGCCTTCTCCTCCCTGCCCAAGGCTCAGGACTCCCTGTCTTTCTGCAGGTGTGGTGGATCTCAGTTTTGAGGCTGAGAGTCCTCTGGCGCCTCCCACAGAGCTACTGGAGAGACTGCCTAGCTATGATTGGCTTCTTCAAGGGGGCAGTAAGTGCAAGGGTCTTGGTTCTTTGGGTTTCTTCCTAGGGCTCATGCTGGTTGTGGGATGTCTCTGGAAAAGGGTGGTACTGAGATAGCTCCCCTTTCCTGGGGGGGACCCTGGGAAGCCCCTCATCATGGGTAGGTAGAAAGAGGAAGCAGTGGGGCATAGGCCCTCTGTCTATGAACAGTCCATGACTGTGACAGGTCCCTCTAAGACCTAGATGGTGCTGGTCTTGGAGTCCCCATTCTTTTTTGCATTAGATGCATTAAATGAATAAATGTATCACTTTTTCTTCATCTGTTCTCACATTCAATTAGTCTTTCCTTCTTCCACCACACGTCTTTGTTCCTTTGACCTGGCCTGTCCAGCCTCTGACTCTTTCCTTCTCCAGGAGGACAGATATTCTTCCCGCCTTCTGAGGTCCTGGGGAGGCCCCAGGAGCAAAGGTCCTGGTCCTCATTATTGGAACACAGGTGAGTTTCAGGTTGTGCTCCGGTGACTGGGTACATTTCCTATTATCTCTGGGAGTTTTTACTCCACAGCAGAGCTGAGTAATTGAGACAAAGACCATGTGGCCCACAAAACCTCAAATATCATGATGTGGCCCTTTGCAGAAGTTTGCTAACCCCAGTCTAGATCCCTGGAAAGGCCCATACCCTCCCTGTTGTGAGAGGACTCAGGGCTGAGCTCAGCATTTCCAGCCAGCTTTGTGCAGAGGGAAGGTGGAGCTGCCCCCCATCTGAATCCAGCCTCTCACTGAGAGGAGTTTCTAGGGGTTTCTGGCCCTGCTGCTGCCAGAACCAACCCCTTTCTACTCCCCTCATCTGTAAAATGGTACAATTCCTCTCTATGGTTTTGTTTTGGTAGTTGCAGGATTCTATCAGCTCTTCTCCTAAGCCCCACATTTAAACTAAAGTGGTTTTGCTGTTCTCTGGGAAGACCTGCCTGTTCTCACCCTGGGCATCTGTTTACATGGTCCCTTTTGCGGGAGATGCCCTCCCCAGGTGGACTCCTGAGGGCTTTACCACTACTGTGGCCTCAGTTTCTCACCTGCACATTGAGGAGGCTGGCTGGCCTGCTTGAGCCCACAGGCCCTTCCCAGAAGCCCCTGCCTCTCTGTTCGGTCCTCTGCAGAGTCCCTGTGATGACAGAGCAGGTGGCCCGGGAAGCCCTCCTCAGCTTCGTGAACTCTAAATGCTGCTACAGCAGCACAGTGGCTGGAGACATCATCATCCAGGAGCTGAAGCAGCAGACCCTCTGCAGGGTAAGGGACCAGGGCCTGCGGGAGCCTTGGCCAAGGGGCTGGGGGGCTGGGGGCTTTGGGACGGTTGGGGGCTGTTTGTGTGATGTAGCCAGGGGAAGGGAGTCCTGTGGGCAGTGTGTGTGTGTGTGTGTGTGTGCGCGCGCGCGCGCGACATGGTGACATTGAATGCCATCTGCAACTTACCTAGTCTGTGGCTGCGAGTAATAATAAGAAGAACAAGTGTCAGATTGGGTGCAGTGGCTCACACTCCCAGCACTATGGGAGGCCAAAGTGGGTGGATCACCTGCCGTCAGGAGTTTGAGACCACCCTGACTGACATGGTGAAACACCATCTCTACTAAAAATACAAAAATTAATTGGGTGTGGTGGTACGCACCTGTAGTCCCAGCTATTCGGGAGGCTGAGGTAGGAGAATTGCTTGAAACCAGGAGACAGACGTTGTGGTGAGCCAAGATCACACCACTGCACTCCAGCCTGGGCAACAAGAGTGAAACTCCAACTCAAAAAAAAAAAAAAAAAAAAAAAAAGAGGAGTAAACGTCAGCAGACACCACTGACAAGCTCGAACACACCAGGCATCACAGAGAGTGTGCTACACACACACCTTGTCAAATCCTCATGGCTGCCTATACGGTAGCATCACTGTCACCGGTTCACAGACAAGGAATTGGAATTTTAAAGAGGCAGAGTGACTTGCCCAAGAACATGCAGCTAGAAGTGACAGAGGTGAGATTCAAACTCAGATCTGCCAGCCTCAAAGCCTATGTCCTTGCTCCATACTTCCACAAGGGATGAGCTGAGAAAGGTTCATCTACCTGCCACTAGACTTCAGCTCCCTCTGCCTCCCCCAAATCATGTCTGTGCCAAGGAATTATTTATTCATTGCCGCAGGAAATCCGACCTCTGGAAGGCACTTCTGTCTCCTGCACTGACAGGGCAGAGGGGCAGCTTTTACGTTCACATTTTCTACTGTTGCTGATCCAGCCATCCCTTGAGGATCACATACTCGCACAGAAATCAGATGAACCTTGCAGGCAGTGGTTAGAACAAGAATCTGGAATAAGAGGCCACTGTGTGGCTATGTGACCTTGGGCAAGTCAGCTGACCTCTCTGAGCTTCCATTTACTCACAAGTGAAAAGAGAAGACAGGTAATGTCCAAGACCTCTTGCCATTCTGTCACTCTGTGGATGAAGATCAAGAAGGAATATCCTGATATCAGGTAGATAAATTCCTCCACAAGGGAAATCTCAAAGCCATAGATTCTAGGGACTTCCATCTATCAAAGACAGCTATGGCTTTGAAGCTTGCCTCATAGTTTCTTTGTATACATTAATGGGGAACTGAATTAGCTCCACTTTCAGCCTGTCAGGGGAGATTTCCTGGGGCTGGCTGACTTTCCTGCAGACATCTGGGGGCACATGGAATAGAAATAGATGTTGCCAGCTGGTTCCAGCAGCCCAAGGGTGTTGTGTATGGACCTCTCAGTTTCCCCACTGTGCTCTGGCAGGGGAAGAGCTTCATCTTTTTGCATAATGCTCTTTATTCATAAGAGGCGTGAGTATGAATGTGCTGTTTTTTGCCTTTTAGTATCGACTAGAGACCTTTAGTGAATCCAGGATAAGCGAGTGGACATTTCAACCCTTTACTAGTAAGTGAATTGTCTGAAATTAGTTTAACTGGGGCAAATAAGTCGGGGTACTGGTGGGAAATATCAGGACTTGGCTCAGGTACTCATCTTGAGTAAGACGGTCTTCTGCTTGGAGCCTTGGCTTCCTTATCCCCTGCAAAATGAGAGGGTGGACTTTCATCTTAGAAACTTTCCAGTGTTGATCTTAATGACAGCTTTCTGCCCAGGAAGCAGGAGGTCCTGCAAAAGCGAAGCATTTGCCTTTGCTACAGTCTGGTGCTGCCACATGGGGCCAGGTTGTAAAGGAGTGTGTGTCTAAGCATTCACCCACCCCCTCATGCCACTCCCAATTCTCCCTAAGCCTCTAGGGCCTTGTGCTCCCCATTCCCCTTGCTATCCCACCTTCTGCTGAGTCCCCACTGGAGGCCTAAGTTTCTCTATTTGGGAAGCCCTAGGTCCTACCTGTTTAATCTGCCAGACCATTTGGGTCCATGCTTCAAGACTCAGCTCATGTGTCACTTTTTTAAAGAAGCGTTTCAGGATTTCCTGTTGCTCCTCTCCCAGCAGGATGGGCCAGTCTTCAGAGTTTTCAGAGCCCTTTATGCAACTCTTGTCCAAAGCATGTGTCATATCCTATCACATCTTATTCTCATGGTGTGCTGTCTTCTTGAACAGAGCAAGAAAAAGAAGAAGGTGGGGTGGTGAAGGGGGTGGTGATGATAATGATGACAATTCTTGTTGTCAGCCCCTAAGTATGTGCCAGCCCTCGTGCTAAGCATTTTATATACATTCTTCCATTTAATTTTCACTACCATCTTGTATGGCAGGTGCAATGATTATTCCCATTTTAGAGAGGAGACAGTGGAAGCTCAGAGAGGGTAAGAAATTTCTCTAAAGTCAAACAGCTAGGACATAGAAGAGCCAGGAGTCAAACTCAGATCTGTCTCTTTGTCGCTTAATCACCGGCTCCAAGGGGCCCCTTGTCTACCCATTCCTGTAGCCCCAGGATTTAGACTCATGCCTGGCACCAAGTGAAGGCTCCGTGCTGTTTGCTGAATAAGTGAAAGTTTATCCCTGCTGCCCTTTGTCATTCTTACAATGATCCCTTTCTGCGTCAGACCACTCTGTGGATGGGCCACAAAGAGGCGCCTCCCCCAGGCTCTGGGACATCAAGGTTCAGGTTCCCCCGATGTTTCAGGAAGACACCAGGAAGTTCCAGGTCCCTCACTCGTCACTCGTCAAGGTAACACGATTACTGGAGTACTTGCTCTTCTTCCTGAGTGGCTTTCCAGGCACTGCATGTTTCTTCAAACTTGTCCTTTGAAGGGAAACCCAAAATTGAGGCTGGTGCTTCATTTCTTGGTTATAAATAAACATAATTTGATAAAACCCGCTATATGGAATATGGTCCCAAATAAAGTTCCAAGCAAATCCGGGAATGTTCAGGTAGCAAAGAGATCATCCGATTTACAAATCATCACCAGCTTTAGTGAGGAGTGGCATTCCTGTACCAGTTGAGTGTAGTTTTCATCTTTATTTTACCTTAAACAGCTAGAGTACTGAAAGAAATTGATATAAAATAAAAACTTAAAAGCCTTCTGGGATTTTCCATGGGAGTCAGTAAGGAAATGGAATCTGACTTCCATCCTGCTTTATGGACATATAATCATGGCATGAAGGGAGGGGAGCCTAGTGGATTACAAAAGCATGACTGAGATAACTCATACTGTGTTCTCGTCTGGTTACTGCCTTCTTTCCACTTTCGGACTTGATTTAAGGGTGTAATTTTGCTCTATGCATTTTTATAGCGTTCTAAGATAAAGAGGACTTTGAGAAGTCAACAGAGTGTTCTATTCCTTTCTCAAGGGTGGCAAAGATATTTTGAATTAGTCATTAAATACTAGCAGCTAGCTCGCTGCCTTTCATAAAAACCCTGTCCATTTTTTAATGGTTCCCAAAGACCACATTAACGACCTTATGGGCAAATGCCATCAGCCTTCATGGTTCAGCCTGGTATGAAACTGTAGAGTGTGAGCTAGGACGTGGGGCTCCCACAACATGCCTCCCCTTCTTGGCATCCAGACTGGGCTAGGGCTCAGAGGAAAGGGTGACACGATCTCCTGATGCAGTCAAGACTTCTGGAATCTTAGGCAGATGGGAAGGGCCATTCCTTTCCTGTGCCATCTTCCTGTCCTGGTCCTGAGTCGCTGCACCTCTGGTTTAGATGGTGATGTCATGGGTGTGGGAGAAGTGGCTCTTGGAAAACG
Organism: Saimiri boliviensis; assembly: GCF_048565385.1. Classification (NCBI taxonomy): domain Eukaryota; kingdom Metazoa; phylum Chordata; class Mammalia; order Primates; family Cebidae; genus Saimiri; species Saimiri boliviensis. The sequence goes on from NC_133456.1 coordinate 87,439,664, forward strand.
AGATCCCAAGAGAGCATTGCATTTTCAGGAATGCCACAAATGCCACAGGCGTGGGCGGTACAAGTGCAGCGGCTGCCATGGGGCGGGCACGGTGAGTCATCTGTGAACCATTGGTGAGTAAGTGAGGGTGTGGCAGGGGGAAACTGGGGACAGGGGGCTGGGCTGGTGGCCTGACGCTCCCTGCAGTAACTGGGTCATCTCAGGCAAGTCATCCTCCCTTTCTGGGCCTCTGTTTTGCCATCTGTAAAATGGAAAAGTGGGGTTGGGTGGTCTCTAATGACGCTTTCACTTTGACAGTTTGATTTTAATTTTTCTCTTCTTTTCTCATCCTTCTGCAACATACCTGCTTTGCTTTGGCCTCTAGGTCAGGCGTCCCCAAACTTTTTACACAGGGGGCCAGTTCACTGTCCCTCAGACTGTTGGAGGGCTGCCACTTACTGTGCTCCTCTCACTGACCACCAATGAAAGAGGTGCCCCTTCCTGAAGTGTGGCGGGGGGCCGGATAAATGGGCTCGGGGGCCGCATGTGGTCCGCGGGCCGTAGTTTGGGGATGCCTGCTCTAGGTCCTGTAAGAGGACCAAGGCCTGGGGTTCTTCTTAGCAGGGGCTCCCTGTCAGCTGGGGAAACCAGTAAGTGACTCCATTAGTCGTACAGCGTGGTGGGTGCTGAGCAGGTGAAGCTTGGAAGGCTTGGAGAGACAAAGCAGACAGGACACTTGAGTTAGTTACCTTCAGCTACTGTGAGCCATGATCACCAATGGGTGGCTTCAAACAACAAGCATTTATTATCTCAAAGTTCTGGAGGCCAGAATTCCAAAGTCAAGGTGTGGGCTGGGTTGGTTCTTCCGGAGGCGCTGAAGGGGAGGCCATCCCATGCCTCTCTCCTGGCTCCTGGCAGCTGCGGGCTGCCCTTGGTGTTCCTTGGCTTGTGGCTGTGCCGCTTCAGTCCCCACCTCCCTTGTCACTCAGCCTTATCCCTATGTGTCTTTTTGTCTTCCCATGGGCTCTTAATAAGTATGCGTCCTCGGATTTAGGCCCTACCTGGTCATACAACTTTATCTGAACTAAATACATGTGCAAAGACTATTTTCAAATGACGTCCCATTCTGGGATTCCAGTAAACTTGAACTTGGAAGGGCCACTATGCACCAGCACAGGCCCCTCAGTGCCATTAGTCATCTTTTCAGAAACTTTCAGGGCTTTTAACTATCCCAGGGCTAAAACCAAACTCCTCGTGTTCTTTGCTCTCTTGATTTGAGCCTCGTCCTTTGACCACGCTCTGAACTGGCTACCCTGAGCTGTCTTCTCCACCCTTCTCTCTCCACCGGCCCTTCCACCCCTTGCCTGTTGGGTTTGCACCTGCTACTCACTCCAGCACTGCCTGTGGGTCCCAGTGGTGGCTTTCGCCTGACCTTTCTCTCTCCTCCCAAGTTCTCACTCCTGCTACCTGCCTCCGGCGGCTTTCCCAGACCCCCTCCCTGTTGTCTTTTCTGTCCCTTCCTCTCCTCCCACCTCCCTCAGGCTTTCCCTGGAATATCTCTGGAGCCCACCATGAACCAGCTGTGGGAGCACAGCCTAGGCCTTTTCTGGGGCCATTTCCCAAGAGGAGCCCCCCTGTCTCCAGTGCCAGGCCCCTGACTACTGCCTCTGCCCCAGCTTCCTCTCAAAACTTAGTCGAGGTCAGGTCTTGGAGGTTGTGGGGATCAGAGAAGAGGCAGGAGAGGTTGATGCCTCAGAAGAAACAGGGATCTTAGGGAGTGGAGTCTTTGAAAGCTACAACTGGAAGGATCCAAAGATACCCCATGCCCACCCCCCACTGTTTTACAGATGAAGGGGCTGAGGCCCATGGGGAGGAAGGTCACCAGGCTGGGATTTGAACCATGTCTCAGGATGCCCTTGGCCCTGTTTCCTTGGGAGGCCGGCAGGGGCTGAGGCAGTGGTGTATCTGCAGGTGCGGTGCCCGGCCTGCTGCGGAGCCAAGCGCAAAGCCAAGCAGTCCCGGAGGTGTCAGCTGTGCGCGGGGTCCGGCAGGCGGAGGTAGGCGCCACTCCCAGCACTGCAGTGAAGTGCTCTCACTTTCCGGCTTTCCGGCTTTTCATTGCCTGCCCATCTGGAAGGCAAGCAGGCACCTGTCTGACTCGTCACTGCTGTGTTCCAGAGCTCTGCACATAGTAGGTGCCCTGTGGCTATTTGAAGAGTAGGTGAGCTTTTCTCATAGCCTGGCATTTCTGGACAAGGCTAGAACTCGTCACAGTATGTGCAGAAAGGATGTGAAGAAAGAGCAACTGCAGGGAGGAAAGACGGGGACGGTGTTGCTAGGAGAGGAGACCTCTGCTGCCCACGTGTGGGGAAGTGAATATCGAAAGCCACCTGAAGGCCAGATTTTTAACTCTCTGTGGAACAGGACCTGGGCAAGCCCTATTTGTAATTCATTTTGGGGTCTGAATGGAGAAGTCAAGGAAAGTTAGTTGATTGACTAAACAATCAGCTAAGTTTCTCACAGCTTTGCAAACACTGGGCCACTGCATTTTGTAAATTCTATCCCTTAATATATTTATGATTTTTTTTAATGGAAATTAAACTATGATGAGTAAAAATACTCAAAGTTGGGTTGGTTAATGATACTTTTGCCTCATCAAAGCCCGGACCATCCTTCTGATGAGCCAGCTGGAGAAGCTTTGGTGCACCTTCTACTGTGGTTGGTAGAGAGGGTCTTTGGGAAAAAGACACTTATTTTTCCTTCATTTGCAAGTGAAAGGAATCCAATTCAAACTGGCTTTGGCAAGAAAGTAAATTTACAGGCCTAGGTAAGAATAAAGTCCAGGGGTATATTTCAGGGATGGCTTTAGGCCGAGCTGGATCCTGGTACTTAAATAACACTGCCGGGAATCTGTCTCCCCCTCTCACTCTACTTTCCTTTGTGTGGGCTTCATTCTCAGGCAGAGGGTTCCTTATAGCTGCAGAAGAGACTACCAGCAGCTTCAAGCTTCGTAATCCCAGGAAAAAAAGATGTCCCTTCCCCGATAGTCCTGACAAACATCCTGGGGCAGATCTCATTGCATTCACCTGGGTCATGTGCTCATTTTTATATCAGCCACTGAGGCCAGGACATGGAATAAGATGATTGGCCCATCCCAGGTCCCAACCTGGTCACAGAAGGGGTGGGGCAGGCCCTAGAGCTGTGTGGGCTGGGTAGGGAAGGGATGTTCCACATAGGGATACTGGGGCACTGCCAGCAGAAGGAAGACTGGGTGGTGTGCAGGCGAAAACAATGCAGGCCCACCACAGTCTATCTCCAGGAGGAAGGGAGTGCAGGTGGGAGCCTCTGTAAGCCACCAGGATCTGCAGCTGATCTGAGGGTACTAACTCTGTGCCCTTCTCAGATGCAGCACCTGCTCAGGGCGGGGGAACAAGACGTGTGCCACCTGCAAGGGGGAGAAGAAGCTGTTGCACTTCATCCAGGTGGTCATCATGTGGTATGTGGCAGTGTCCCAGTGCTGTGGCACATGGGGGTGGCTGAGGGACTTAGCCCTGGACTGGTTGGTTGGGGCTTTCACAGTGCAAGAACCTGCCAAGACTTAGAAGGGGGAAGAGTTCCCTGGGAAGAGGCAACGTGGGTTGTGGGATGCTGACTGGCTTTAGACAGACAGACCTGAGTTCAAATTCCACCATCACCACTTTCTAGTGCAGCAGCTGCTCAACAACTGAGCCCTTCCCATAGGAATAGAGCAGTAGCCTCCTGCTGTGCTCCTAAGTCAGCCAGGGCTTCCATGCATTAAGGGTTTCTCCTGTGTCAGGCACCTGGCTAAGTGCTTGGCAGGCAAAGATGAAATTAGGTAATGGAGCTGAACTGCCACTATCCTTACTAGCTTCATTTTACAGACAGGGAGACTGAGGCTCAGAGAGGTTACAGAACTGTCTCGAGGTCCCTCCAGTAGCAATTCAAGCCCTCAACTCCAGATCTGTCTAATGGCCAAGGCCATGCTCTTAACCTGCCGCACTGTGTACCTTCATCCCTCATCCTCCTTCTCTCCAGGAAGAACAGCCTATTCGAGTTTGTGTCTGAGCACCGGCTCAACTGTCCCAGGGAGCTGCTTGCTAAAGCCAAAGGAGAAAACCTCTTTAAGGATGAAAACTCGGTGGTAAGAGGGCGTTGTGGATGGGAATAAAGGAAATTGGGTTCCTCCTCCGACGCTGGCTGTGTGGCGGGCTGCATTCCTTGGAAGGGCAGGTTGAGTAGAAGCAGAGCTCCCCAGATACGGATGAGGCTGTGGGGAGCCTGGGGGCTGTCAGTTTCCTTTTGACTTTTACAGACCCAGACCTCTGTCCTTCCCCCCACCATCTGCCATTCTTACTTCCTTCTACCCTTTCCCCTTCCTCTTTCCCTTCCTCCCCCTCCCTCCCTCCCTCTCTTCCTCTCCCCCTCCCTCCCTCCCTTCCTCCCCCATCTTTTCCTTCCTCTCTCATCCCCTCCTTCCTTCTACAAACCGTGAGACCCTCCTCCTATATCAGGCACTATTCTAGGCCATGGGGAGATCACGGCAAATAAAACAAAGCCCCTGCCCTCACAGAGCTTACAGTCTGCCGAGGGGACTACACCGGACACTTTTATAGCAATGTCAGATGGTGAAGGGGCACGAGAAACACTCAAGCAGGGTAAGGGACAGGGAGGGGTGGTGGTGATGTTCCAGCTGGGGCAGGAAAGGCCTCTCTCTGGAAGTGATCTTGGGCACAGACCTGGATGCAAGGCAGTTGGGGAGTGGACCCTGTGGCATGGGAGCGAGGGGACAGTGGGGCAGAGGCCTTGAGGCCTGGCAGAGGGCAGAGCTAGGAGCTCAGGCATGAGAGGTGCCTTCAGCCAGAGGAGAGGATCTGGTGGGCCAGGGGTTGGCATTCCCGGCCCACTGCCTGCTTTTGTCAATAAAGCTTTATTGGAATACAGCCCCACCCATTTGTTGACAGGTTGTCCATGGCTGCTTTCCTGATGCTGGGGCAGAGCTGGATGACAGACTACATGGCCTGCAAAGCCTGAAATATTTACTATTTGGTTTTTAGCAGAAAAGCTTTTCTCATTCTCACCGTTGGACTTGGCAGAGAGATAGGCTTCAAGGGGACTTCTGCGTGGGGTCCTCAGACTATAGGGAGGGGTGTCAGCCTCCTTTCTTTGCTACAGTAATTTGGCTTCTTAAAGGCCTCCCCAACCAGAAGCCCTGTACCCCACTTTTCCATCTGAGTAAGGGCCTCCCCCTGTGCTCAGCTCAGCCTGGGGCCCATGCCTAGGCATCACTGGCTGCAGCGATTCTGTGAGCTGACTCTGCTGGGTGCTGAGCTCTGACCGCTGTCCCACCCTCAGTGTCCACAGCAGCACTGGGCCCAGGAGACACGTAGGAGGAGGGTGGAGCGAGGGGCCACAGTTCCACAATGAGGGGCAGAACAGGGAGCCCCAGGGGAGGGCCATGCTTGCCCCTAATATGTGGAAGACTTTCAAGTCTGGCAGAAGGGGATCTGGGGGCTCTGGGGACCTAGTAGATGCCCCTGTGCTGGACTTGCTATAGGCTGAGTGCAAGCGCCTTGGTGTATTTGTGGTTCATTTTGTATCCACAGCTCACACACAGTGTCTGGCCCTTAGTGGGTGGTTTGAATATTAAATGAGAAATGAATCTGAGTTCATCTGTACATGTTCTGCTACACATGTACAGACCCCACAAGTCCACAGATGGGGACCACACATGGTTGCTGCTTTGTCCAGCACCCAGCACGATGCCTGGTACACAGGAGGCACACAGCTGGGGGAGCAAGTGGGCTGCAGGTGATAGGGCTCTCTCACTGACTGCAGGCCCCGTTTTCCTGTGTTTGAAATTCTTGAGTCCTTAATATGGATCCTTCTCTTGGGCCCCTTCTCTGGGTCTGGCTCTGGCTCTAGTCAGCCCCAGTGACTCCCCAGGCTCCAGGTGGGGCAGCTAGGTGGTCTTCGTCTCTCTCTCCCCAGGTGTACCCCATTGTGGACTTCCCCCTGCGGGACATCTCTCTGGCCTCCCAGAGGGGCATTGCAGAGCACAGTGCCGCCTTGGCCTCCCGAGCCCGCATCCTGCAGCAGGTGAGCCGGGGCTAAGGGTCCATCTGGCTCTGACATCTCTTCCTGGGCTGCTGAGCCCTCTTTCCTGAGAAGGTCAGAGCAGAAGGATGAGGATGTGGAGGTGTAAGGGAGATCCCAAGGGGAGGAGCGGGGGAAGAGCTAGGGCCTGACCTAAAGCCCCAGGGCATAGAGCAAGGCACGTGAGATGCAGAGGAAGGATCATGTGCCACGGGAGAAGTTAACATTTTTTTTTTTTGAGACACAGTCTCACTCTGTCACCCAGGCTGGAGTGCAGTGGTGCGATCTCAGCTCACTGCAACCTCTGCCTCCCTGGTTCAAGTGATTCTCCTGCCTCAGTCTCCTGAGTAGTTGGGATTACAGGCACGTGCCACAACACCTAGCTAATTTTTGTATTTTTGGTAAAGATGGGGTTTCACCTTGTTGGCCAGGGTGGTCTCGATCTCTTAATTGTGTGATCCGCCCACCTGGGCCTCCCAAAGTGCTGGGATTACAGGTGTGAGCCACTGCGCCTGGCCAAGTTTGCATTTTTATTCCCAGAAGAAATTGCAGGGTTTTGGGCACAAATGTGATGTCATGTGATTTTGATTCTGACTCCCTGGTGTTTAGATAGGGGAAGAAAAAGCTTGAGATTCAAGATCACAGGCCTGGCTGGTGCCTAGCATCCTGTCTCTGAGGCCCTGGCATTTCTCAAACCCCAAACCCTGTCTTCTCCCAGCCTCTGGGGTTTTGGCTGCTGTATCCTGATGGCCACAAGGTGGTGGTGGTGGCTGCTACATCTCCGGAGCAGCCCTGAGCGGCTCCTGCTGCTGCGCAGCCGGCCAGGGGGCCCTAAGGTGGGAGTTTAGCCTGGTAATGTGCTTTGCTGGAGCCTCATGAAGTGGGACTCAGCAGCCAAGAAAGGAGCCTTGCGGACTGGGCTGAGACCCTGCGTTTCTTGCATCCCAACATGATCCTGGGCCAGCGACTTCTCCCCTTCTTCAAAGCCAGTCTCTCACCTGTGCAAAAAGAACCATTAAAGCATCTCCCAGGGTTTTGCAGCAAAACCCTCCTGCTTAATGTGTGGCACCTGGTGCTCAAAATGTCCCTTTCTGTCCTTTGCAATGAGCATTTCCTCTTCTCTCTCTTTCTGCACAGCTCCCTGATTTGTGCATTTTATCTAAGTGAATATGGACCGTCTTGGAGCTGGAAGGGACACTGCAAACCTACATGCCTGCCAGGGCCAGGCAGTAAGGAGGGTGGCAGAGCCTTTCATTCAAAGGGACCGGTTTCTGTAGGCACAAGGCCCAGCATTTCCAGACTGTCTGAAGTCCAGATTTTTAGATGAAACCTTCTAGTTTTTCAATAATTTGGCAGCTGGGGAAACTGAGGCCCACAGAGGGGAAGGAGGGGAAGTCACACGGTATGTTGGTGGCAGTTCCAGGACTACAACCCAGGTCTCCCGAGGCCCTATCTGGCAGTACAAGCCATTCCTAAACAAATCCTGGAGCCAGGAAAGGTAACCCAGGGGGCAAATAGACATTTTTCTTTAAACAGGAATATGATGGGATTGGAGGTCACTTCTTTGAATCTTTTTTTCCCCCTAATTTTGCCTTTGGTCCTGGAGCTATAGACAAAGATTCATGCCAGTATTTTACTCAGGACGGAGAAGTTAGAGCCTGGAATCCAACCATGAGGACATAGCTGGCTAAATTACCTCTCCCGGACGTGGCCATGACTCTGAGACCTGGAATCTGCTTATTGCAGGGATGAGCTGCACAGACAGATAAACAGGCAATTACATCATGACCACTTGATGACAATTGATGTCTTGGGCAATTTGTGGCCTCAGACTTGGAGACTTTTTGAGCCGGAAGCAGATGGAGGCAGGTGGGGTGGGGGCAGTGGTGCTGCCGTGCTCTCCCTGGATCCCCGTCCCGACTTCAGCGTCCAGGCCTTCTGAGCATTCACGTGGACTCCCATCTCCCTGTGCCCATTAGTCCCTATTTGAGGTCCTTCGCACTGAAATTTCAAGAGGCGTCTTCCACCTTTCATGTCCCAAACTGTCATTTGGATTCCAATTTCTGGCATATGAGGAAAACTCAGTTGCCTGTTCTTCTTTGGCTGTCTCAACAACTCTGTGAAATAAGAGTTATTATTCCTATCTCACAGATGAGGAAACTGAGGCCCAGAGAGCTGGAGCACAAGCTCACACAGAAAGCTATGTGGAAATTTCGTGCCCTAACTGTGATTCCCCTCCTCCTCCTGCAATGTCGTGCTGCCCCCTGGCCTCTCCTCTGACAGAACAGGGTCCTGCCTCTCAAGAGTCCTCCCACTACCCAAGTCTCCAGGGATGGTCAGGGCACTTTTTCAGCAATGGAGAGATACGTCAAAGCAGCCAGATGGCTTCAGCCTGAGCTCCCCACCGGGCCTGGTTTAACTCTTCCCTCGGGTCTTCGAGCCATCAACTACAGCAAGAGGACTTGGGGCTCTTTTCCCAACAGGAAGAATTTCCTGCAAGTAAAGAGGGCCTGACCCTGGGCCATTCATGCCACCTCTCCCCAAATCGGAATCTGGGACAGGGGAGCAGCTAGTGCAGAACTTAGGGGTTTTTTTGCACAGAGCCTGGCCCACAGTAAGTCCATGAGAAAACTTGGCTTAAATGATTAGGATTAACATTCCTACATCAGTGATGTAGTGTAGTTGCCAAAAACAAAACAGCACCAAAAGCCAATGGAGACAGGAGCCTAATATTTGCTCCCAAGATGGGGCTGCTATTTTCCATTCAGGGCCTCATCATTGCAGAAAGTTATTGAGTAACTGCCCAGAGAAGGGGGCTGTGGGACGGGATGAGGTCCCCATCCTGAAAAGAGCCTGGCACAGCCCACCAAACTTTCAAATGTCTCCAGGGTCAATGTTTTATCTTAAAATTTGATTCAAATATTATAAACCTCTCCCTAATAACTCTATGGTTGTTTTAATATACAAATGTTTAAACTGACTTTATCCTTCACTGTCCCCAAGCACTCCATCTAAAAATTAATGCTTCTGGAAGTTGTCCTACTTGGCTGGTGACTTTCCATACACCTTGGAACTCCCGTGGGGGTGCCTGTGCCCACTTGGTGAAACCTAGAATCAAATGGTAGCTAAAGATGAGAAATCAGTTTTGGTCAGAGCTTAGGGCACATGAAGGAGCACAGTAGGAGATACATCTAGAAAGGCAGATTGAAGCCAGATTGTAGCAGGGTTTAGAATGCTGTATTAGTCTGTCTCCAAGACATACCTGAGACTGGGTCATTTATACAGCAAAGAGGTTAGTGGACTCACAGTTCCACATGGCTGGGGAAGCCTCACAATCATAGCGGAAGGCAGAAGATGGACAAAGGCACATCTTACATGGCAGCAGGCAAGAGAGCATGTGCAGGAGAATTGCCCTTTATAAAACCATCAGATCTCATGAGATTTGTTCACTATCATGAGGACGGTATAGGGAAAACCCACCCTCATGATTCAGTTCCCTCCCACTGGGTCCCTCCCATGACACATGGGGATTATTGTCATTCAAGGTGAGATTTGGGTGGGGACATTGAGCCAAACCGTATCAAATGCCAAATCCAGAGCAGGACTTTCATACCATAGATCAGGAGTCCCCAAACTTTTTACACAGGGGGCCAGTTCACTGTCCCTCAGACCATTGGAGGGCAGCCACATACTGTGCTCTTCTCACTGACCAGCAGTGAAAGAGGTGCCCCTTCCTGAAGTGCGGCAGGGGGCCGGATAAATGGCCTCAGGGGGCCGCATGCGGCCTGCGAGCCATAGTTTGGGGACGCCTGCCATAGATGGTAGGGAGCTACTGAAAGTTCTTGAGCAGGTGAATGACTTGTACAGATCACTGAAATTTTCCTTGGCTATTTATTTCCTTAGCGCCAGACCATCGAGCTGATTCCCCTCACAGAAGTTCACTACTGGTACCAAGGAAAGAATTATGTCTACTACATCTATGGCACTGACCACCAGGTGTATGCGGTGGACTATCCTGAGCGGTACTGCTGTGGTTGTACCATCGTGTGACATAGCAGAGCTGTCCCCAGAGCCTGCCATTCATGTTTGCCAAGGAGGACAACCAATGCTCTCCTAGTGTGCTCACCGCTGGCTGTATTGGACAATCATATACAAACCTTGGTATGTCCTTCCAGAAAACCCAGCTTATTGTTTATCAAGCTCCACTTCCTTATGCAGCCCCTCTGATGGAATCCATCCCTCACATGTTTAACCCACAAGAATTCAGCCGCACATGTTCCTGTAGAACAAATGAGAGAAATAATTGAAATGGCAGGGGTTTTGCCTCTGGTCTCCAAGTTAATGCCCTGATGAAGCGTGTGATTTGATTTTGCTTTTCTTTTTGTCAGTGTCCGTTCTGGTGTGCTGCTTCTAGTGGGAGCCTTTTGACAATCTGAGTGTTACTAAAATGTTTAAGGATACACACAAATTATGTGACCCTAATGCACAATAAATAGTGCACTTAGCCATAAAGTGCAATATGTTACTGCCCATTCTGTGGGTCAGGAATTCACACACAGCCACAGTGAGGATGATTTATTCTGCTCCCTCATGTCTGGGGCCTCACCTGGAAGATTTGATGCCTGGGGCTGCTTGAAAGTGGGGCCTGAAATCATCTGAAAGCTGGTTCACTCAGATTTGGTGGTCAGTTGTGGCTGGTGGTTGGGACCCAGATAGGGAGGCTGTCAGGTGGAGCACATATACGTGGCCTCTCCATGCAGCAAGGGCTTCCTCACAAGATGGCAGCTCTGTGAGTGCATACCCCTCCTGCACATCCCAATTGGACAAATAGAGATCTCTTTCACAGCTGGAGAACAAATCAGCTGTGTTGGATGGACCGAGAGTCTGCATGCCAATCTCTAGCATGGTGTCTGTGTAAGAAACTTAGAAAGTTTTTTTGAATAGATACAGTTTTTTACATCAAAGGCTAACCTTAGAACCTGCCCACTGAGTAAGATGTGAACTTGATGCTCTGTGCACCCATCACAGGCAGGAGTTCCTACTTGGTGGTGTGAGACTGGGTGGGGGGGGTGGTGGCAGAGGGGATGCCCTGCAGACGTAATGCTGAGTCAGCTTTGGAGAGGTGGTGCTGGGCTATGCAGGTTGCTGTGCATCTGGTTGTGGGTAACCAGAGACCCTCCATCATCTCATGATGCCTGCTCCATACCCAAAAGGGAATTGCTACAGCAGGGAGTGACCTGCCTCAGGAGGCAGCTCCTCAGAGGGCCAGTTGGTGCCCTCTCTTGATCCCCAAATCCCCTCTCCAGGATGTGGACTTAACAGGCCTAGTTGGGGGAGGCTGGGGAAAGAGAGGCCATTCCCCAGGGCATCACTGATGAATGATATGCAGATGAGCACTCTCATCCTCACCTGCTGCTGCTGAACCCTAAATTTTCTCACAACTTGTTGTAGCTGTTTCCTGAGTTTGCCTGAACCACATGAACCACACACTGGCGGGTCCTGGCTAATGGCATGGTGGCTGGCCTCACCGTAGGAACAGTAGGGTTGGGGGGTTATAGCTCCCTTAGGACCACACGGAAGTCCAAGGGACACGGGACAGAAAAGTAAAGGGAAATGAACCTAGAGGCCTGGAGAAGCCTGGGCCCAGCAAAGCTTCCAGGTTCAGCTTTCACCTCCTGCTCACTCCATAGCTCATTATGTCGGGGAGGCCAAGGGCAGGAGGAGGTGTCCCCTTGGGTCAGTGTACAATGGGGCATGGGTAGCAGATGGTCCCAGGAGCAGAACCTGGTGGTGGCAGGGGTAAGAGGGAGCATTGCCCAAGGAACATCCCACTTCATCTTCCTCCATCGCACTCAAGTTTGAGAGGCCCCTGCTCTGGTTTAGCAAGGGGGGCCATCCCCTCCCACCCCCATGGCCTACCTGTGTGGTCCTCAAAGGGGAGGCTTCTGCCTGTCAGGTGCATGATATGAACGGCGGGGACAGCTTTTGGTTGTTGCAATGATTGGAAGTGACATGATTGGCACTAAGTGGACAGAGTCTAGGAAGGACAGGCCTCCAGCAATGCTGTTCTGCATCTCACAAGACTTGCATATACCTCTCTGACCTTGCAGAATGTCAGTTATGAACAAAAGTCCTATCAGCTAGTACTTAATGTAATGCTTATTTTTATTTAGTGTTCACCTGTGTTTTGGTTTTTCCTATATGTCTTGTTTGAAATGACTTTGGATCATCTTTTCTTAAGTCCAAATGTGTGTTCTAAGTGCGTATAATTGATGACTGCATTGTGGTTCCCCACATGGTTGTGCCTCAGCATTTACAAATTGAAACACATGTATGTAAAAATTACCTTCTAATTGCTCCTCTATATTTTATTGCTCCTATATATATTTATAGTTTGGGCATTAAATCACCTTAAAAAAAAACCCTGTTATGTAAGTGGGCTATATATAATTTTTTTTTTTTTTTGAGACAGGGTCTGCCTCTGTCTTCCAGGCTGGAGTGCAGTGGCTCCATCACAGGTCACTGCAGCCTCCACCTGTTGGGCTCAAGTGGTCCTCCTACTTCAGTCTCCCAAGTAGATGGGACTACAGGCACATGCCACCATGCCTGGCTAATTTTTGTACTTTTTTTTTTTTTTGGGAGAGATGGTGTTTCACCATGTTGCCTAGCTGATCATGAACCCCTGGGCACAAGCAGTCCTCCTGTTTCAGCCTCCCAAAGTGCTAGGATTACAGGTGTGAGCCACATGCCCAACCTATGAATTTTATTTTAGGATAAAAAGGAAGCATTGTGTATATTAAGGCTGAGGCTCAATAGCCCAGATGCACTGCTGGCTTGTGAGTGCAAAAAGAAAATCCTAACTGCAATAACATGGATCCAAAGGACCACTGTTCCTATTATACTGCAAGTGAAAGAAAACAGCGTGAGCCACGAGCCACGGCATTCTTAGTAGTGATGGAGAGCGGGTCTACTGGCCTTTTGACGACTGTTGCATGTTTTCCCTTGCAATGTCATCGGTTTTTATGACATTCACTGCAGCCAGGATGTGACTTAATTTGCTATTTCTGCCTCTCTTTGCTATCCTAGTGCTGATTTGGCTGTTAGTGTATATCCCTAGATTCAGTTGAAGTCATTGGGGGTAGAGAATAGAACATAAGGGTACCTCTAATCCTGAAACTAGCCACCATAGACTGTGGCTCTGAGCCTGATTCAGTTTTGTTTTAGAATAACTTTAGACCCACGTGGTTGGCCTTTTCTTTATTTCTCTGTCAAAGGGGAATGTGAGGTTTAATCTTCACCAGTCAGCAACAGTCACAGGGACTCTGCTAGCTGGCCAGAGCCCTGCTGGGCTTAAGGAGGGTTTCGTAAAGATCTGAGGTCTGTCTTCTAAGTCTACAGGATAATAGGAGGTAATATATATAAACAGAAGAAAATAAAAGACTCAATATAAGAGTCAGGTAGCTGTACTGGATGAAAAGGCCTAAGACTGTGGTGGTTACAAATGACAGAAACTCAAATGGACTTAAACAGGAAAAAGGTCATTGATGAGCTCTTTCACCCTAATCAAGTTTACCAGCTTCAGGTATAGCTGGACCCAGTGATTTGAATAATTTTATTCCAACAGGATCTTCCCTGCCCTCCTGTCTTCTCCTGTCCTCTAAGCATTTCTCTCTTTTGCTTTTGTTCTCAGGCAGGCTTTCCCTGTCTTGGTAGCGACACAGCTACTAGCAGCTCTAGAATTTCATCCTATGAACTCAGTGAACCCAGGAAAAAGAATGCTAGGAGCTTGTTTGCTAATTAACTTCCATAAAAAGTCCCAGGGAAGGCTCTGGGGGTCACATGTGGCTTGGTCTGGGTCACACGCCCAACCTTGAGCCAATCACTGGCCAGGGAATGCAGCGATTGCATTGGCCAACCCAGGTCACATGACCACACCCTCCCCCAAGCTAAGATCAGTCAACCCGGACCAAATCTGAGAGAGGACTGGAAGCTCTGCAGGCAGAAACATCACCTGTCCACTGGAGGGGAAAAAAAGGCCGGGTTCGTTCAGGATGGCGTTCTGGAGTTTTCTGTGTGCTTTTTCCCAAATGACGTCTTGTACTAAAGAGGAGTGATTGGGGCTGGGTCCTTTCCCTGCTGAGCCCTGCATCTCCCTTCCCTGTAGGTGTTGGGAGTTTCAGGGCTGCTATGCTTCTGTGCTCTGGTTATTACAAATACAAATTTGGACTGACCTTGGGCTTCCTTCCTTCCTTCAGGGCTCAGGGGAAGCATGTGGTCCTGGAATGTGTGTGTGGTGGTGTGTGCGTGGGTGTAAGTGTGTGAGTTTGTGTCGTGTTTGTGTGTGTGTGTTTTCCAGTTGGGAGAGTCACTACTCTGAAAGCAGGAAGAACTTCTCTCCCCCATCTGGGTTTCCTCCCCTTCCTTCCAGGCCCCTGTCATTCTCATGGTTCCCAATACCCTGGCCCTCAGCATGTGATCACCTTGTTGTAACATGGCGGACTTTAATTTCTAGTTCACAGGCAGACCTGTAAATGGGAAATGATGAAAGAACTGTTTTTGTTTTCAGTCAGGGCAAACAGCCCAAGTGGGGTTATGTTTCTCATCAGGAAGGCACCTGCTAGATATAGCAGCTTGGATTCTGTCGGTTTACATTCATATTTCCACTTTCTCTGCTTTTTGTTTGCATTGAAAGGTCTAGCTTAGTGGAAAGAGTATGGGTTTGGGAATCAAACACACTCACGTTCAAATTCTGGCCCTAATCATTTTCAGTTCTGAGATAGCAATTCATGTCACCTGGTTAACTCTCAGTTTCCTCATCTGTGAGATGGGGATGATAGCACTTGCTTTGCAGGATGGGTTGAAGAGATGAAAAGAGATCAGGCGTGCAGAGCTCAGCATGAGGAGGTGCTGAGCCCTTGGAAGGGTCCTGTTCTCCCTGAATTGAGCTCTTTGGTGGGTCAGCACTTGGCTGCTGGTCCCAGGCCTCTCCTGGGGGCTGGCGAGCTGGGTCTCCTGCACCACAGTGGCTGCTTATAGGAGAGAGGTGGCTTCCCTTCTGGTGCCCCTTTTTTCATTCCTTAGCTCCTCTCAGCTCTCAGATCCTTTACCAGGGGAGGCTTCCCTTGCCCTTTATTCAGGCGAGATCCCGAGGCCTTCCTTCAGGGCTTGCATCTTAGCAGCAACTGTACCTGCGTTTGCCATATTGCACATGCATTTTTGTATTTGTTGCAGATATGACTTGTATCTGCCTCTTCCACTGGTGCCTGTCAATAAATACCAGCAAGCATGACTGAATGCCTGAATAAAAGTGCAGGATGTTGATTTAATACAATGGATTTTAATTCCAGCCTGTCCTCTACCAGCTGTGCAATCCTGAGCAAGTCCTTTCACCTCTTGGGTCTCTTTCTTACAGTGTGAAGAATGGGGTTAGATCTTTTATTTCCTTTCCTTTCCTATGGCACTGTTTACTTCTCACTGATATGTCAAAAGAATCAAGTGGGACTGCTGTAGTTATGGGCGGGGACCCAGAACCCTTCCCTGCCTGAGCACCTGGGCCCTGCTCACTTTGTGGTGAACCCAGCCGAACATGGCCGGAGCAGAGCCACTCGAAACCACCCTGCCACCACATCTGTGAGTCTGGGGGATACGCTGCATCTCTAATAGATCACAGAACACTCCCAAAAGTTTTATTTTCTTTCTTTGTTTTTTAAAAAAGAATTAAAACCTTGGCAGAACCTAATTTTCTGCTTATTTCTCAGAATGACAAATGTAATGAGGCAAAAAGCCCTGTAAGGCCCAGGTGAGGGGTACTCTGGGCAGCAGTGGACATTTTTTCCCTTCTTTATCTAGAGCAGATAGGCCCTGGGGCATCCAGATTCGGAGGCCAATTCCTCTGTCCTGATCTCCAAGCTGCAGAAACATGTTGCTCCTTATTTTTGCATCTTTGAACCTGGAGCATTTCTTTGCTTTTTTCTCATCAGCTGATGCACTTGAAACTTCCAGCTAAAAGAAAGATGTGGAATGTTGGGAATGGGGGTTGTGGGGGCATGAATGTTTTAGGTCAAGTTAGTTAAGGTCATTTCAGTGATAGCTTCTGTGCCGTAAGGTAGGACTTTCAGGGGGCTGGGACACAGGATGGGAACATTTTTTAGGGGAGACAGTGCAGTGGGACATCACATTACCCAGTGTGGCTTCCATGGTCACAGCCTGGAGTTCACATCTTGGCTCCACTGCATGTCTCTCAGTGGACTCTCGGGCACCTCTGCTTGCCTGGGACTGGTGATTGGTTGGCAGTGAAGACTCAGTGCAATCGTGTGCACAGTATGCATAGCATGCATATTCTGAAGCCATATTAGGTGTTATGTGAGGGGACATGGAGAGAGAGGCACCTGCTGGGAGGGAGAGATCAAACCTTCCGGCACAGGGCTGGAGGGACAGGGGTGTCTGCACACAGGCTCTGAGGCCATGTGATGAAGGTGGTGCTTTCCAAATACCAGTTCGTGTATTGGGACCTGACTGCACTGACCTCACCTAGAAAGCTCAGCAGAATGCAGATTCTCAGTTACGCTTAGGTATGTGGGGTAATGGTGCCTGAGATTCTGTGGTTTTACCCAGTGTCCTCGGAGGATTCTTATGCATGATCAGAAGAGGGAATTGGCATTTAGAGTCCAAATAGTTGAGCTTTAGGGTGAGAACTCTCAGCCTTGTGTCATTTTTGAAGCTCACCATGGGAGCTAAAAGCCTCTTTGTTTTTTTCATGTGTGAGATGGAGATAATCTTTAGCTACCTTGCAGAGTTGTTTGAAGGCTCACACAAGCCACTGCATGTGAAGCGCTTTGCAATCGGAAGCACTGCCTCAGTATTTTTTCTTATTACAAGTGGAAAAGACATCCTTGATGGTTTCCAATGCTTCTCGCCGCTTTTCACTGTGTCCACGAGGGGGCGGCAGGCACTCGCACATGAAACCTCGGAGCTGGAGCCATTTCTCCCGCAGGAGCGAGTTCCAAGGACTGCAATACCCGCATCCAATTTCCGCTCAGCAGCCCCTGGGCCGTGGAGCCCCCTTACAGGACCAGACCCTCAGGAAACTCGAGGTGGCTTCAGGAAGTTTCTACAGAAACGGATTTAGTATACCTTCTATTATTTGTAGGCTGCAGTTAAAGTGTTTTATCTTCTCTAAGGAAGGATGCCACAGAAAAGTACAGTGACTTTGAGAAAGCCAGGCACTGGAAGTTCATGGTCTAGGTTAACAGGTTAGCTCCTGAATCCAATTCATTCATTTGTTCGTTCATTTATTCATTCATCAGACTTGAACTGAGCCTCTTCTCTGCCGGGCACTAACTAGGCCAGGCATGGGGGAGATGAAGTTGAATCCCACACTGATCTTGCCTTGAGAATTCTTGGTCTTTAAGGGAGTGGCAGATGTTTCTAGAATACCACCCACGTGTCAGGTGCTGTTCTCAGCTCTTTACAGGTGTCAAGATGTGAGTCCTGTGAATGAGGTATTATTATTCCCTCCATTTGACAGAGGGGAAACGGAGGCCCAGACAAATTAAGTCAAAGTATCAGGTCTAGGGGAGAAACAGGCTTTGGACATGGGTAGCCGGGCTGCAGAGCCTTCGCGCTCCCTGGTTGATGGTGGAAGCAGACATGAGACCGACTGACGGGTGAGAGCCACATAGCCCTGGGTCTTCACTGCTCATTCTCGGGAGTGCTCTGATGGGGCTGTGCTGCCAGACTCTGAGCCCCGTCTGAAGGCATCCTCTTGCCAGCTGTGCCTGGCAGTGGGAAGTGCTGGAGAAGGTGCCCCTAGGAGCAGCCCTTAGCCAAGGACTGGAGAGTGGGAGGTTGATTCACTCCAGGTGGAGCAGTCAGAGGAGAGGGCTGCTCGAGAGTGCCTCCTAGCGTTCCCCAGAGGGACTGAGCTCTAGGTGCCCTCAGCAATAACCGTGGCTGTCCCATCAGCGTCTGTGGGATCTCCGTCCAAATAAACCACCCCCACCGAAAGCCTTGGCTCAGGCTCTGTTCTGGGACATAGCCCTGCCTAAGGCCATTGTACCTCCCAGGATTTGTATCCTTTAAGGAACCAAGGGTTGAGTTCTAGTCACAACTGTGGGTCCAGCCCAGAACATGCCAGGGATGAATGGAATCAGAGGTTGTGAAGGTTTGATGGGCATTACTTTGCCTTTGCAGGGGGTAGTGAAGGCTTCCCAGAAGAGATGACGTTTGGATCCAGATCACCCCTCTTAACTCTCTGTTAAAGGGACCTCTCCCTCCTGATGTCTTCCTCTCCTTTCAAACTTATGTGCCTGTCTGAGGTCTCAGAAAACCGTGGGCCAGAACCTGGAATCCCAGTGCCTTCTGTACCCTGCTCTTGCATCTCATCATATCTGATCAGTTTACCATATCTGATCAGTATATAGGAAGCATTTTCTTATGTAGGAAGAAAATGCTTCCTACATACTGATCAGATATGGTAAACAACCAGTTGCTTCTGCTTGACTTTTCTGGAGCCATCTGAAGATACACGTTACCTCCCAGGGCCTCAGTTTCCACATCTGTGAGATGAGGAGGGTGACACTTTGAGTCTTGAATGTGACAGACTTTGACAGCATGCATGCTTGGCTGCTGGGCTCCCTGGGAGCTGGGTGGCAGCCTTGGCTCTGCTCTCCACGGTGGCCCAGTTCTCTGCCTTGCTCATGAAGGTGGCCCAGCTGCTGCCTGCTTGTCTTCTGCCCTGCCACTCACTCCAGAGATTGGGCATCTTTCTCTGATCCTTGTCAGTCCTGATGGCGTCCTGGGCTCTTAGAGAAGATGCTGCATTTCTTCCTGGTTTCTTTCAGATGCCCCCAGACACCCAAAAGAAACCGAAGCTGCTTTAAGAGTTCAAACAGCCCTCCCTGAACCCCTCCAGGACACCCCAGTACATTTAGACTTTGTTCTACTGACAGAACCCTTGTCTCTTTCCCTCCCTTGTCATACTGCAAAGCCGTGTGTGACTCCTCTCACCTACCTTTAGGGGATGCCATGACCCCCTCCCAATTCCTTGCTTTTTAAAGGGATCCCTTCAGTTACTAATAATGGCAAATATTTGTTAAGCTTTTCCCCAGTACCAGGCGCTATTCTAACCATTTTTCAAGTGTCAGACCCTAAGTCTTCACAACAATCTTACAAAGGAGGGACTGTTTTTAATTTCTGTTTTACAGATGGAGAGATGGAAGCCCAGAGTTTCAATAACTTGCCCAAAGTCACAGAGCTGGGAGGTGAAGAGCCAGGCCATTGCCTGGTTTTAAATTCTGTGTGAAAATGCAATGTGCCGGTCTAGATGGTGTGCTTGTGCGTGTGTTATCCTCAGTGGCGCCCAGGGGACAAATGTGCAGACCAGCTGACAGTGACAGCAGGCTCCCCTATTCTCTACCAGCAACTGTCAGAGGAGGCCAGGTAAGGAGAGCAGCTTGGCCACCTGGGGCTGCGGTTGGGAGGCCCCAGCCCTGCAGCTGCTGGATGGAAGTGGGTTGTTCTTCTTCAGTAGGAGTTTTGGCCCGTTTTGACCCTGCCCTTGCTTTGCTGCTGAGGTCATCTTGGTCTCTTTGCAGGTAATTGGTAATTGTGCCATTGCACTTCAGCCTGAACAACAGAGTGAAACCCTATCTCAAAAAAAAAGAAAAGAAAAAATTAATAGTAATAATAATGATTGAGTACTTCATATATGATATGGTTTGGCTGTGTCCCTACCCAAATCTCACCTTGAATAGTAATAATCTCTACATGTCCAGGGTGGGGCCAGGTGGAGATAATTGAATCATGGGGGCCATTTCCTCATACTGGGCCCAGGTAACCTCTTTAGCCACACCTGAGAGTAGAAGCGTTTTCATTTTGGAAGGTGAGCAAGGGTCCTATACACGGCTTCCTGTATGTGATCACTGCCCAGGGCACGGTGACCAGTAAAGCCCTGGGTGAGCCTCCCCTCTGCCAGTCACTGTGGGACTAGAATTACTTATAATGCTATTATGCAAGATGTGATGTATGTAGTACACACACACAACTTGCATGTCGTCAATTGTAAAACAATTTTGCCTTTGAAGAAATCCGAGCTAAGTCCCATCCTAGTCCCGACGCCATCTCATCCATCTCTGTGAACTTAGTCTGCTCACCTGCAGAATGATGGCATTAAGAGAATCTATTCCACCCAGACCTGTTGTGAGGACTTGTGACATGT
This sequence comes from Saimiri boliviensis, assembly GCF_048565385.1. Lineage (NCBI taxonomy): Eukaryota > Metazoa > Chordata > Mammalia > Primates > Cebidae > Saimiri > Saimiri boliviensis. The sequence goes on from NC_133456.1 coordinate 87,459,975, forward strand.
AATTAATGGAAGGCCCTTAGAACACAGCCCAGCACATGCTGTATTAGTCTGTTCTCATACTGCTAATAAAGTCATAACTGAGACTGGGTAGTTTATAAAGGAAAGAGGTTTGACTCACAGTTCCACATGGCTGGGGAGGCCTCACAGTCATGGCAGAAGGCAAAGGGGAAGCAAGACATGTCTTCTATGGCGTCAGGCAAGAGCCGGTGTGTTGGGGGAACTCCCATTTATAAAACCAACAGATATTGTGAGACTTATTCACTACCACAAGAAGAATATGGGGAAACCGCCCCCATGATCAATTATCTCCCATCTGATCCTGCCCTTGACATGTAGGGATTATTATTATTTAAGGTGAGATTTGGTTGGGGACATAGCCAAACCATATTACATGCTAAATACTCAGGAATTATTAATACTATTATTTCTTTTTTTTTTCTTCTTTAGATAGAGTTTCACTCTTGTCTGGGCTGAAGTGTAATGGCACAATCAGGGCTCACTGCAGCCTCAAACTCCTGGGCTCAAGCAATCCTCCTGCCTCAGCCTCCTGAGTAGCTGGGACTACAGGTATGTGCCACCAGTATGAAATTAAAGAAAGAGTCCTTTTAAAGCCAGAGGTGTGTGCCAAGAAGCACCCACTGCCTCCACAGAGCAGGCTTCCTCCTTCTCCGTCCTCACCTCCCTGGCCACCCTGGTAGCCCCAACTATGCATGAGGGCTAGCCTCTCACTGTGACCTCCACTCCCTCTTGTAAATCGGTACATCCTGGTGAACTTGCCATGACTTAGAACCAAGTGCTGCTTCCCTTTCACTGCACAGACCCGGTGCAAACCTTCTGAGTGCATCTCTCAGGACTGGACCCTGCAGTCTCTGAGTCCCACACTTTCATCTCAGACCTATCAGCAGGCTCACTTGTCCATGGTGTGGCTGAGTCTGAGCTCTCACCTCCCCACACCCAGCTGGCTCAAGACTGGCAGACATTTAGAGGCAGACAGAGGGAGGTATGCAGGGGTGCAGAGGACAGATGTCTCTGACCCCACTAACAAATAATGAAACAGCAGAAAGGAAACATAGATGTACACATGGGCATTAGGACACTTGGTTGCAAGTAACAAAAACCCAACCCACCCTGGGTGAAGCAGTTTACTGGCATACAGAACCAAGAAGTCTGGTGTAGTTGTAGCTCTGGGCTGGGGTATTCCCAGAGGTTCAGACCATGCTGTTGAACTTGTTTCTCTCTACCTCTCATGTAGGGTTCCCTATCTTGCTAAAGACAAGAGGTATACCTTTAGTGCCAGGCTGACTGTGACTCTCTCAGCATTCCTACAGCCAAGAGCTCATGACTTTCCTGGTTGCTCTAGAAAAGGTCCTAGGACTGAGACTTCTTGGGCAAAACACCCTGGCTTGAGCCAGTTTAAAATCACTCTCTGTTGCCTTGTGCTGAGAAAAGCTGATTATGTGGGCCTGGATCCAGGGGATGGGGTCTGCCCCATCAAAACATACTGGATGAGGAGAGGGCAAACCCCACTTCCCGCAGGAAAATTCAGGTGCCATTTCCAGAAGCGGAGGGGAATCCTGGCAGCAAAATAACCGACACCCAGGGCAGTGTTTATGCAGACACTGGACACTGGGTGTCCTCAGCCAACTGCTTTCCTTGTAAGACTGCAAGCATGGACCTGTTCAATATCACACGTGAACTTGATAAGAAAGCAGGTTGGAGGATTTCCTCTGAGGATGCAAGGGCTCAGATGGAGATTCTCTGTCTACACTGGCCTGAGTTCTTTCTGAAGCTGGGCAGGACAATCACACTCTCAACTTTCCTTCCTTCCCTGTGCCCCCAGCATCCACTGAGGATTGCCCTGCCTTGCAGCCAGGGAGACTGTTGAGGAAGACAAGATGCCTATCATTTCTAAGGGACTTGGTCTCTCTAGTCTCGGTGGTACAGAATGCAGACTCTCCCCTGAGAAAGAGAGAGTGGATGAGGAGAGGCTGGGCTGCAGAAGCCAGTGTGGTCTGCATTTGGGCAGCAGTGGGCAGGTGGCTTTGGCTCTGTGGTCACTGGTGGACACAGGGAGTCCAAATTCTTGCAGGGGAACAGATTCCATCTGATTATACAAACATGAACATCTTCCTGGCTTGAAGCATCTGTTTTTCTTCTCATTTCTCCACCTTGGCTCAGATAAAGTTTTCTCAAAGAAGGATCTGCTCAGTGGCCACCCCTTACAGCTGCAGAAAATCCTCCTTAGTTTTGCCCTGAAGCAGATAGCTGCAGACGCAGTGAACCATCCGTGAAGAGATGGGATTTATATTGACAGACACTTGTTTATCCAGATCAATTAGGGAAAATTATTTTTTGCAACAATCCTCAAACAAGGTTTTGCAGCTAATAATGAGTTTGAGTTGTGCAATGTGAATGCTGAAAATGTGAGATGAGATGAGAAAGCTATTTGATAGATTGCCTCTCAGGAGAGCACTGCATGGCTGGGAAGAGACATCGTGGTGGTCCTCTGGAGCAGAGGGCAGGATGCTCTGTAAATTACTCTGCATAATTAAGGACAGATAAATTTGACATCGGGAAGGGAGTGATTGGATTGGGCAGACTGGCCGCTGTGTGGAGGAGTGGCAGGAGAGAGAGAAAACCAGCACTGCAGAGAAAGGCCTGGGAGTACTCATGTGCTGAGTGGAGAACTTGCAAGGGAGATCTTGGGTGCAGGGCGACCCATGGCATTGTCAGGGGAAACTGTTAAGAAATCCTCAAATCCTTGGTGGATGAATCTCTTCTTTTTGCTTCTCTGGATCCTCTCTGGACCCTTCTCCACTCTAGACTGGGCCCTAGGAGGCTGTCCTGCATGGACCTCCTTGCCCTCTGCCTTTTTTGAGGGGTTGGCCAATGGGGAGTGCAATGCACTGAATGTGTTCCCCCAGAATTCATAGGTTGAAATCCTAGCCCTCAATATGAAGGCACTTTGGGAAGTGATCAGGTCATGAGGGTGGATCCTTCATGAAGGGGATTAGCGCCCTTACAAGAAGAGACACAAGGGGTTGTACTTGCCCTCTGCTCTCCTCCACATGGGGATACAAGAAGATGGCTGTCTGCAAACCAGGAAGCAGGCCCTTACTAGACACCGGGTCTGCCAGCATCTTGATCTTGGATCAGCCTCCAGACTGGGAGAAACAAATTTCTGTTGTTTATAAGCCACCTAGTCTATGGTATTCTTCTGTAGCAGCTCGGACTACCGAAGATAAGGGCTTTACTTGGCTTTGGCCAACAAGGAGTTTTCACTGAAGCCTGGGAGGGAGAAGAGTGAGACTGGGGGAGAAGAGTGAGGCTGGGGATACTGGTTCCCCTACCCCGCAACTGCTGCATTGTCTTGGGCTGGTTGGGTCTCTCGATAGAAGACCTCAGCAGTGATGGAGCAGCCTTTCTTCACAGCCTTCTCTGTCTCCTGGTTCCTGAAGCTGCTCCTTCATTGATCCCCACTGGCACTAGCTCCAGGGAGCCACACAATCCCTTGGGGTTTCTGTAAGCCTTGCCCACACCTTGACAAAATTTCCCTCCATTGAACACTCCCCAGATAATCCTGGTTTGAGTGTACTGGCTGTTTCCTGCCAGGACTCTGACAGACCCACTTGATGTGAGTGCCTTACTCATGGAAACCAGTCTTGGGCGTGGGGTTCTGGGTCCTGGGTGAGGGGCTGAGCAGCAACTTCATACCAGGGAAAAGCTGTCCTGTAGGTTAAAGCAAACACATTCGGGGGCTCTCCAAGACTATCCCAGCAGCCTGGCTGCCCCTTGAAGCCATTGCCATTTACAACTCCAAACTTTAAGTCTCAAAATATCAGAGCAGCCCCAGGAGCTCACTCAGGCTGGGGCCCCTTAGGCCATCATGGAGAGGTCCTTCATTGGCTGAGACCAGGAACAACTAGAATCTCAAGACACAGAAGGTAGGAGAATGAGAAGCGCTGATGTGACCGTTTCACTAATGTGGAAACTGAGGTATTAAGAGGTTCAAGGTCACTTGTCAAGTAGACAGCTGCGTTGAAAGAGCCAGAGAAACATGAAAACAGGCTTTGATCCACGATCTGATGCTGAGCCCATGTTTACAGACCATGTCCAGGCAAGCCAGCCAGGAGGGTTCTGGGGTGCTGAGATTGAAAAAATGTCTCCATTTTTCTGATTACAAAAGTAATTCAGATTTATTACAAAATATTTTTAAAAATATGGCATAAAGTAAAAATCACCCAGGGTCTTACCACTTTGACATAACTCATAGTTACCATATTTCCTTCCAGGCTTTTTCTTCGATATAGTTGGAATCATTCCTTTCTTTTAGCTTTGTTTTATACTTCTTTTTCTTAGCATTATTAGTAAATGTTCTTTATAAATATGATTTTTAGAGCTTCCTTTTTTAAAATCACATTGATTGCCATAATTGGTTTATATACCCAACTCATAATCATTCCCGTAAGAGTGGCATTTACTTTTTTCTTTTTGTCTCTGATTTTTAATTTTTTGCTATTATAGTTAATGATACATATTTATATATGCATGTAACTAATGTATACAAACCCTGTACTTACATGTTTGTGTTCATGTATGATTATTTCCTTCATTTAGAGTCCTGAAAGTGGAATTATAGCATGAGAGAAAAGATGAGCATGTTTCTCAGTCCTGATAAATACTGATGATTTGCTTTCTAGGACATTCATACAGAAAGCCCTTAGATATGGTCATTTTGTTCAACACTGTTTTGTTGTCATGTTGATGGAAAAAATCCATTCCCGGTTGGGGCTGCTGTGTGTGTATGGAGTTTCCATGTTCCCTGGTGTCTGCACAGGTTTTCTCTGGGCATCCCAGTCTCATCCCACATCCCAATGATATGCTGTAGGTGAATAGGTGTTCTCAGTTGTCCCAGTGTGAGTCTGTGTGGGTGTGTGAGTGAATGTGCCCCAAGGTAGGATGGTGTCCTGGCCAGGGTGGGTTCCTGCCTTGTGCCCTAAACTGCGGGAACAGGCTTTGGCCACCCACGACCCTGACCTGGAATAAGCAAGTTAAAAAACAAATAAATGAATGAACACAAATTATTGTAAAATAATAATTCATAAAGTTCACAATAATCATACAAACGCACAACAATTAACTATTTGGTACGAAAGCACTCAGTGAACCACTGAATTTGTGATTCCTGGTGTTTGAACTGAGTGCTGATAGGAGGTACTTCTGACAATGTTTGGTTTGCATATATTTGTTCCTTGATTTAACTCACTGATTCACCAAAAGTTGAGTAAATAAATCTCTTGTTTTTATTAATATCTTTTAGATGTATGTGTATCTTACATTTATTTCAATGTTTGCTATTAGAGTGTTTTGGGTCTTTCTTTAGAAGCTGGTAATGTTTTTGTGACAAGAATTATGCCATAGGAACTTAACTCTTGTTTATATCAATTAGCTCATGGTCAAATTGGTTTTGTTCCATGTTGTTTTGCTGAAAGTCTCAGTTTCAGAGATCGATCGATGATGTCAAGTGAGCGCTTACTGTGCTAACACAGTACGTAAGCTAACACCATTTCTCCAGCCAGTCCCCTAGGACAGTGTGTGGAGTTTGGTAGGGCCTTGTTTCCACTGATCCACTCATGATCCCAGCCCCTCCCCCAGGCCTCATCTTGCCTCCAGGTTTCACTTCCATTGGTCTTAAAGGTGAACCCCATGCCGGTTAGTGAGCCCACGTTGTGCTTGAGGGTTCCAAGAGTAATGTGTGCCTATTTTCTACTTTCCAGATGTTTCTCCCCTCTGGAGCCAATTCCACCACTCCCTGGAAAGTGATGTGATGACCTTGGGCTTGTGTCCAGAGAGCACAGGAGAGTTTTGGCAGGTTGATGGTGTGTTGGTGCCAACCCACTTAAAGCGAAAACACTGTAAGTTGAATTCACGTGGATGAACACATCAGTGTCTGTCTCACACAAATTCAGAGGGCACCACATTTTCCTCCCAGAGACTTCCTGGGCAGCCAGATCCCTTTGAAGGGGCAGTGAGCAGGGTGTGATCTAGAAAGGATTTATATATGGGATGTTGATGGAAGGTGTATTAGTCTGTTTTGGCACTGCTGATAAAGACATACTCAAGACTGAAGAAAAAGACGTTTTGTTGGACTTACAGTTCCACATGGCTGGGGAAGCCGCAGAGTCATGGTGGGAGGCGAAGGGCACTTCTTACATGGTGGTGGCAAGAGAAAGTGAGGAAAATGTAAAAACGGAAACCCCTGATAAAATCATCAGCTCTCATGAAACTTATTCACTACCACGAGAACAGTATGAGGGAAACCACCCCGATGATTCAAATTATCTCCCACCGGGTCCCTCCCACAACATTTGGGAATTATGGGAGTGCAATTCAAGATAAGATTTGGGTGGGGACATACAGCCAAACCATATCAGAAGGGTAAGTACTTTCTAGGTATAGACACCTGGAGACACTGGCCTGTAGAGACCATTGGTACAAAGTCAACACTAGTAAAGTAAGTGGAAACTTAGCCTCTCTGAGTCTGTTTCCTCCTCTGTGTGGGTTAATGTTGGAAAAGTTTTCTTGGGCATTTTCCATTGAGCATACATTTAGCCATGTACACAGTGTGCACACATACATGCACACACACACAAATCTATCCAAAATTTATGTTCTATTGCATTATGCACTTACTGGATGGTGGATAAATCCCAACTCCTACCCATTTTCATTTTTATGTTCCTCCTGCTTATCCTGATACTGGAAATGCATTTAGTGGATTATTGGTAGTAGCTGTGGAAACCCTGAACAAGGCCCTCTCCCCGTCACTAACCTGGAGCCTCACCATTTCCTGTGACTGGGTATAGCTCATTTAAATACTGACTTTAAAAATGCAACTAATAAAGTGGATCTTCAGGGCTTGTGTTTGGGCTTATCCAGTGTTTATGCAGTCACCTTGGATTGCTCTTCTCCCTGAGTCTGGGCAGTTTAGAGTTGCTGGATGTGACCATCTTATAGATGTGGAAACTGAGGCTGAGAGAGGGGCAATGTCTAGCCCCAAAGCATCCACTTGGTGAGTGGTAAAACCAGGAAAACAATGCATATCTTCAGATTCCAGGCTAGTGCTTTACTTATTTTATGCATGATTTTAAAGAGGTAAATAAACTCCCTTAGAAAATGTGTCTTAAATGAATCTTCTTCTTCTTTCTTGTTTTTTGAGGTGGGAATCCCACTCTGTTACTCAGGTTGAAGTGCAGTGGTGCCATTTCAGCTCACTGCAACCACTGCCTCCCAGGCTCAAGTGATCCTCCCACCTCAGCATCTTGGGTAGTTGGGACCACGGGTGTGTGCCACCATGCTGAGATAATTTTTTGTATTTTTGGTAGAGATTGGGTTTCATCATGTTGCCCACGCTAGTCACAAACTCCTGAGCTCAGGTGATCCATCCGTTTCAGCCTCCCAAAGTGCTGGGAGCACAGGCGTCAGCCACTGTGCCTGGCTATGCAAATCTTCTCTCATAAACAGATGGAAGTAGTCAGAGGCTGTAGATGTGGCCCAGATTCTCATCCACCACAAATTTCTGAAGCAATTTTGTGGACTTCTGTAGTTCTGCTTAGAAACCACTGGGGTCCACCAAGCCTGCCCCCTTCCTTCACTTATTTTTTCATTCATTTATTCACTCAATAAACTTATGATGAGTACTCACCACATCTTAGGTTTCAGGATCAGCTTAAGTGAGCTACCTGGGATCCTTCCAATAAATTCCCTGTCCTTGCCTTTTTTCCTTTCTTAAATCACTGTTTTTCCTGTTGCTTTCCATCAAGAAATCCTAATAGGTGCAAAGAGTTTATAATATCTAGTGAGTGAAGCCCCTTTGAAAGATTTTAGGTGGGGAAAGATTTGAGTATTATATAGACTATGCTGGTGGCTTAGAACAACTGAGTTTCCATATGAGAAGGAGGAGATACAGGTTGGTTAGGTAGTATTGAAGTAAAGGAAAGTAACTCTGAAAGTCTAAGCTAGGTCAGTGATTAAACCAAAGGCAGGAAGGTGTAGTGATTAATAGCTTGGACTCTAACCACAGACCAGGGTTCAAATCCCAACCCTACTGCTTACCTAGTGTGTAAATATGGGTGGTTTATTTACCTCTCCAACTCTGTTTCATCCTCTGTAAGATAGGCTGGATAATAGCATCTCTGCTTGTGAGGGATTCATTGAAATAACTAAAATGGAGGTGAAGCACAATGCCTCATTCTTAAGAAGTGTTCAGTAAATACTACTGGCTATTGATGGTGATAATAGTGATGATGATGACAGTGATGATGATGGTGATGATAATGGTGGTGGTGACAGTGATGACATTTACGATGGCGATAATGGTGGTGATGATGACAGTGTGACACTGATAATGGAGAGATGATGATGACACTGGATGATGATGGTGATGATAATGTTTATAATGATAGTGATGATGATGGTGGTGGTGATGACAGTTATGACACTGATGATGGTAATGATGATGATAGTGAAAGTAAGCATGGTGATTGTGATGGTAATGATAAGGATGGTTATAGCTATGAAGGATGGAGATGATAAATGAGATTTGAGGAGAAAGACGAGGACAACTCCTGAAGCTCTCAGTCAGGTTAGGGAGGGAGCCCTTTCTTAGAAAAAACATACCAAATGTGTTCATATGGTCGGTCCTATGCTTTTTAGAATTTGAAAAGTTAATCCCAATCAATTAAGGTTGACTTCTCTTTTCACTCTGACTTTTTTTTTCCTATTTGGCTATTTCTTGTATTGAGCAGTTCTGGGACAGCTTCAGGAAGGACCCACACAAACTTCATTAGCTTTGTGTTTAATCTGTTTCTTCACAATTTTCAGAATATCTGAATTACATTTACTTTATGTTTTATGACATTGTCTTATGGTTATACATGGGAACCAACATCATTTGGTTGGTATCATGTCTTATGCTTATACATGATACCGGCATTACTTTTATGAATAGAAAGTAAGCTACAGAATTAAATATGGTGAAATCAAACAGAATTATTCTATTTAGTTAGATACCTGCCACCACTTTCAGTTTTTGCTAAAAAGGGAGCTTAAGTGTGTTAGAAAGGTGATAAAGACATAGTGGCAACAAAGAGAGACATTTTTTTTCTTGAGACAGGGTCTTGCCCTATCGCCCATGCTGGAGTGCAGTGGCACAGTCTCAGCTCACTGTAGCCTCAACTTCCCAGGCTCAAGTGATCCTCCCACCTCAGTCTCCTGAGTAGCTGGCACCACAGGTGCATGCTACCATGCCCAGCTAATTTTTGGATTTTTCATAGAGATGTGGTCTCACTATCTTGCCCAGGCTGCTCTAGAACTCCTGGCCTCAAGCGATCCACCCACCTTTGCTGGGATAACAGGCATGAGCCAACATTTCTAGCTCAAAGTGAGACTTTCTCCCTGGAGAAAGTAACCTGCTAGATTTGGAGAGAAGTGATAACAGAATATGGGAAAATTTTCACTGTGTGAGACAGTGTTACTTAATGCTAGATTTGTGGAGCACTTAAACCCATGTCCTGAATGGCTGTCCATGACCCTACACCATGGATAGTCCTGCTTCAAAGACAGACTGTCATATCACACACCACATGACTACAAGACCTGTGGAAATAGACATCAACAGGTGGACACAGGTAAAAATTAGCTCATAACTAATCAGCTTGGCCTCTCAGCTTGGCTTCTGTAGGCAGGCAAAAGGGTAGGCATCACTAAACAAGGCTTCTATTTAGAGAAGGCATCTGAGCAGCTGAGTTTGGGATGGGCCAGACACTGCAGAAGGATTGCTTAAATCTCCAAAGCTGACTTGTGGGTGACATCACTGGAGCCAGGGGGCCAATAGCCCAGCTCAGAGATTACCCTGAAGCCGTTAAAGGGACAAGATATGTTCCCCACCTCTAGCTGCTTCCACAGAGGACCCTCCTCCCCATGAAGGAGGCAAAGCTGGTAAATTGGTCCCCTGGAAAAGAAGTGAAGATGAGAAACATGTTTGCCATTGTTTTGAGGAGTTGCTATTTTTTTGCCATGATTTTGATGAGTGTACTTTTCCCAGTCCCTGACCCATTCAATAGCAGTTTGGCCAAATGACTTCCAGGAAGGTTAATAAGCACTAGCATAATTATGGATACCAAAATTAATCTTTGCAAAATATTTGTATCCTTTTACAATTCTCTTTCTAGGCTATGACATTAGCAGTGATGCTTAAAATATTGGCAACATATTTTTTTCAAGCTTTAATTATAGAACATTTCAAACGTATTCAAGAGTAGAGAGAAGAATAAATATAACAAGGCCCCTTGGTATTCAGCCCCCAGTTCAATGATGATTAACTGAGGTTGTTTTATCTGTCAGCACCTCCCTCTTCCGGCACCCCCATGAGGTTATTTTGAAGGAAGTCCTATAATTGTGTCATTTCATCCACAAATACTTCAGAATGTATTAGGTTGGACCTTATGTCGTTTCTGGTAGATAAATATATTTATTTAAAGTTGGTTTGTTTGGGCGAGGATTCAAATGTGGTCCACCCATTTCGGCAGCATCTTCGTCTTGCTTTTTCTCCTCCTTTCACGTCTCCATCTTTCTTCGCATGTCCCTTATGTTTACAGTTATCCCAAAAGGGGACATTTGGGAAGGAAGCACAATAACCTCCACCTTACCTGCAGGGGCTATGTTCCAAGATGCCCCGTGGATGCCTGAAGCCACGGATAGTACCAAATCCTATGTATACTATGTTTATTATGTTTTTGTTTTTCTCCTATGCAATCACTTTTTTTTTTTTTTTTTTTTTTTTTTTTTAAGGCAGAGTCTCCCTCTGTCACCCAGGCTGGAGTTCAGTGGTGTGATCTTGGCTCACGGCAACCTCCACCTCCTGAGTTCAAGCAATTGTCCAGCCTCAGCCCCCCGAGTAGCTGGGATTACAGGCTTGTGCCACCACACCCAGCTAATTTTTGTATTTTTAGTAAAGATGGGGTTTCACACTGTTGGCCAGGCCACTCTTGAACTCCTGGCCTCAAGTGATCCACCTGCTTTGGCCTCCCAAAGTGCTGGGATTACAGGCATAAGCCACTGTGCCCGGCTCCTGTGCAATCACATTGTATAATAGGGTAGGTGGCACAGGCAGTGTGCATGTACTAGACAAAGGGAAGATTCAAGTCCCAGGTGGGATGGAAGGGGACGGCGTGCTTTTTCATTATGCTACTCAGAACAGCGGTGTGCAATTTAAAATTCATGAATTGTTTATTTCTGGAATTTTCCACTTGAACTTTTCAAACTGTGGTTGACCTAGGGTAACTGAAACTGTGGAAAGTAAAACCGCAGATAAGGGGGGGATCACTGCAATTGTCTTTAGAGTCCCCAGGCTCTGTGAGGTTCCAATTATCCTCCTATAGGCACTCATAGACTGTGTACTGGCTACCTCCTTACGAGTTTTCGTTCTCAACTAACTCTGATTCCCTGAAAAAAAAGAAGTTCTAGAGATGAGAGAGGTGGTAGATTGGAGGATGCAAGGGCTCCATTGTGCTTCTGGGCCCAGTGGAGCTGACGTTTCTAACAACACTTTGGTTGAAGGTGGGAGAAGACATAGTTCTGACCCTCAGCTTTGCCATTGCTCTGTGACCCTGGCCAAGTCACTCAACCTCTCTGGGCTCCAGTGTATTCAAATGCCACAAGACAGAATGTTTGTTTGTTTGTTATTCCCTTTCTTACCCACCATTAGAATCAAGTCTGCCCTATAACAAAATGCCTAGCAAACTGGCTCCTATTTGCTGAGCAAGGGGATCGGGTGTTCTCAGGACCCCCTTGTGCTCCAAAATTCTGCTGTTCTCTCATGCCCAAGACTCATGCCCACTTCCATCCATATGAACATGTCTCACCTCCGTCTCACGGTTGGGGTCCTGACTTAGTTTGGCTGATTGAGAGGAGAACAACTGCAGACTTCAGTTGAGGGAGAAGAGGCAGGGATGCGGGACGCCGCTTCCCCATGTCCTTGACTAAATGTCCCTTTTCTGGGTGATAGCCTGGGTCCCAGGGCTCAGCTCTATTTTGGTTGCCATTTGGCAGGTGTCACCTTGCTGAAGCCTGGGCCCTCAGGGACAAGAGGTCAAAATGAGCTACAAGAATGGTAATTTGAGGAAACTTGGCCCTCCGCCCCTGGGGCTTCGGTGTTCTTTAGGACAAGTTGAGTGATGATATCATGGACTTAATTACTTTCTGGACTAGTAGGGGCCTTGTCTCTGAGCTCTAGCCCCTGTGTGACACCCCAGGGATCCTAATTTAGGAGAAGCAGTCAGTGGGATGGCAGCTGTTGAGAGGGCTTGGCTAGAGAATTTAAGAAAAGGTGCTTTGCTACACCTTGCTCTAGAGGCAGCTTTTTCTTCCTGAGGTCTCCCAGGAAAAAGATTCAGTTCCTGCAGATAAAAGGGCCCATGGGGAACATCTTGGCCAGTGACTACCCTTCTCAGTACCCCTCCAAGGTGGTCATTCTGCTGTGCTTGATTACTTCCAGTGTCAGGGAGCTCAGTCTTTCTGGTGACAACCCATTTTATCATCAGACAGCCCTAACTGCTGGTCAGTACCGAGTTGACTTTTGCATATCCCAAATCTGCCTTGATGTCACTGGCATTGCACTGGCTTTACCCTGTGGAGCCACACAGAACAAGTTTGAATTCTTCTTCCTTGTGACAGCCCTTCAGATATTTGAAAGCAGCTCTCATGTCCTCCTGAGCTTCTTCTCTAGGCTAAACATAACTCAGCCACTGCTCAAAGGGCCTGGCTTCAGTCTCCATCACTGTTCTCATCAGATGGTACTCGTTTTTCACTGTCCTTCAAGTGTGGGGCTATGGAGGCTCAGAATCGGAGCAAGGAAAAGGAGGACACTCACTTTATCCTGACCCCCACACATCTGTGATCACAGCTCTGCTTGGCAGGCACCCCTCACTCTCTACAAGCAACAGAACTCCCCACGTCTTCCTCACACATGCTGCTAGTACTCTGTGCTACCCGCTCTGGGATTAGGGCAGCTGCATTTCAGGGCCGAGGCACAGAGCTTTCCGCCATCTGTTCCCATTAAAGTTGTGCCTTGTTAGATCCATGCTATATTGTTCCAGGATGCCTGGTTATTTTTGGGTCCTAGTTCTCTCATTCAACATTTGGCAACCCTTCTCATCACAGTGCCTCCCACGCCATTAATGAGGATGCTGTGTGCCTCACCCCCAAGTCATTGATAAACACGCCATACTGGCTGGCACATGCATCCCTCTCAGGCTTGTGTGAAGCTGTTATTCAGCACCATTTTGGGGTGATCATTCAGCACGTTACAGTGTACAGCCATATAGCTCCCATTTCTTCAGCCACTCATACGAGTGTTTGGGGGAGCCTGGTTGTGGTCTAGGTTTTCTGTGTCTACACACAACTCCTGACTGAGGTGTCCTGTCTTAGGCAATGAGACAATGAGCTGAGCCACCTATGCCCTGTACACAGCTGACTCATGCTACCTCCTGGTGATCTCTGCTGTTTGGAAGGTTAACAATCTCCAGGCTGCCCTGGAAGCCAGAAGGGAGGCAAACTATGAGGCAGTGGCATTCAGTGGAGCAGCTGCTTGTGTGGGGTCCTTGGGGCTGATTAGCAGGTGCTGGAGACTCTGGGCTCCTGGCTGAGGTCACAAGGAAGGGCTGAATTCTGGGTGACAGGTGCAAGAAGAGAGGAGCCTCCCCTGTGGAACCTTTTCCAGAGGCTGGACTCAGTGGGTTCATAACTAGAGGGATAATAGGTCTCACATTTCTCGGCTTTATTTTCCTTCCTTCTTTCTTCCTTTCTCTGCCTTCTTTCCTTTCCCCTCCTTCCATTGAAAAGTTTTTTTCCCCTGAGTATGGTCTCTGTATTCAATGTTGCCCTGTGTATTAGTCCGTTCTCACGCTGCTGATAAAGACATACTCAAGGCTGGGTAATTTATAAAGAATAAGAGGTTTAATTGACTCACAGGTCCACCTGGCTGAGGAGGCCTCACCATCATGGTGGAAGGCAAAGGGCGTATTTTACATGGTGGCAGGTAAGAGAGATTGAGAGCCAAGCGAAAAGGGAAACCCCTTATAAAACCATCAGATCTCATGAGACTTATTCATTACCACAAGAACAGTGTGGGGGAAACTGCCCCCATGATTCGAGTAACTACCACTTAGTCCCTCCCACTACATGTGGGAATTATGGGAGCTACAATTCAAGATGGGATTGGGATGGGAACACAGCCAAACCATATTACTGTGGGTGGTGGGTGCAGAGATGACTGAGACACTGACTTGTCCTCCAGGTCACAGACCAGCGAGTAAGACACATGGCAATCATCATCCTCCATGCCTGTGGTAAAAAGCAGGCTGGGGGGAGCACACAGGGCATTATGGGAGCAGGGAGTTGCTGGGTTGTTCCAAGACCTGCTGCTCTGCCCTACGGCCTTCAAAAACCATTGAGCTGTCCCTGAAATGACCAGACTCTGGTATCCAAATGACAACTTCCCAGACTGACCTTTATATCTGAAGGAGAATAACATTCCTCTGTTGGGCCCTAGGCTTGCTCTTTGGTTTACAAAATGTGATCCCTTTAAGAGATGACTTTAAAGTCAGCCCAGGTCATTTTGGAATTCAAGATGCTGTTGAATTTGGAAATGATGCTTGACAGGCACCAAGCGACCATAGGTCAGTGTAAGATGTAGATTTCACCAGGGCCATCTGAGAGCTGGGAGCTCTCAGTACTGTCGGGAGAGGCTCTAGACTCTAACATCGGATAGTCTGGGGTTTGTACAGTGGTCCTTCCTGTCACTGGCTGTGTGGCCTTGAACTTCTTAGCCTCTCGGGGCCTCAGTTTTTCATATCTGTGAAATGGGAGTAGTATTTTGCAGCGTCATTGTGAGGATTAATGGAATGAGTGCAGTACCTGGTACACAGTAGACTGTCGAATTGTTAGTTCACTGCTCTGCTGCTAATAGTACTGTGAGCTCTTTTGAAAAAGCCGTGACTCTTTTAAAAAGGAAAAAAAATGCTGGAGAATGTGAATAGCTTAGTTTCCATATGGTGCTTGAATTGTGCTTTCAAAATGTTTCCTAATTGGTGTTTCTCAAGCAAGTGACATTTTGTAAGTTTGCTTTTTTTTCACTGTTAGGTTCTGTTAGGAAGTCTTTATAGAGAGGAAACTACAGCTGCATTTCAAAAGCAAGAGCCTCCAGGTCTTGCCTTCAGCTGGGGCCCATAGACCAGGGGTCCAGCAGTATGTCCTGACAAGCAGCGACAGGTGGGCCAAGACTTGTCTTGCTCTGTGCAGTGAGGTATGGTGTGAAGCAGGGAGCTCCTGCGGTGCCGAGCTGAAAGTGCTTGTGGGTAGCTAGCGCCAGAGAAGGGAACAGTGCCGTGCAGTGACATGCAGGATGCACACATTGCTTTGCCACTCGCTTCTGGGCTATTGGCTGGGGTTCAGGCTGGAGGAGGCTCAGGGTGAGGAATTTTCCTCCTGCACTTTTGACCTTCACCTTCCATTCCCCATTTTCAAGGCCAAGACCTGAGTTCCATGTTCTGCATCCTAGCCACTGTCCCCACTTCTCCTCTGGCAGGACTCAGGCTAGCCTTTGATGCCAGCTGACCACAGGTCAACCTGATCCTTGTCTGATGATCATTTCTCTCCTGGATTGGTCTTCTTTACTCCCCTTCCTCCTGAATCCCAACACTTCGCCATTTCATTAGGATTTCCCAACTCTGAATTCCTGTGATATGGCCAGCTCATGCCATTCCACACCAAGTTAAGTCAGCAGATTTTATACTATTTATAGAATGACATGGAAAGTCAGACCTGGCACCATGTCTGCTGGCCTGGCGGCCACAGTAGACTCTCTTTTCTCTTTCTTCTTTATGCCCAAAAGTCTTAAAGATAACTATTTTCACAAGCAATATGTGCAAATATATTCTCACTGGAAAGGATTTTTAAAATAGAGAAATATGACTGGGTGTAGTGGCTCATGCCTGTAATACCAGCACTTTGGGAGGCTGATATAGGAGGAGCACTTGAGCCCAGGAGTTTGAGACCAGCCTGAGCAATGTAGTGAGACCCCATCTCAACAAAAAATACAAAAATAAGCTGGGTGTGGTGGTGTGCACCTGTGGAACCAGCTATTTGTGAGGCTGAAGTGGGGGAATTGCTTGGGGCCAGGAAGTCAAGGCTGCAGTGAGCTGTGATCACACCACTGCACTCCAGCCTGGGTGACAGAGTGAGTCCCTGTCTTTAAATAAATAAATAGAGAATTACAGTAACAATACATACAGTAAAATATTTAGGTTCCATTTCAATCAATTCTGAGTGTTAACAGTTTTATTTCTCAGTCTTTTTTCTATGTATTTATATATACTTTGTATTATTTGTGTAAATGCAAGTTTAACTATATATGTGTGTGTACAGTAAAGAGTTTAACTTTGCCTACAAGAAGGTCTGGTTTGGCCCTTGACTCCTGGGAGGTGATCTTTGTTTGCCTAGGGCCCCAAGCTTGCCAGATAATAACATGTGATTTTAGGTGGGGCTGACCACACCAGAAAGACCAACAGTGCAATTGAGGTTGGAGGCTTTGGATCATGCAGTATCATTTGACCTGGAGACTAGATCAATCATGTGGGCAGGCAATCCACCAATCAATCAATTACACCTATGTAATGAAACCTCAATAAATACTCTGAACACAAGGCTCAGGCGATCGTCCCTGTTAGGCAATGCTCTGTGTATATTGTCACATATGGGTGCCAGGAGAGTAGCATGACCATAACTCCCTGGGGAGAGGACAATGACAGCCCAGTCTTCGGCACTTCTCCTACATCCTGTCCTATCAGCTTATTCTCTTGATTTTAATCTGTATCCTTTTGCTGTACTATAAACTGCACTGTGAGTATAATCGCTTTTAATGAATTAAAAAAATAAAATTATTGAAGCTGAGGGTTTTGGGACTCTGTCTGAATATACAATTGGCATTAGAAATTAAGGTGGTCTATGGGACAGTACCCTCTAACTTTATAGTTGGCCTAAACTCACTGCAGTGTGTACATATGCATATTTAAATTACATAATAGTGCATTCATTCATGGTCCTGGGATTTGAATTTCATCTTTCATACGGTTAGACACCTTCTTTATGCCTGTTGTGCCTCAAGTTTTCTCACATGCAAAAAGGGTTTAGTAACAGCAGCTTCAACTATAGGATTGTTATAAGGAATAAAGGAACAAATGTTTGTAAAGCTCTTAGGGTGATGCCTGTTATGCACTTAGGGTTACAAAACAGGTGATAATGATTTTCATACCTGACCATGGAGATCTACATTATTGCTTCTAATAACTGAATGGATATCATTTCTATTGGTTACCTCTGGGTTTTCCACAAAGAAAGCAGTAATTAGGGAACTAAAATGTGTTGTTGGAAAATGACTCTTGTTGCACTATGAGGTTGAGTAAATTAGTCAGCTTATCTAGAACAAGTATTTATCTAGCACCAATTATTTATCTAGAAAACACTAAGTTGGCCCACACTGTGTGCAGAGGCCCAGTCCTGATAACTGTGGGGCTATAAAAACAGGTATCTTGAGAGAAGCAAAAAGGGAAAATAATGAACATTCTTTGGACATCTAATAAGTGGCCATTGCTGTTCATTTGTTATTTTATTTAATCCTCACACCAACACTGAAGAAACATAGCATGAGCTCATTTTCCAGAAGATGAAAACAGAGTCTCAGGTTAAGAAACTTAAGTTGACAAGGCCAGGATATGCTGAAGGTAAAATTTAAGCCTAGATATGTCTCATTTCAAAGCCTGTTCATTATGAACAACATTTCACTCCTGGGCAAGACACAGATCTTGCCCTAAAAGAACTCATTGTCCTTTTGTAGGAGGGGTAGTAGAGGTGGGAAAGATGAGACTTGATGCAGTTAAAGAAAGCTCAGACTCTGATAAGCACTTTTCCATTTGCAAAGTTTGTCACTCAGTGAGCCATTGGAATTTTCAGAACGACTCTTACATAAGCAAATATTATAGTTTGCAAGTGAGAAAACTGAGGCTCAAAGAAGCTAAGCATCTAGCCCAGGGTAAATATCTAATAAGGGGCAGAGCTGGTAGTTGAGTCTGCATTGCTGCAGGAGTGGGTGTAATAACATTGTGAGTGACTTTCTCTATGAAGAGGCGAGTCCCAGGAAAGGAGAGAACTGGAGCTCTTGCCTTGCTCCTGACACCTCCCCTACCACACCCTGGAAGGTTGTTTGCAGATTCTTGCACTTTCAGCTTTTTCTTTTGTGACCTAGCTGCTGAAATCATTGAGACACTGCAAACATATTCCTTTGGTGTTTTGATAATGGCTCATTCCAAAATTGAACATAAATTAAAAACAAAGCCTTAATTAGTTTCCTTTGCATCTTTATCTGCAACCAAATAAATGGCTGTCTCTGGAGGGTTTTCTTTATTTCTTTTCCCGGCATGAATCATCCTCAGATCTATGCCTTCTCCAAGAAACAGTAGAAAATGAATGGGAATTTAATGTCAGCCAAGCATAGTGGGAAAAATCCAAGTTGAATGCCGGGATGGCCACAGGGCAGTCAACAATGACTTACAATGCTTTGCTTCATTCCCTAAGTGTGGTCTTCAAAATAGTAGCTGTGCTCTGAGCCAGCAGCAGAGGGTCGTGAGTGAAACTGGCACTTATTCTTCCCTGTAAACTTCCATTTATGAGACACCTGTTGGATTTACCTTCCCAGTGGTGAGAGCCTCTCGGGCAGGCTGGGGTACAATTACTGCAAGATAACAACCCTTCCTAATCTGGAACAGCTGCTGCTGGCATAAAGGTTTCCTAATCCCTTCTGGAATCTGGGCTCTGGTTTTACTCTTTGGAACCACAGTTAAACCTGGGGCAAATATTGTAACCACCCTCTCAGGTTCTTGTTTTGAAGACCACGGAACTGCTGGGATTTTGGAGCTTATTAAGGAAACATCTGCTCTGAGAAACCTCCACTCAGTGTGAAGCAATAACAATGAATTTGCCCAATTCATCTAAGCTACTTGTAATTGGGCACCTATTATGTACCAGTCCAAGTGCTAGGAACTGGGGAAACAGTCATGGACAACATGGACATGAACCCTCACACCCTTAAGAGAGCTTGACTACAGGGCCTCGGTGGATTGACACTTTAATTATAAGGTGTTTTTGTAGCTGTAGTCTCAGTTTACACATAGCAAGCATGTGGAGGAGGCATGGATTGGTTAGTCCCATCTTCCAGATGAGGGAAACTGAGTCTGGGGAAGGCAAAAGAGGGAAGGTTTGTGATTCAACAATCACACACCAGTACTAGAACTGGGTCTTCAAGGTCACAACTTTATCTTAAATGCTTGGACTTCAAAACCAGTAAACTAGTTACTAGGGAAACTTTAGGGAAGTTACTTAATGTTTCAGATCCCAGGATTCCCTTCCTGTAAGATGGGGATAAGGTAATCTACTTCACCGAGTTGTTCAGATGGTTGACTTAGATGACATAGGTGGATATTATTGGATAGATGGCTACCTGTAGATACAGATAGATACAATAGATAGTAATATGCTTAAGCACTGGACATACTGCCAAGAACTCAAGAATACTTACCACTACGAGAACACTGGCAGATATTTATTGAGTGCTTACCCTGTTCCAGATAATTTCTATTATCATCCCTGTTTTATAGTTGAGAAATTCTTATCATAGGGAAGTGAGATGACTTGTCTGAAGTTACACAATTCATTGAAAAGGTCATAAAGCAAGTATTCAAAACTTATAATTCAGGTATGTATCATCTATAACCCCATCGTATCTATCCCTCTTTTATTTCACCAGTGGAAATAAAAGGCAATTAATTTTGAAGTACCAGAGGAAAGGATAAAACCTGTCCTCAGGTAATTTATAATATTGAGTAGCCTTTCCAGATATTGAGTTCTATTTAGCCTCCTGAAGGATGACGGGGGTCTTGGTTTTTTCACCTAATTCATGGTCTTTGGGATAAGCCTTTCAGGGTTGTTCTGAATGGCCAAAGAAGAGTTTTGGAAACCCGGAAGTGCTGTCCACAACCAGAATTGCTTGTTCTCATGTGCTGAACTCTGAGGGCCATGGCATTTTGAACTTGAAGTTTGTAAGAATGCCGTTTGAAACAGAGAAAGAGAAATCAGTCTGCTGAATCTGCAGCCCCAAAAATGATATTTTACTGGGGAAAAAGAACACCTTGACTATCCCAGAAATTTGGTATAAACTATTTAAATTAAATGCCTGGTTTATTGATACTCGCTGTTCAAGCTGAAGTGCTGACTTTAATCTCATTTTTTAAAGACCTGTTCAGAGCTGTTTTCTGTTTCTCATTTTGCCTTTAATAACCTGTCTTTTGTCTTAAAATAATAGTCAGTGTCACTGCATTGAGGTATATAATTCATGGGGGCGGGGAACAACAGAAAATGGAAATTTCTTGTTTTTCAAGAAACAAAAAGACAAAAAAATAGAAGTACCCTTCACAATTACAGCAATTTTCAGATGTGAAAGAGAAAATACTGTAGGTAATAATTTCTTGATTTTCAAAAGTATTTATATTGTAGCAAAATATATGCAACTTATAATTTCAGCCATTTTTAAGTGTATAACTCAGTTGCATTAAGTACATTCATGTGGTTGTGCAACTGTCACCATAGTCCATCTCCAGAACTTTTTAATCACTCCAAACAGGCATTTCGTACCCCTTCTACAGTGCAGTAACTCCCCATCCCTCACTCCCTTCCCCCAGCTGTGGTAACCTCTATTCTACTTTCTGTCTGTATCAATTTGACTACTACTTTAGGTACTTCATATATGTGGAATCACATAATATTTTTCCTTTTGTGTCTGGCTTATTAATGTTTTCTGAGTTCATCCATGTTATAGCCTGTTATATGCTAAATGGTGCCTAATGTGTGAATAACATGTTATATGTTGAAGTCCTAACCCCAGTATCTCAGAATGTAATATTTCTTTTGGAGATGGAATGTTTACAATGATACTTAAGTGAAAATGAATTCATTAGGGTGGGCCTTAATCCAATATGACTGAAATCTTATAAGTAGAAGAAATATTGGATTAAGGCCAAGGAGAGACGCCTAAAGTGGATCCTGTTCTCATGGCCCTGAGCAGGAACCAACCCTGCCGACCCCTTGCTTTTGGACTTCTGGCCTCCAGAACTGTGAGAGAATCAATTTCTGTTGATGTAGTCACTCAGTCTGTGGTAATTTGTTAAAACAGCCCTAGGAAACAGCATACATCAGAATTTTATTCCTTTTTTAAAAAGACCAACTAATATTTCATTGTATATGTATACCACATTTTGTTTATCCATTCATGTGGCTGTCTCCATCTATTGGCTATTATTAATAATGCTGCTCTGAACTTTGGTGTACAAGTATCTGCTGGAGTCTTTGCTTTTAGTTCTCTTGGGTATTTACCCAGAAGTAAATCCATATGCTGGATAATATGGTAAATCTATGTTTAACTTTTTGAAGAATCACCAAACTCTTTTCTGTACTGGCTACGTCATTTCACATTCTCACCAGTAAAGCACAAAGGTTTCATTTTCTCCACATCTTCACCAACACTTGTTATTTTCCATTTTTTTGAAAAATGCATATCAAGGAGTTCTACTCAGATGGCAAAATATCCTCTTTGATGGTTAATACTGAGTGTCAAATTGATTGAACTGAAGGGTGCAAAGTATTGATCCTGGCTGTGTCTGTAGGGTGTTGCCAAAGGAGATTAACATTTGAGTCACTGAGCTGGAAAAGGCAGACCCACTCTTAATCTCGGTCGGCACAATCTAATTAGCTGCCAATCAGGCAGAAGAACGTGAAAAGGAAAGACTGGCTTAGCCTCCTAGCCTACCTCTTTCTCCTGAGCTGGGTGCTTCCTGCCCTTGAACATCAGACTCCAAGTTCTTCAGCTTTGGGACTCAGACTGTCTTCCTTGCTCCTCAGCTTGCAGATGACTTGTTGTGGTACCTTGTGATCACGTGAGTTAATACTCCTTAATAAACTCCCCTACATGTACATCTATCCTATTAGTTCTGTTTCTTTAGAGAAACCTGAGTAAAATACACTCAGAGAACAATGATAAGCTCTGGATAAAGTACAAAGATCAGCACCTGAGGTTCTAAGAAGTACATCAAAGTAGGGAGATTTTGGAGAGGGTCAGACCTTGAAAGAAAGGATGGGCATCCACTAAGTTTCTGGAGTTCATGGCTTTTGCTTGAAGGCAGGATGCAGTCATAGCGAAATGAACAGTCGCCAGCATAGCAACAGAAATTCTGCCATATTCCTGGCTTGGGAACCCCGGAGCTCAGTTCCATAGGGCTTGTAACCACTGGGGAGTGAGGGTGGACATCAGGAAGAGAGATAGCTGGAAAAGAGGAACCCCCAAATTCCTTGTATTCTCCCAAATGCCTCTGGCCAAACCCTAAAATGCATGCACAGAGCAGATGAAAGCATCTTTCAGGTAAAGTCAAACAAAATCAACTGTATTTGTATATATTGGCAGCAAATAACTGGAAAATAAAATTTCAAAAAATTACAGTGTCATCAACAATTTAGAAATAAATTCAGCCAAAGATGTTGAGTCTTTACAATGGAACTCTATAATGGGACATATTCATAATAAGAAAAATGAAAGAAGACTTGAATAAATGGAGCTATATACCGTATTCATGGATTGGAAGACTGAATATTGTTGAGATGTCAGTTCTTCCCAAATTGATCTGTTGATTCTATACAATCCCAGTCAACAATCCCAGCAGGCTCATTTGTACAAATTGAGCTAATTCTAAAGTTGATGTAAAAAAGGCAAGTGACCTAGAATAAACAAAAACAATTTTGAAAGAAAACAAAGTTAGAAGACTCACACTATCTAATCTCAATATTTATGATAAAACCATAGCAATCAAGACAATGTGGTGTATCATCAGTAAATATTAACAATAGACGTACAAGTCAGTGGAACATAACAAAGTTTAAAATAAGCTTGCATGCATATGGTCAACCAATTTTCAACAAATGTGCCAAGGCAATTGAAGGGGGGAAGAAGAGCCTTTGCATTCAGTTGGTCACAGCAGTTCACAAGGCTAGTTTAGATTCAAGGAACTGGAAAACAGACTCTACCTCTTGATGGGAGGGACAGCAAAAATCATAATGTGAGGGTCATGGAGGCAGAAAGACAGGAAGAATTGGATCCATTTTGGCATCTACCACCACAGACAACCTGGATACACCTTTGGGACACTCATCAGACAATCCTGCAAATCCTTCCAGGTCTCAGATCAAAAGGCCACTTCCTCTGAGAAGCCTTCCCAGATTGCTGTACCTCAAGGTGGCCCACAATAACCATTTATTATCCTGCTCTGTTGAGCTCCTTTATAGCTCTTCTATAATCTTGTTCATTTGTTTCTTTACTTGTTCGTTATCTGTCTTTCCCAATAGAATATAATTGCGGTTCAAGATGGCTTTGCAGTGAGTGGAAAGAAAAGAGGCTGAAAAAGTAGCTAGAGGCCAGAACATGAAGGGCAGGAATGCTCCTGTAAGGAGTTTAGGCCTGATATACAGAAACAAAGACTCAGAAGTTTAGAACAGGGTGTGACCTGATGAAATTGGTAATAGAACCATATACTGTTTTTGTGGATTGGAAGTATTGTTGAGATGTCAGTTCTTTCCAAATTGATCTGTTGATTCTACACAATCTCAATCAATAATGGTATATGGCACATGGTAATAGAACCCTTGTTCTATTAGGTTGGTGCAGTAGTAATTGCAGTTTTGCCGTTACTTTTAAATTATTTTAAAATTCCTGCTCCAAGGGCACTGGAGTAGATTTCCTTAGGCCCCCTGTAGTGGCAGGTGGTGTAAAGGGACAATTGAAGAACAGGGACAGAGGGGAAGTTTGTCTGGAAGTTGCTGTAATAGTCTGAGGGAGAATGGGTGGCCTGGCTGCAGTGGACAGGGGAAATGGGGAGGCAGGTCCCTGAAGGCTGGTGTGGTCAGACCTTCTGATTTTTAAACAAAATATGGACATTAAGTTGTTCTTTATAGACTCTTACAATTTTTCATTGCAGAAAACTAATGTTTAAACTCTGTTGTGGGGAGAGCTGTGGCTTAAGTCCCTCTAGACAGCTCTGTAAGGCTGGCTGCCTCTCTGATAGGCATAATATAATAATGATTTCGCAGGTGTTAACTGTAACTTAACTTGAATGCCTGGAATCCAGGTTCTTGTTCTGAATGGCTTATGTGAATCCCAAGATACAGTGCCAGGAGACAAAGTACGGGGGGCAAGGAGCAACGGGGAAGGTGAGCCCCATGGAGTGATAAAAGCCAGCTCCCTGTCTGTACTTGGAGGAACCCTGGATTCTAATATGTTATGAATGGTCTAGATGTGGCTCTACTGCTTGCTAGCTTGGTGAACTTGAGCAAGCAGTGCCTTCACTTCTTAGAATGCTGGTTTCCTCCTCTGCAAATTGGGAATAGTAATCCCTGCTCCTCAAAGTCGGATGATGGAGAAGACAAGAAAATGTAATTACTTGTATGGTGACAGCTGTGTACCCCATGCAGCTCTGTGCCATTTGCCTCAACCAATTCATGTAAGAGTCCCAGCAACTCTATGAGGTTATTACAATGTTTTCCTTTTTCGTATGGGAAAATTAAGGTTCAGAGAAGTTAAAACAATTTTTCAAGTCTACGTAGCCACAAAGTAGCAGATCCGGAATTTAAACACAGGCTTTAAAATCTGTGGTTCCACCCAATATGCTATGCCTCCAGATGGGAAAGTACCTAAGACTTAGTCGGCCCTCAGTGAAGTCATTAATCCATTCAACTGATGTTTACTATGCACTTACTGTGTGCCAGGCAGTGTGCTAGGCTCTGGGGGTGGAGTGGCACACTAGATAGGTGTGGCTCCTGCCCTCATTTGATATCTGTTGAGAGCTGAGTGCTGATGTGTTTTGGGGCAGTAGACTGTATTAAAAGCTAGGTTTTGCTATTAGTCAGGTTGATGAGACCAACAGATCAGGAGATGATGGCCATTGAAAAGTAGTTTGTTGCTCAAAGTTCTGGAGAGGGGGTGTGCCATGCCATGCAGGACCACATGGAGAAGCCCCAGAACTGGTCCAGGGGCAGAGTGAGTGAGGGGAAAACATGGGCAGGAGCCCCCATTGTGGTTTCTTGGAAAGAAATGAGCGAGGCAGAATGAGCAGGCTGAGCAGCCTGAGAATTGGAGAGTTTGAATAATTTGGAGGGCTCTGGACCATGGGGGTTAGGGCTAATCCCTAGTTGCCTCTGGTACCTGTCCTTGGGGTGATTTAGGGCAGGGAAATAATGTCTTAGGCTGTAGGAACCTGATAAAGGAGGCAGATGGGGAGTAGACTGAGGATTCATTGCACATCAAAGGCAAGCTTATTTACTGTCTCTAAGAATTGGCTGGCCCTGGGA
The DNA here is from genome assembly GCF_048565385.1 of Saimiri boliviensis. NCBI lineage: Eukaryota > Metazoa > Chordata > Mammalia > Primates > Cebidae > Saimiri > Saimiri boliviensis. The sequence continues at coordinate 87,485,532 of NC_133456.1, forward strand.
GGGGCAGTCCTGCCTCTGTCAGCAAGGCCCCAAATGCCACAGTATCAAGAATACAGAAGCCGGGCACGGTGGCTCAAGCCTGTAATCCCAGCACTTTGGGAGGCCGAGGAGGGTGGATCACGAGGTCAAGAGATCGAGACCATCCTGGTCAACATGGTGAAACCCTGTCTCTACTAAAAATACAAAAAATTAGCTGGGCATGGTGGCGTGTGCCTGTAATCCCAGCTACTCAGGAGGCTGAGGAAGGAGAATTGCTTGAACCCAGGAGGCGGAGGTTGCGGTGAGCCGAGATCGTGCCATTGCACTCCAGCCTGGGTAACAAGAGTGAAACTCCGCCTAAAAAAAAAAAAAAAAAGAATACAGAAAACAGGAAAATATGGTTAATTCAGAGACATAGTCTCTGGCATGAAATAGACATGTTTCTGCCCTACAGAAACTTATAGGCTAGCTTGAGAAAGGGCAGTCCTGTTGGTAGCAAACAATAGCAAACTTAGATACAGGAATTCGTCTCTTGCTCATTCCTTTGTGAAATATTTATTTATTCCTTCAGGATGGTATTTATTGATTGCCTACTATGTGCCTGCCAGGCACTGATCAAGGTGCTGGGGAATAAGGCACCGACAAGTCCCCTGCTCCATGGAGTTTATATCCTAGTAGGGGAGATCATTAATAAGCAAACAAGTAAATAAACAAGATGTACCTCCTATCTGTGCTACACAGAAAACAAAGCAGAGGATGTCATCTAGAATGAATGGTGGGTGATGCCTTTCGAATAAGGTGGTCAGAGTAGGCCTCTCTGAAGAGGTGACATCTGAGTTGATCCTGGATGGCAAGATGGAGCCTTGTGATGATCTGGGGAAGCAAGGAGCATCCCAGGCACAGGGAAAAGCAAGTGCAAAGGTCCTGAGGTTGCATCAGGGTTTGCCTGTTATGTCTCAAGCATGGTTAAAAGGCCCATGTGGCTGGAGCACAGTGAGCAAGGGAGTGGGTGGTAGGAGATGAAGCCAGAGTGGTTTGCAGGTGCCCGATCTTCCAGGCCATGATAAAGAAGTTGGATTTTATTCCATGGGGAGACATCACAAAGTTAGAAGTGAGGAGTGACTTGAGCTGATGCATGTTAAACATTGGCTTGTGGGGAATGGGTTATGGTGGGCAAGAGAGAAGACCAGGTGAGAGCCAGTTGAAGTCAGCCAGGTGAGCACTCTCCTGAGTGCCTAGAGCCATGCCAGGAGGTGAAGGTACCACTGGTCCTCAGGGACTCACGGTGTATAGAGCAGACCACCAGGGAATAGACCCCTACAGAACTGGGGCACCCATGAGCAGCTTGTCCTCCACTGAGCCGGCTTGTGAGCCTGGTGTCTCAAACTAGGCCGCTGTGTTCTCAAAGTGCCCAACTTTCTCTCCAAAATAACTCTCCTGCCAGGAGAAGCCAGCAAAGCCTATTTGTAAAGTGGCCTCTGAAGAGCCTTCTGAAGGAAGGCTTACCACTCTGAGCTCTGCCTTCAGATGCCAGGGTCACCTCTCCCTGGAAGAGCACTTGGTGGAAGATTCTGGGTCCTGAGTTTACCTCTTCCACTGTGGTCTGGGTGAAATATAAACAAGACTCCAGGGCCCTTGGAGTGTGCCTTGAATCCTGGCAGCTCTGCTGGGGTCCTGAGCCACTTTTTTCTGCCCTTTTTTTTTTTTTTTTTTTTAACAAGTTGCCATTGGGATACATTGGTCTGAAGTATTTCCCCAGTCCAGTCGTTATCTTAGTGTGGATTATGTGAGAATGGAGGTCATATTTGTCTCTTGTGGGTCAGCAAGCCACAGTCAAATTCTGGCTAGCACAAGGATTGCATCAGCTGGCAGAGACCAGGCTCAGTATGAATTAAACTTATTTGGGTGGGCTTTTTGTTGGTTTCTCAACTGAGAATGAAGGACCAAATTGCATTGCAAGCAGAGTCTCAAGTGAAGAATTGAATTTAAAAAACAAGAAAAAAGAGTGTTTAGAATCAGTTCGTCCTTTGCTTACTTACTTTAATTGAATTCTCTGAACTTTGGTCCAAAAATGAGAAGGAAAACAACAAAATTACTGACAACATGATTAATAATTGCTACTTATTTCACTGGTTCTACCACTGCTCTTAATGTGGATTAAAGTAGAAAGATCTCAGGAGCAGGAACCAGGACGACTGGGATCCAGCCCCAGCAGTGTTCCTCTTAGCTGTGTGGTCCTGAGAAAATCACATTTCCCTCCTGACCTGTTTCCCCATGTATAAAATTCCTGCAACACATTTTATCATCTGTGAAATATAGTAACACCTATTCTGTTCTGCCAGCTTCCCATATTGTGACCTTGGGCTTTTTGAGCTACAGTTTCTTCATTTGCAAAAAGGGAATAAATCACACCCCAGCTTAACCATAGGCAAAACACTAGGCCATGACAGGCGCCCCTGGATATACTGTTTCTAGGCTGTATTACTGACAGTAACTAATGCTGACTTGCCTGAACTGTCCTGACATTTTCCATTTTTTTTTTTAAAGAAGTGTATCTTTCTATGTTGCCCAGGCTGGTCTCAAATTCTTAGGCTCAAGAGATCCTCCTGCCTCAGCCTCCTGAGTAGCTGGAACTATAGGTGTGTACCACCATGCTCGGCTATATTTTCCCTGTTATAACTTTCCTCTGCTCCATGCTGAATATCTGGTGATCTATGATGACGCAGGCCAAGGAAATAAACATAATTGTTTTTAAACTTTGTTTTCCAGTGCCATGGGAACTGTCAATTTGGGAAGAGAACAGGACGGAGCAAGTCCTCCCCAGTTATCTGAGGACAGAAGCTAGCATAGATCATTTTTTATGTGTATGATCTGTTTTTTTCCCAGTCAGAGTTTGGTTAGAATTAACCACCCGGGGGGTCAGCACCGGGTCCTTTTCAAAGCTGTTTCCCCCATCGGACATCAGCATTTGGGTGGGACAGAAGCCTCATGTCCTCTATGTGCAAGACCCTGAAATCTGGTCTGGAAACTGGCAGGTCTGGGTCCAAAATGCTGCTCCATGTGGTTGAACAGTTAAGAAAAATAAACCTGAGGAAATTTCCCATAGTTCTCCTCCTACTCATCACCATGGGGGTTGTTTGGACAGAGTATGGGTGCTGGTTTTCTTTTGCATGATGTGTACAGAAAGGCTAGGCCAGGCAAGACTTGCAGGGGATAATGAAACATGGCCTTGACAACCTTTGCCCAAATTTCCCACCTCATCTGTAGGCACTAGTTATTTTGCAGACAGCCCTTTTGCTGCCTCTTTGATTTGAACCATGCTGGCAAGTTGCCTTCTCTCCCCTCTCAAAGTTCTTCCTTAAGGAACTACCAGAAGGCGATGGGCCTGGCAGATTGGGAGGGCCAGGACACTTCTACGGCTCTCTGTTAATGTGGCCACTAGCCAAGGATGAGCCTTTTGTCATGATCTGGTCTAGAGCTTTTTGCACCCGGTTCCTGAGAGCCCCAGGGATCTGTGCAGCAGCCGTGGATGCTGTCAAGAGAGGCTGATGGATGGGATGTTGTCGGGCAGAGTCTGTAGCTCCCCTCTCCCTGCTTATTCTTGCAGCCTGACTTTCATTTATTTTATATGTGTAAAGACTGTAAAATTTCATTGACATCAGTAGCTCAAAAAATGTTTGAATGTGTCTGAATTAGCCTATTAAATGGTGCCAAAAGAGTGCTCATCTCAAATCAGCTTAGGAGGAAGCCAATAAGCAGGCCATAGATGAATAGGGCTCTTGACAATGTATATAGCTGTTGCCTGTCCCATTTTGTCTACCTGAGTGGCCAGCAGGACAGATAGTTACATTGTGCAGGTGAACACTGAGGTTTAGAGCCACTCTGTAGTAAAGTCCAGATCTGAATTCAGGATTTCTGCCTTCTTGGCTGGGGCTTCTTTTTATATCTAGAGCTCCCAAGAAGAACTGGGTAGCCCTGGATGTTTGAAAGAGGACTCTGGCTAGAAAAAGCCTAAGCCATTCTGCTGGCAGGGCCTGATACCAGGGTAGCTATGAGATGAGTGTGGTGAGTGAGCATCAGAACGGTGTTCTAGTCTTCAGAGACCTCAGAAAGTCCCTCTCTCTAAGTAACACCTGGGACTGACTTCTCTGATGAGTTATTGGTGCTGGGTTATAGTGTCTGCCATAGTTCCTCTTCCTATACCTTTTCCTGAAACACAGCCATTGAAATGTTTGCAGAGGGAGAAGAGCCCAGATGTCTGGCCGCAAATTAGAGGTGTGTGTGTAACCCCCTTAGATGCTACATGAGTCTCTAACATAGCAATCACTAGCTGAGGTCCATTCTTTTCAGACAGCTGCTCAGTTGCCTACAGATGACTTAGTTTTTTGGTAAATGCCATCACAGAAGAAAATAGCTCCAATTCTGCATTATAAATGGAACAGGCAGCACCCAGATTAGGCCTGTTTATCATTATAGTTATTTTTTCCTTTTGGAAAGTTTTCTAGCATTGAGGATGCCACATTGTATCATGAAACCTTTGCCTGGAACTGAGTTTGTCTTTAAACTTCTGAAGTGGAAAAAAGTTTTCTAGAGTGAACAGTACCCCGACCCCCAAAGTGAAGCCAGTTTCCAAAGTCACTCCCCATAGACAATGAGTGGTCCATATTTGGGGCCATGTGCTATTCTCAAGCAAGGGGATTCTTCCTCAAGACAATAGAAAGCAATCACAATTTTAGCAAAATTCAGAGGATCTCATTCTAATTTATAGATTGACAGCCCCATCAAAATGGAACCAAAAAACACGTACCCAATCAGAAGGCACTTGTGTGACTCTGAATATGGAAGAAGAAATGAAAGTTAAAAGAAAAGCGGGCATCTATCCTGAGGACCATGGTGGACGGCCAGGCATTTTCAGACTTGAATGATTTGGCTTCTCACTGTTAATAGTGAAAATCTCTGGGGCTGTTTAAATTGTCGTTTAGTCATTCCAAAATAAGGTATTTCAGATTTGGACTGTGGGTGTTTCATCTATAATTTTTTTGCATTTTTTTCTAGGCCCCTATCTTTAACAACCCTTTGTTTAAAAAATAATTTCCTTAAAAAAATGTGAATATACTGGTGCATCCTGGCTCATTCTCTCAGACCCACATACTAATTTAGAATTTGTGATAATCTAGCCACTACTGAATTGACTTACTTAAGTGAAGTGACACTGATCATATATTGTATTTTACTTCAGAAAAGAAACAGCAATTTTCTACTGCTGGTTCGAAATGAATTCAATCTGTTCACCAAGATAAGACATGAAGTTTCTCCTAGATGGAAATGTATTGGCTTCCTTGACTTAGAAATTCAACTTGTCATATCCTGTCACCTTGTTAGCTGAGGAGCTAAACATCATGTCTCATACCAGCTCCCTCTCTGAGGCTGGTTTTTAAAAATTTTCCTCCTTCCTGCCTTCCTTCCTTTCTCCCTTCCTCCCTTTTCCTCTTTCTCTCTTCCTTTCTTTTTTGACAAGGTCTTGCTCTGTTACCCAGGCTGAAACAATCACAGATCACCACAGCCTCAATGTTCCAGGCTCAAATGATCCTCCCAGCTCAGCCTCCCAAGTAGCTGGGACTACAGCCATATGTCACCATGCCAGGCTCATTTTTAATTTTTTGTGTAGGTGAGGTCTCATGATGTTACACAGGCAATTTTTGGACTCCTAGGCTCAAGCACTCCTTCCGTCTCAGCCTCCCAAAGTGCTGGGATTACAGGTGTGTGCCATTATGCCTAGCTTATTATTATTATTTTTTTTTTAAGAGACAGGGTCTTGCTCTGTCACGCAGGCTGGAGTATAGTGGCATGACCACAGCTTACTGCTGCAGACTTGAACTCCACTACACAAGTTGTTTGAAATTGATCTGATGTCACTTCATATATGGCTTTTCGCCTCAATGTGGATACCACTCACTTGTAGAGGGCTGGAGGGAGAAACTCTACCATGTTAATTTACACTGCAACTCTAAGATGAATCCCGGTTTTAGGAATGCAATGTTTTCATTTAATGCGTGCTTTGGAACTGAAGAAACAAGACTATTAACTTCTGTCCTTCATTTAGCTCACAGAAGACAACACTTTATTGACCTTGAAAGACAAAAGTTACATTTTAAAAATACTGTTCTGTAATATCAGTCACACTTTGTATAAATAGAGACAATTTTCTCCCCAATTTGTCTAATCTGCTAAGACAGGGGTTAGCAAACTTTGGACCACCTCCTGATTTTGTAAATAAAATTTTATTGGAGTAAAGCCACATCCAGTTGTCTACAGATTGTCACTGTCTGCTTCCACATTACAACAGGAGAGCTGAGTAGTTGCAGTAGAGCTCATGTGGCTTGCAAAGTCTAAAATATTTACTATCTGGCTTTTAATAGAAAAAAATTGCTGACCACTGGTCTAAGATTATAGGGAATACAAACTGGCTGCCCAAAGGCCAATTGTCCTCTACTGCCATGTTTTGCTGGTGTTTTAAAAAGTGAGCCAAAGCAGTTGAGCCCCTGCTGTTTGGCAGCTGGCCTCCATCAGGCATTTACCAAGCTGCCTGGCTCTTGCAGATACCGGGATTTGATCCCTGGTTTAGTGGACTCAGAATGCGTGTTTGCTTGGGAGTGAAAGACCCAGGTTGTGTTCTTAGCTCTGTTTGAGCTTGCTGTGTGATACTGACATAGCTGCTTCTACTCTCTAGCTCTGTTTCCCCATTTCTTAGGTGAGGAGTCAGATAACCAGACTTCTAATCAGCCCTTTCAACTCTAACATTCTCTGGCCTTGCTCCTCCAAGTGTGGTCCTGAGACCAGCATTGGCATCACCCAGGACTGCTGAACCGAAGTCCAAATTTTAACCAGTTCCCCAGGTGATTCTTATAAGCACTCAGGTTGAGAAGCAGTTTTCTAGAAGATCACCTTCCTGGAGTGATGTTGTGGTACATGCTGGTCTTCACTTTCTAAATTGAAAGCCTTTGGAAATTTCAATTTCTGAGTTTGAATCCTAGGGCGAGTTAGGTGAGACATAAAAGCACAGCCCTGTTAGTATAACATTTCCCTAGCTTCTCCCAGGTAGTCTCTTAACAGTTTGTAGGACCTGGTATGAGTCTGAGGGTCAGTACAGCCACTTACCATTCTTAGAACATGCACAGCACAAATACAGGTCAGGCAGGCAATGGTTGGCTTTGAAATGGCAAGTAGACTTCACCAGAAGAGCATCTACATTCACAGTTCTGTGTGTGTGTGTGTGTGTATGTGTGTGTGTGTGTGAGAGAGAGAGAGAGAGAGAGAGAGAGAGAGAGAGAGAGAGAGAATCAGGATGTTGAAGGATCTTGCTTGGTGGGGAGGTAATAAATATTTGGGCATTTTCTGGAAGGTCTCAAACTAGAAAGAAGAAAATCAGTGAGCAATTGTGCTGATGGATTTTATGAAACATACATAATATATATATTTTTAAATTGCTGTTTCCGCCAGGGGTGGTGGCTCATGCCTGTAATCCTAACACTTTAGGATGCCAAGGTGGGTGGATTGCCTGAGGTCAGGAGTCCGAGACTAGCCTGACTAACATAGTGAAACTAAAAATACAAAAAATTTAGCCAGGCGTGGTGGTAGGTACCTGTAATCCCAGCTACTCAGGAAGCTGAGGCAGGAGAATCACTTGAACCTGGGAGGCGGAGGTTGTGGTGAGCTGAGACTGCATCATTGCATTTCCAGCCTGGGCAACAAGAGCTAGACTCTGTTTCAAAAAAAAAAAAAAAATTGCTGTTTCCAAGAGTAGAAGAGATTGCAAGTGAGTCATCTTCCAGGATTCTCTGCTGGGCAATACAAACAACAGCAACAACAAGGGCAATGGCTGCTACTTGCTGAACACTCCCTATGTGCCAGGAGCTGTTCTAAATCTTTTAAACACGCATAAGCCTATTAAATCCTCAGAAGAACCTCATAAAGTAAAACCACGACTATCTCCATTTTATAATGGAGAAACTTGGGAAGAAAGTGAAATGACTGATCTAAAGCGCCACAGTAGAGGCGGGATTAGAATCTGAGGCAGTCTAGCTCCTAAGTCCACGCTCTTAATGACAGTGCTACACCGCCAGGCCTGTTGGATCTACTCGGTCAGTGAATGAGAAAGACCACTCCTGCAATTTCTATTTGTGGGAGGCTGAGGGATACCTTGGAAAGGAACATAACGTGGACTCTGCTGGGATTCAGGCCTGAGTAGATAATTGTCTATTTGTGGCTCTCCTCTGATAGACCATCACTCCTTTAGAACAAGAGCCATGTCTTCTGGGTCCACTATTGGATTTCCAAGGCCTAGCACAATGCCTGGGGCATAGCAGGTGCTAAGTAAATGCCCAGTGACTGTATGAATACAAGAATCTACTAATGAGTGAGTGTGCTTCCCATTGTTTAGAAGACAAAACACGGGGTCTGACATAAGTACAGTGTGATCAAGGGCCAAATCAATTACATAGTCAGCTGAGACTCTGAGAACCTAAAGGAATATCTGGAGGAATCAGTGGGGCTTTCTGAAGGAGGGAGAACTTGTGCTAAACTTGGAAGGCAGAAGCAGCTGGAAGGAAGGCCTTTCAGGAAGGAGTAAGCTGAAAGCTCAGTGTTTGCATGCTGTGGCCCAAGATGTCACAGACACTTCCCCTGTAGACAGGGGACACAGGGTAAATGAATTGAACAGATAAACACTTTCTGCTTGGCCTGGGACTTTGGCTGGAGCTTTTTCTTCCTTCCAGCTTTGGCACTGGATGGTCCCCTTGTGTGGGCCAAGGATGCCCGCCCGTCTGCTCCTTCTCCCTGTCCCTTTATCAGCAGAAGATGAACTCCACAGAGCTCTCCTGTCAACCGAAGCACAAACCATTCCCTTGTAGGGCAAAGGCTTGTGATTCCTTGTAACAATATTTAACAATATTATAACAATATTTCATAATTTATGTATTTGATTAAAAACCGAAACTTGTGCCAACAGCCTGCATACTCTAACATATTGGGATCATTAGCTGCTTGTGTCACTCTTCTATTTTAAAACTTTCCATATTTGAACTTATGGAAGTACATCCTTCGCATTTATTAAACTTTTCCCATAAAGACAGTTTAGTAAGTCTCCATCATCTTTCATACAATTAAAAAAAAAAGACCACAATAAAACCCTCTAGACATTTCCTTCAGGGAATATCATTTTATTTAGGCCATTAAAAACGTTTGCCTTATCTTGCCAGTAATTAAAAAAAATCAAGACAAATGAGAATTTTAGTGGGATTATAATTACTTCAAGATGAGCTGTGGCACTTGGCTTCCCTCCTGGCTCTGCTGCAGCTCCACCCAGGCCTCCTGTGAGCTTCCGTTCCCCAACCCTGCATGGTCTTAGTCTCTTGGATTCCTTGGGTCAGTTCTCTTCTAGCTTCTCCAAGATTGCTCCATCTCTGTGCTTTGCTCCTGTTGCTCTCACAGGGACTTTTTTAAATAAAAGGGACTGCTTCATTCAATTTGGGTGTCACTCTTTTCTAATCCCTCCCCTTTCCCCACAGTGGTCAACCCATGATGAAGGCATTGCCAATCAGAGTACCCTGACCTCTGGGCACAGAGATTGGTCAAGGGATAAGCATGTGACTAATTCTTGTTGGCCAATCAAAGTTACCTCTGGAAAGCCCCAGAAAGAGATGCTCCTTTTTCACTTGGCTCACTGGCTCCAAGGACAAAATTGAGCCCAGCTGCCACTGATGGCTGTATTTGTGACTGTCTGTGTGAGCCTGCCTAAGAATAAGGCTAATGTGAAGGAAAACAGAAGAGAGATGGCGAAAAGAAGCAGAGACTTAACTTGTAATTTGAACTACTGCATCCAGTTGTTCCTGAAGCTGGCCCTTCTCTTGTACTTTCTGACTAGAAAACGGATTCTACAATACAAATCCCTTCTCGCCTTTTTTAAAGGTATAAACCAGTTTGAATTGGACTTCCCTCACTTGCAACAAGGGAGACCTGAACCTGAATAATATTGCTTCTGTCTGCACGTCCAGATACTTTCATTTTTCAAGAAGCAGTGTTGAACTGGGGTTAGAACAAAGGAATACTTTATGCTGGTCGTTGCAGTTTCCATTATTAGAGAACCAAAGGAATCAGACCAGGAGATTGTTTTGCCTTAAAGTAGTAGCATCTGACCTAAGGCAAATAACAGTTGAGAAAAAGGAGAAAACACATTTCTTCCTTCGACAGCGTCATCTCCATTCTTGGCAGAGAGAGATGTGAATGACCAACAGCCATGCCATTGCATAGTTTCATCTTTCATGTAACTTTCTCATATTTGAAGCCAAACATTTGGAGCCCAAGTCTGATAACCCAGGGAGTCAAGCACTCATGTCACTATTGCTTGTGTCTCCATGGTACAGGCTTGATTGAAAATTGCTAAGACAATATTTTTTAAATGTTCTCACCACAAGAGATGGTAACTCTGTGAGATAATGGATATGTTGGCATGATTGAACCATTCCACAATATATACATATATCACAACACTATGTTATAGACCAGGCGTCCCCAAACTATGGCCCATGGGCCACATACGGCCCCCTGAGGCCATTTATCCAGCCCCCGCCGCACTTCAGGAAGGGGCACCTCTTTTCACTGGTGGTCAGTGAGAGGAGCACAGTATGTGGCGGCCCTTCAACGGTCTGAGGGACAGTGAACTGGCCCGCTGTGTAAAAAGTTTGGGGATGCCTGTTATAGACCATAAACATATATAATTTTTGTCAATTTAAACAAATCCAAATAAACTAGGAAGTGTAATGGCTTCAGAAATGTGTAATTCACCCAAGCTACAATATGGAACATATTGGGTATCAGTCACACATTGTTTTTGGTTATAATTGACAAAATCTCCACTAAGGAAAAGGTATATGTTAAAGAAATATATTTCAAAATGAAGAAATGTACTGTCCTACATAGAAAATAAGAAAATCAATTGTCTCCTGTAGCAAGCAGTCTGGAGGTTGGTTCACTGTCTGTGACGTAACTCAGTATCTAGGCTCTGTTTAACTCTAAACTGCATCATGGAAACTTTTGGCTTGGTTCACTTGTCTCCTTAAGGTTCTAACACAGCAACAGCCAGATTAAGAAGGAACTCCTTGAGAAATGGCTGATTTCAAAGATGTGGCAGGAAAAGTACAAGATGGGTATGGAGCATGTTATTGTGCCAGATGAAAATGTGTTTAAAGAATGATGGAACATATCCAAAGGACATAGCAACCAGTTTGAAGGAGCTTGCTTTGGCCATAATTTGGGACGATTTGAGCATTAAAGTAAATAAGGATGTAGAGACTTAATAAACAATTTAATAAAATAGAAATCCGTAACTCCAAACTTATATAAATAAGTGAATTAATAAACGGGGAGAAGACAGTGCTTTTCCTTATAGTAGAATGCTCATAAACACTAAAGAAATGATTGAATTAGAAAAACAAACATTTGGCAACTATCATAGTAATAATTAGTTCGATCAGTAAACAATGAATACTAAGAAGGAGTGGGTGGAATTTTGGTGAAGAACAGGATATTGACATAGTCTCAAAGTCTCTAAAAATACTTATTAAATACAAAGGACAAAAGAGTGACTTTACAATGGAAAAATCTGGCTGATACTGGCATTATCAAGTGTTCAAAATTGATATCAACACTAATGGAACAAATCAAAATCCTGTATCATCTGATTGGGTGCAACAGAAAGAAAACATCACTTCTGTGGTATTCCTACTGAAGATGCATAACCTGAATCTAATTTCAAGAAAATAACTGACAAACCCAATTTAATGGATGTTTAACTCAACAACGTTAAATGACCTTTAAGCTTCTTAGATGTCAATGTCAGGAATGTTCAGGAAAGACCAAAGAACACTTCAAATTGAAGACTAAAGAGACAGGATAACTAAATGGAATGTGTGATCTTAGATTAAATGTTTTTGTTATGAAAGACATTAATTGGGACAGCTGGTAACACTTGAATGGGATCTGAGGGTTACCTGGTAGAAGCACATCAGTGTTAACTTTCTGATTTTGATGATTGTATTATGGCTATGTGGGAGAATGTCCTTATTTGTAGGAATTACACACAAAAATATTCAAGAGTGATAAAGCATTGTGTCAGCAACATAATCCAGTGGCTCTCTGTTCTCTTCTTGTAACTTTTGTTATAAGTTTGAAATTCTATCAAAAGAAAAGAAAACAAGCCGGGCGCGGTGGCTCAAGCTTGTAATCCCAGCACTTTGGGAGGCTGAGGCGGGTGGATCACGAGGTCGAGAGATCGAGACCATCCTGGTCAACATGGTGAAACCCCGTCTCTACTAAAGATACAAAAAATTAGCTGGGCATGGTGGCACGTGCCTGTAATCCCAGCTACTCAGGAGGCTGAGGCAGGAGAATTGCCTGAGCCCAGGAGGCGGAGGTTGCGGTGAGCCGAGATCGCGCCATTGCACTCCAGCCTGGGTAACAAGAGCGAAACTCCGTCTCAAAAAAAAAAAAAAAAAAAAAAAAAAAAAAAAGAAAAGAAAACAAAAACAGGGCTGTTTACTGCAGTTGTCTCCTTTCATTAAGGAAGAACACTTTTCTAAGACCCTCCCAAAGCAGAAGTCCCAGTGGCTGGTAATGGAGGCACATGGACTTTCTCCAGCTACACAGGAAGCTGGCAAAGCAATTAACATAAAGGAGAGTGGGCTCTTCCTACAAGGAAGAAGGAAGTGGGTGGAGGATGGCAATGTGTAGGCAGCCAGCAGTTTCTGCCTCCATCTGAAATTTTTATATTTGACCTTGGCCATTTTGGAACACAGTGCCATGAACAAAGATGAACCATCTCAGAATTCCAGGTTGTTTGTTCTTTCATTTAGTTGCCAGGATGTGTACTAAGATTTGGGGAAACAAAGATAAACGATTATTCTTAAGAAATTTATAGGGGAAGGTTTTTGTGAACAAATAATTATAGCCCAATAAAAGCCATAGAAGAATTACTGTAAGCCTGGGGTATTATGAGCTTACAGATAGTTGTTTGGGCACCTAAAACACACCAAGGGGAGGATGAGGCAGTAAAGTCTTCCTAGAGAGTGAGAGGGGTAGGATGGCAACCCCTCTTCCTGCTGACATGGGAGGTAGAATCATGCAATATTTAATGTGGATCTTTCCAATTCTGTTACAGAATCCCACTCAGCGATTGCAGCACAGCAGAAGCAGCAATTAAATGCAGTGTGGGGAATTCCAAGCACAGGACACAGCCTGAGTGATGGTACAGAGGTGAGGAAAGCAGGGGTGCGCACAGTGACTGCAAGCTGACCATTTGGCTTCTGAAAGGATAACAGGAAGGAAGGAGGGTTGGGGCAGGAAAAGTAAGAAATTTGATTGCAAGTTGAAATCGTTTCAATTTTTTTTTTGTGTGTGCAACAGGGAACCCCTGATTGTTCTTGAAGAGGGGAGTGCAACATGAGGACTGTGTTTCTGAGCAATTCATCTGAAAGCAGTGGGTAGAGACCGTGAGTTCCTGTCGGGGAGACTTGTCAGTCTGAGCGGAAAATGTTCAAGGTAAGATATGACTTTGGGGATAGAGGGAAAAGGAGGATGGAGAGAAAGGACTAGACTGATTTGAGTGCCAGAGATGATTCAGATGCTCCAAATGCACGGGTGAGTGTCATTAATAGACATGAGAAAGGCAGGAATGGCTCTGGGTGGTGCCCCATGGGGACTATTGTGGGAGATCACGCCCACCCATGATGGTGTGCCCCAGTGGACAAAGTCAACCAGGCATCGTGCTGGGGTTTCAACAGAGAAGAGATCATAACATGATCTCCCTGTGCAGCCATCACCAGCCCTTGCTTAAAGCTGTTTGAAGGCTACCCCTTGCCCCTGTGGCAGAGACCAGTCTTTTGAATTGCCCCCAAACTGGAGCAGGCTGGCTCTGGCCACCTCTCATGCCCCAGGCCCACCCTCCTCACCATGCTCTGTGCTTCTGCCACACCAACCTTCTTTCAGTTCCATCCATGGGCCAAGTTCACACTGTATCTCCAACACCAGCAAATAGGTGTTGAATAAACTGGTGGGGCTTCTACCACAGGGCCTTTGCATGTGACATTCACGTATCCATCTAACCATTGTCCTTTCCCTCTTTGCCAACTTAGAAGCTACCCATATTTTTTTTTTTTGGAACAGAGTCTCACTCTGTCACCAAGACTGGAGTGCAATGACATGATCACAGGTCGCTGAAGCCTCAACTTCCTGGGCTCAGGTTATTCTCTAGAGTAACTGGGACCATAGTTATACCATCATGCCAGCTAATTTTTGTATTTTTTGTAGGGATGAAGTTTTGCCATGTTGCCCAGGCTAGTCTTGAACTCCTGGGCTCAAGTGATCCATCTGCCTTGGCCTCTCAAAGTTCTCGAAATACAGGCCTGAGCCACTAGGCCTGGCAAGACTACTCATCCTTTACAGCCCAGTTTCAAGTGTCACTTTCCCAGGGGCACCTCTCTCGATATACCTAAGTCCAGTTCACTTGTATTATAGTAACACAAATCTTCCTTGTATGGTATGTACAGTAGGTGTAATTTTGCATTGACTTGTGAGAGTATTTGCTTGAGGCCTATCTCCCTGACAGATTGTAACATCTGTGGGTGTAGGAGTCACTGTTGTTTCTGTGCATGCTGTATCTCCTGTATTCAGCATGGGAATTGGAACTCTGTGGTGCTCACTGAATATCTGTGGAATGATAAATGAATGATGAATGGGTGAATATTTCACTTGTGCTTCAGGAAAGTGCCAGAGAAGCAGGTTATGCTTGAGAAGCACCTTATAGGATGAACAGAATTTCAACAGCCAGAGTTGCAGAGTTGGCCTTCAGGTAGCCAGGCTACAACTAGCAAAAGCACAGGGAAAGGCTTGAGCAGAGGGAGCTTCTGCATGTTTAGGAGGAATAGGGGAATAGAAATCTAGGGAAATAAAGGGCTCTAGGGCCAGAAAGACAACAAAGCTAACTTTTGGAAGGATTTAAACATCCAAGTGAGGACTTGGTTGTTAATGTGGCAGTCAATGAAGAGCCATGGAGACTGAGTGAAGGAAATGACACACTTGAAACTTCTCTTTGAGAAGATGAACATGACTAGGAAACTGAGGGTGACTAGAGAAAGGAGCTGGGAACAGAAAATCACTGCCTTGGGAGGATATAGCAATGACGTTGGTCAAACTTATAAAGCACACGAATGGGGGTTTTGTGATTAAGAGATGCTCAGAGCGAAGTTTGAATGGTGAGGTTAAAGAAACCTGGCAACTGATGAGAAAGTTCAAGAAAGAAAACCACTGATGACCAGACTGTAAGCTCCTAGGCCTTGTGTCTTTTTCATCCTTATACTCCCAGTAGAAAAAGATATGTTTTTCTTAGAAATTGTGGGAAAGAAATTAATGTAAGGGCTGAAAATGTTCAGAGAGACCACAAAAGGGAGATAAAATTTGACCTAAAGACGTATTCTACTTGGCTCATTCAGTGTTTAGTTGGCAACGTTAAAAATTGAGATTTCTCATAAAAGCTCCATTGTTTAATTTTTTAGATTAGTTTTTATTGAAAACATTTTAATTCTATTGTTTCAGCATATGAAAAAGTGCCATATTTTTAAAGACCTGCCCACATTAGTCCCAACTGGCACCTGTTGGTGGAGGTTAGGTGGCCCCTGTTAGGCGGCTCCCCAGTACTGGTCTTATTCCCAGAGGATTTCATTCACTATCTTCCTGGGCTCTGAGGGTAGCAGAGTCAGGTCCCTAGCTAAAGAGAAACTCATCAGTTCCCAGCAGGCCACTTTTTCGTGCACCATAAAACATAACACCTTTGTTACATTAGTGATCTGGAACAGGCAGATGGGGTGTGGGGTTCTGTCCCAAAGCCTACACTCCAGTGGAAGCGTGATGATATACATTGGTAGAGAGGCTCATTAGCATTTTACCATATTTTCTGCCATCACTGGCATTCAGGGTCATGGGGTTAAATAGATGTTGCAAAATCATTGCCAAGGTGTAAATAATTAGATAAGGGTGTATGTAGAATTCACAAAACTTTTATTAATATGTTTATCATGCCAAAAAGTTGTTTATTTAAAATTCAAATTCCACTTGAAAAAGAGGCAACAAGTGATAGTTGGGATCCCAGCCTGCTCCTGGTGGAGCTCCCATGTCCACAAAAAAGCACGCACATTCTATAGCTATGCGATTTGATCACGCGGAATTGCATTCTGGAAAACTACTCCCAGAACCCCCTTGCAGAACACCATTTGTGTCTTTAGTTGATTGTAGCTGGGAAACAACAGAAAGAAAAAGAACTCCATCCTAAGACTTCGTAGAATATTTCTGGTTTTGAAACTACTGACCCACAAGGATCTACCACCACCCAACCTAGAATATATATATATTCTCACTGAAAAGCAAATCACTGTTTATGTCACTTGCTCACTGTCACGTCAGACCCTTAGGATGGTCTCAGTACACATGGTTCTCCTTCTCGGTGGGATCCTGTGAATTCTGGTTGTGGCTGGGCAGCCCTTCAGGAGCGTTTGGACTTGCTGCAAGTTGGGCACAAAAGCTGACCCTTGGTGACAATGTACGCCCGGCCACTCAGCAGCTGCTCACAGCCCTCACAGACAAAGTGCTTTCGGTGCCAGGCCAGGTCTTCCACGCGCTGGTAGTCCTCAGAGAATATTATCTGGGGAGGGAGCAGGAGAAATGCATGACTCAGTTTCTGTCCCTAGGTAGATATGGTGTATCTAAGACAAGTTATAGGGTGGTGGTTCACCTTAGAGTTCCTTTCGTCAAACCAGTATCAGAGACTTGAACCCCTTTCATAGCATCTCTATCATGTCGTATTGTATTGTGTCACATTAATGTTAACTCTCATATTATGTTATAGTATATTATTGTAAGATGAACAGCAGCTGCCATTTATAGGTTCCTAGGTCAGGCCCGGTGCCAAGCATTTTCATGCATTATCCTATCCTATTCTTGTTTTGACTTTTGAAAGCCTTCGTGGAGAAATCTGGCATAAATTTGGGGCAGTAAAGATAGTATTTGGTGAAGGTTGTGGCTGCATCTTAGCTTCTCAGATGGAATACAAAAATCCTTCCCCATGGGCAGGTTTTACTTACCTAGCATCTGTGATACTCTTTGGGCCAAATCTAAAGTTTAGTTCCGAGATGGGATTACACACCCTGGTTAAGAAAGCTTAAGGATAGATAAACTGCCAATGACCAGTTGTCAGGAGCAAGAATACAGAGGGTCACTTGGGCTTGGAATGAAGGGACACTTGGAATAAATATATGGTAAGGATCCCCTGAGGCTCAGGAAGTGCAGAGGAGCATAATGGTTAACGGGACTTCTAATACTGGAGTCAAACAGGAACTGGGTTGAGTTTTCACTTAAGACATCTACCAGCTTTGTGACTTTGGGAAAATTACTTAATCCCCCTGTACCTCAGCTTCCACATCTGTAAAATGGGGATACAAATACTTCCCATCCCATAAGGTTCTATGATTGCCAAATGACTAACTACGTATGAAAGGCTTAGAATGTTGACTGACATAAAGTCAGGGCTATCTGATTAGCATTGACCTTTCAGAGCTGTACCTTTCTTAAATGTGAAATGAGAAAAAAAATCATGCTTATCTCTCCCAGAAGGATTGTTGTATATAGCAAGTTACTGACCCACTGTAAGCCCTTAATAAATGATGGAGGATTGTTATTGTGCATATACTGTTGTCACCTCAAAAATGAGGCTCCAGGGAAGGCCTGCGACAGTCCTTTTCCTTCTTAATTTCACTTAATAAGAGAGTTATTAGGTAAGAGGACCATAGGGTCTTAACTTCATATGGTGACCAATACGTAGAAGGTGGTAGAAAATAGATGTTAGTTCAATAGAAAGAAGACATTTCTAACCTTCGTATGTGCCAAAGATGAAGTTAGTATATTGCCTGCAACCAAAGGCATGCAAACAGTACTTACTATGATCATAATAAGTATTTCCACTGTTAATACATCTTAGAGTTCCTTTCATCAAACCAGTATCAGAGACTCAAACCCCTTTCGTAGCATCTCTATCATATTATATCGTGTTGTATTGTGTCACATTAATGTTAACTCTCATATTTTGTTATAGTATATTATCGTAAGATGAACAGCAGCTGCCATTTATAAGTTCCTAGGTCAGGCCCTGTGCCAAGCATTTTCATGCATTATCTCATTTGTCCTCACAGCCACTCTATGGGATGGGTGCTGATCTCATCCTGTTTTATAAGCAGTAAAACTGAGGCTCAGCTGAGGTTATGGAGTTAGGTAACCACCTGATTATAATAATAATAGATGCATATACAGGTTTGAACATAGGCAGTGCTTCCTGGTACACCCTGCTATGTTCTGAGTACTTACTACGTGCTAGGCATTGTGCCAAGGACAGGATTTACTGGCATTACGTCTGACCCGTCTCAACAATCCCATGGTTGTCTGCCTTATTTTGCAGATGAGAAAATGAAGGCTGAGAGCATGCAGTGAGGCCTGATCTCGGTTTCTCAATCTGTAGAATACATCATCCGCAAAGCTATACTCCCCTTGGCCTCTGGGCTTTTAACCTCAGCAGCGTCCCTCAAGCCCCCAACCTATCTGGCCACTATCTCCCACCTCATCGCAGCCAGAGCACCGGGGCCTCAGACTCTCGCAGTAATGGCGGCCGCACCAGGGTGCACCATCCTTCCAGAAGTAGATGAGGTCCACTAGTGGCTCAGAGCACTTGGCACACACAAAGCAGGTGGGGTGCCACTGCTTGCTGTAGCCTGCCCTGTCCGAGTAGACCACAGGGCTGTCAGGAGGCGCCACTCCCTTGCAGAACTCGCAGACCTGGAAGGATAGGGAAGGACCACAGGAGACAAGAAGTCAGGAGAGCACAGTGACATGGGTTCAGATCCTAGCTCCAGCCTCTCTAATTCCTGGGTGACCTTGGGCAAGTCACTATACCTCTCCATGCCTCAGTTTTGCCATCTGCAAAGTGGCTCAATAATATTGTTTACCTAACAGGCTATTAATGAGGACTAAATCAAGTTATTTATTTAGCACAGTGATTCCAAAATTGTTTGGTCTCGGTACTCTTTATATTCTTAAAAATTATCAAGACCCCACAGAGTAGTTGTTGTTGTTGTTGTTGTTGTTGTTTTTTTTTTAATGTGGGTAACAGCTATTGATATTTGCCATAAGAGAAATTAAAACTGAGAACAATTTAGTTATTCATTTAAAAATGACAGTACTAAATCTGTAATACATTAACACACATATTTTGTTACTAAGATAACTATATCTTTCAAAACAAAAAAAAAACTAGTGAGAAGAAAAATTTAAGACATTGTTTTACATTTTTGCAAATCTCTTCAATGACTTGTGGAAGACTGCTGGATTCCCATAACGTCTTCTGCAGTCCATCATTTGCATGATGTTATTTTGGTTGAAATAGATGAAGAAAATCTGAATTCACACTGACATAAAGTTGGAAAAAGGAGGGAGGTGCATTTTAAAAGCACTTCCAGGTAACTGTGGATATTCTTCTTTGATACTATATTAAAATTTGACAAAGGATAGTTTCTCAAGTTAGTTGCAGTGTGAAATCTGAAAACATATCAGTAAACCTTTCATACTTGGTTACATTAAAACCTTTTTGTCCACCTTGCACTTTGAATGGATCTTTTACCCATGCTTGAATATTTTTATTTATATTTTTTCTCCTTTATTTTTAAATTTCAGTGGTTTCTGCATGAATATTTGAAAATAATGCTTAATTAATAATATTTTTTGTCTAGAAGTGGTGGCTCATGCTTTTAATCCTAGCACTTTGGGAACCTGAGGTCAGAGTATCTTTTGAGGCCAGGAGTTTGAGACTAGCCTGGGCAACATAGCAAGATCCCATGTCTATAAAAAAATTTAAAAATTAGCCAGTTGTGGTGGTGCTCATCTGTAGTCCCAGCTACTCGGAAGGCTGAGGCAGGAGGACTGCAGGAGCCCAGGAGTTTGAGGCTGCAGTAAGCTATGATCATGCTACTGCTTTCAGCCTGGGTGACAGGGCAAGAGCTTGTCTCAAATAATGTAATATTTGAATAGTAACAGAATTACAGAAAAATTGCAAAAGTAGTATAGAGAATTTCTACATACTCCACACTCAGTTTCTTGAGCTCTTAACATCTTACATTAATAAGGTATATTTGTCATATTTAACCAATATTGATATGATGTTATTAACTAAAGTCCAAACTTTATTCAGGTGTTCATAGACTTTACCTAATGTCCTTTTTCTATTCCAGGATACCGTATTATATTTAGTTGTCATGTCCCCTGAGGCTCCTCCTGGCTGGGACAGTTTCTCAGACTTTGTTTTTGGCCACCATGGCAGTTTTGAGGAATACTGGTCAGGTGTTTGTAGAATGTTCCTCAGTTGGGATTTGCCTGATGTTACTATCATGATGACATTGGGAGGAAAATCACAGGGGCAAATTGCTCCTCTCATCACATCCTACCAAGGATACAAACTGTCACCCTTACTTGTAACTGTTGGGGTTGATCTTGACCTTCTGGTGGAGGCAGTGTTTGTCAGATTCTCCACTGTAAAGTGACTCTTCTCCCCCTTTCCATATTATCGTCTTTGGAAGCAAGGCACTAAGCCCTCCATGTCTAAGGAATGCTCCATCTCCTCCAGGGCCAAGTGTCTGCCTAAGTTATTTGGAATCCATGCATGATTTTGGCAGATCCCCCAAAAGGACTCCATGCATCTTAGCTAACATTATTTTTTAAACACCTATGCAATTATCTAATTTATATCTGTCTTCTCCACTAAGTGGTTAGCTGCAGAGGGCAAGGAGAGGCTGCTTGGTTGCTGCTCTGACCCAGGACCCTCTACTGGGCCCTGCACACATAACTTCCCCATGGATAGTTGCTGAATGAAGGAATGCTTTACCCTGCCATGAGGCCTTTGCCCTTGTTGTTCAGGATGTCTGGTACGTTGCTCCCATTCCAGCTTGCTTAACTCCCTTTCATTCTTCAGATCTCAGACTTAAAAATCTTCTGTTTGGGAAATCTTCTCTGACTTTCTTTCAGGGACAATTGAGTCCATACTAAAGCTTCTCTGCTTACCTTTCTCTGTATGGTTGTTTGATGCATGTTCCTTCCACACTAGATGGAAGTACCTTCAAAGCAGGAGCCACATCCAACTATGCTTGCTTTCACATCTCCCCAGTACCTGGCACGTAGTAGATGAACAACAAATATTTGGAAACCTCTGCCCTGCAACTTCATAATTCCTTCTTAGGGGACAACAGATGAATATGGAAGATACTAGCAGATGATGCGTCTGTCTGCATCTCAGAGATAGGTTTAGACTAAATGCAGCAGAGAGTTGGGCTCCAGAGAGAGTTGTGGAAAGTCCTTGGGAGCTTTCAGGGCACTCTTGCCTTTCAAGGGCTCATCCATGTTTACTGAGCATGTACTATGTAGCAGGCCCTGGACTAGATGCTGGGGATACAGCAGTGACCCAGGCAGATGATGCCAGAGCCCTCAGGGAAACTGGGGCTGTGTGTGTATGAAGGTAAAAAATAAATATGTAAACAAATAGATGAGATAATCATAGAGTGTGATAAATACCAGGAAAACAATCACAGGGTAAGGGAATGGAGAGTGAGAGACTTTAGGGGTAGAAGGCAGGGGCCACCTTAGCAGGAGAAGCCTCTCTGGGGATGAGGGGCTAAGGTCAATTACATTCCTATTTATATCACAGCAAACCTGTGGGTAGGAGATGCAGGTACATAGCAAATGCACCCATTTTATAGCTAAGACCAGTGAGGCCCAGGGAGATACAATAGCTAGTCAAGGGACAAAGCCATGAAATAGAACTGGGATTCAAACTTCAGCGGGTGACCCTATGGGGCTTTCTATGGAAACTGAGCTGGGTTGGGTGGGAAGACTAAAGTCAGGGAATTGTCTGTATGTCTAGGAGGGCTCCCAGGAGAATGCATACTGGTATGGCAAAGGACCAGCATGCCCAACAGCTGGAGGTGAGAAGCAGCTTCCCTACAGGGTCTCTCAGCAGTTCTCTCATCCTGTTTCCATCTGGGGCTCCTTTACCTGTCTTTTACTGGCAGTAACATTTTCACTGGCCTTCTCAGAAACCATGACAAGGTGGACCTCAACTCATGTTGTTCCTCAGCTTCAGTTAGGATTAGGGCTTCATGGGGAGGGTGAGTGTGCCTGGGAGAAGTTCTTGGCGAGAGCTCTAGATTTCTGTCTTATGCCAGTTCCCGGGAGCAGAGAAAGTTGCCAAATGTTCATTCATTCACTGGTTCATTCAGGTATTCATCCATTGCACATTTATAACTTGCCTGGAACTTGACACTCTCAATCCATGAACTCTTTTGGGCCATTTTAGAGTTATCCTCTGCTTCTCTAAGCCCCGATGATGATGATGGAGATGACAATGACTGCCATGTCCCTACAGCATGTCTGCCTCTAGCACTGGGCTCAGGACTTTGCTCTCATTACTATTACCCCTTACATAAACCCAAGAGAGTTATTTCTCCTAGAGTTATTTTTCTATTAGAAAAATCATTATTTTTTTCGCCTAGAAATGGCAAAACTGAAGTTCAGGGAGACTCAGTGATTTGCTCAGTAATGCACAGCTGACAGGAGGCAAAGCTAGGATTTGAACAGAGGCCAAACCTGACTCCAAAGCCAAAGTTGTTTCTACTCTATCATGTGGCCTTGAGATCGGCGTCAGCAAGCTACAGCCGGTAGCCAAATCTGGCCACTGTCTGTTCTTGCAAGCCCCATGAGAATGAAGACTGGATTTTACATTTGCCCTCCAATTCAGTGAAATGTTTTCTCCCAAGAAAGAATTCTACTTTCCTCATTAGTAGACCTATTTTGGAAAAATCCCTGTGCTAAATTATTATTATTACATTTTGAATTTCACCAAAAAAAAAAAAAAAAAAAAAAAAAAACAAAAACTAACAAACATGGAAAGTTGTTTCCTCTCTTGTTACATAAAGTCCCCACATGATATCACAATTTTGGCTCTTGGCTCACATCTCCTAAAATATTTACCACCTGGCCCTCCACAGAAAGTGTTTGCTAACCCTGGCTTTAGACGCTAATTTAAACTTACTAAGCATAAACTATGTTTCAGCCAAAATAGAAATATTGATATGCCATGTGAAGATGAGGAAGCATATGCGTCTGCACACTTATATTCTTTACTTATATACTTTGATTACATACTTAATACACTCATATATTGAAGAGGAAATAAAAATTAAAATGGTAAAATTAGGAAAAGAACACTGAATAACAAAGAATTCCAAGTACTGATAGCAGTTTCTGAGCACAGGCACTCTTGAATGACTGCCTATGTAAGGAATGTGTTTGGTTAACTGGGTCTATCTTGGATGGCTCCTGACTGTGCCTAATAATGTTCCTTAGAACATGCTAGATTTGTGGTTTCAGTTACGCCCCCAAGAATGAATAGTGTGTCGTTCACCCAAAGGAAACCCCTGTTCCTCTTCACACGACCGGGACCCAGCTGGCCTGGAGCCCATTAGGGGGTCTAGACAAAAACCAGCGATCAGTCATCATCTACTTATTTTCACCCTTCCTCCTGCATAGCTGGGAACTGTAAACTCTTTGATCAGGGCGATCTGAGTTCAAAGTGAGTTTTCTGTCTGGCTTCTCAGTTCTGCAGAATGAAATTTCCAGTCCTTTTTCTCCCACAAAAAAGGGACTTCGTGTCAGTTCACCCAACTACTCCCCATCGGGTAACACTATGATATATAAGTGGGGTTCGCCAATCCACATTTTCAAATACGAATTGACATGAAAGTAGGGGAAGGGAGAGGGATAGAAATGTACCTGAATTGATCTGGGGAGTACAGGCAGGCACCCTGATGATACACTGCAGGAAGGAGGGGGAAGTTAGAGTGATCATGGGTGGCTTTGAACCCAAGTTATGGATTGAGACTTCACTCTGGAGGCAATGGGGAGCCACAACTGGTTCTTTTTAAGACATTTTAAAAATATTTAATTTTTTTTTGTAGAGACAGGTCCTACTATGTTACCCAGACTGATCTTGAACTCCTGAGCTCAAGGGATCCTCTGGCCTCGGCCTCCTGAAGTGCTGGGATTACAGGCATGAGCCACTGTGCCCAACCTGTTAACTGGTTCTTGAGATGAGGAGCGCAAGTTTCTAATTTGCACTGCAGGGAGATATTCTGGCAGCAGCCTGAAGGAAGGGAGGAAGATTCTTGTTCACAGAGCTTGTTTGCAACCTTCTCATCTATTGGAAAGCAGTTTGTTAAGCCCCTCTTAGAGGAGTGTTTCTTCCCTCACTGTTCTCCCTAGCATCCCTGGTTCTTGGCCCAGTTCCTACCAGTAGCCAGCCTTTCAAGCAAACAGTGTCACTTTCACTCTATGAAAATAAGATGTCTGGGTAAGGAGCCCTGTCAACATGTGTCAGGGTGTAATGTGCTCTTCTTGCCTCTGAGCTATTTTCTGTGTGTTTTTTTTTTTTTCCCCCAGTCATCTCAAAGGATGAGAGATCTCAGGTTGTCTTGGATCTATAGTCTGGTGGTCCCTCAGCCACCAGAGACAAGCTAGAAGCCAAGAGTCAGAATGCCCAGCCTGCCTGGGTCCCATCATCCTGGGCCTGTCTTTTTCTGCACAAATGTAATCTCTGTCACAGTCTTTTGAAGAGAGGTTTGCAATTTCTAAATTTCAACAGATGGCTGAGAAGGGAGATACCAAGAAAGGCTGCCTGGGTTTGTAGCTGTGTGACCTTGGGCAAATGAACTAACTCATCTGTGCCTTTGTTTTTTCACCTGTTGCCTGGAGATAGTAATGATAGCAACATCACAGGATTATGGTGTGGGTTAAATGACATAATGGAAGTTTTGGACCTTACAAGGGCTCAATAATGATTTGCTAAAATCTCCCGTTTTCCTTACCTCTGCCCACCTTGCAGGCTAGAATTGTAAAGGCCAGAGGGATTAAATCACTTTCCTAAAATGACAAAGATAGTTTGAAGGCAGGTTTGGAGGCCTGAATTTCCTTCCATGATACCAAAGGCATGTAGACTAGCAGGAGGCCATTCCTACCACTGATGAGCTTTGTTTTCCCTGTCAGTTCTCTCCATCTGTGCAAGACCAGAGAATTGAGCCCTGCGAGTTTTTTATCGTTTGCCACTACCCAGACCGAGCTCCACTCACCCCATGCATGGAGGGCCAGCTCTTCCCCATCTCTGATCCCACCCTTGGAGACAGTTGTTCTCAGGCTTGACCCTGCCTCAGTATCCCCAAGGGCTGGTTAAAACATATATCTGCTCCCCATCCTCCCACCTCCCCACAGTGTCTGATACAGTAGATCTGGGGTGGGTCACAAGAATCTGCAAGTTCCTAGGGGATACTGCTTGGTTGGGGGCCACACTTTGAGAATCACCATCATCGAGTGTTTAAAAATAACCTTATATATAAGCTCAGCAAAACTAATATCACCAATTCAGTTCAGTTACAATAACGGCCGATTTGAATTCCTGGATGTTTAAATTCTATACTATTTTTAAGAAAGCCCAATGAGGTGATTCTCAGGCTACTTCCCCTATTAGGGAGGTAGTATGGTCAAGTGGAAGCTCTTTGGGACTATGGTAAAAGGCGTGGAGAATACTTTATAGTTAGCATATCAGTTGGTTCTTGTTCATGTTCCCAAATATCTAAGATCAGAGCTTGCTTATGAGAATGCTTCTAACATTTGTCATGTGACCTTGTTTGCAGACAGTTTCCTACCTGGGTAGAGGATATGTGAAACAAACCTTTCAGAAGTAGAACAAATGGAAAGTTTCTCCCTGTGCCAGTAAAGTTTTACCTTGTTCCCTGATCAAACAGCATGAGATTCTTAAAAGGGTTGAAATGAAGGATTTTGAATGTTCCGTATTTGGGGTCTTTAAAATTTTCAAGAAAGCTGAGGAACATTTTAGATTCAGCTACTCAAAAGCTAAGACCCTCCAGCATTGTGGGGTTCCCTCAGCCATGGTGTGTTTAAGTCATGTTGGCAAATTTCTTGGCCACCTTTCCAGCCAACACGGGATTTAATTCCTTTTCCATGAATATGGTCCCACCTTAGTGACGTGATTCTATAGACAGAACATGGAAGAAGTGATGCTATGCATCTCCCAGGGCAGTCATAGAGGCAGTGTTTCCCTCTGGGATCTCTGTCTCAGTACACACACTTTGGGAGCCCTCAGCTGACAGGAAAGAAGTCTTGGTATCCTGAAGCCTCCATCGGAGGGCAACCTCATGGAGAGACCTCACAGAGGTTGAGAGAGGGTCCCAGCTGTCCACGTCTTCCCAGCCTCTAGGCCAAACATGAGTGAATGAGCTTCAGGTGATTCCAGCCTCCAGCCTACAAACTCCTGCAAATGACATTGAATGGACAGAGACAAGCTGTCCCCACTGAACTCCACTAAAATGGTGATTTGTGAGCAAAATAGATGTTTGTTTCAGCCATATGCCTTGGGATACTTTGATATGCAGCCCTAGGTGATGGAAACATCAAGTGTGTACACACAGAATTATCAAAGCTTCTGAAATGAGAGTAACCAAGACACAAAGTGTTTTAGGCAGCAGCAGATTCAGGACAGTGGCCAAGGGTTACTCAGCTGAACTGTCTCTAAGGACTGAGCTGTGTTGGCTTTCACAGAGGGATCAGCAGATATGGAGAAGGCCCTAAATCAGCAATAATCTCTGCCTTGGGTCTGCCAGAAAGTCTGTCCCAATTGTGTTGTTTTCTTCTGAAAGGCTCTTATCCAAAGGCCTACGCAGTCAAAACCCAGAGTGCCTTGTGGAAATCTCACTACTACAATAGAGTAAATATTAACAAAAGGGCCTTGAATTCAGGCACTGGGTTCTTTCCAACACAAATACTCAATAATTTATTTATAAACAGCATCTCCCCATTTCCTCTTATGGTGACTATTTACCATCTTTGCTTTGCAGGCTCATGTATCCCAGAGGTTTTTTTTTTTTTTTTCTTCTGGTCTAACATCATTTCTGGGATCCTTCGCTCTCTTAAGTTCTGTTTCCCCACACTATATAGTCTTTCCAAGGCTCCCTGTGGTGCAGAATGTGCAGGGTAGGTGTGCAATGGTTTGGGTCACTTGCTTTGGAACATGGTTCATGCCATGGCTTCATCACTGGTGAAGCTCTTGGACAAATCATTCAACTCTCTGAACCTCAGTTTTCTCATCTGTAGCGCATGGGGGCAGGCACTGGCTCATAGGAAATGCCTTACTCTGGTGTTGGTGGTCACTACTGTTAATTGACTCCTTTACCTTATGTTTCTTCTTGGGGCAAACGATCTGTTGTGGGGCTCTCTGCCAAGCAAGGCAAAATGTTAAATATTTCTAATTGAATTTCCCTCCCTTGTTATGTGATGAAGTGGGGGAGATGGAAAGGCTTCATAAATGCTATATGTGTAAGAGAATATCAGTGCGGGTTGTTCTAAAATCCAGCTCTGACAAGCACTGGGTCAAGGACTGGCTCCTTGCAAAGGGAGCCACTTGATCCACAGCTGAGCAGGGACAGTCTCAGATGTGTTTGTTCCCATTGGAATGGCCTTGCCTGGGCTTTAGAACTGCATGGGTGCTCCAGAGTTGAGAGCACCTGTCAATTGGAGTCTGTGTTAGGTTTGGAGTGAGGCAGGTCTGGGTCCTGGTTCTGGATTAACTACTCACCAGCTAAGTGACCAGATAATTTCCTCAACTTTTTGTTTTTTGAAATTTTTGTTTTTGTCTGTGATCCACAGCAGGAAATACATTTCATGTTCTAATCTAACACACACACACACACACACACACACACACACTCCACTCTTTCTCTCTCTCTCTCTCTCCGCCTCCCCCGCCAAAAAAAAGAGCTTCCAAGAAAAATATTTACTACTCCTAAAACACTCTTCCTTTATCAGTTTAAAAAAATTCTGGTTGTAATCCATGAAATTGATGTATTACCCACTGATGGATTGTGACCTGAAGTTTGAAAATACTGTTTAACTTTGCTAAGAGTGTCTCTTAATTCCCTCGTCTGTAAAAAGGAGGATAGTATACTTTGTAGGATAATTCTTAGGATTAAGTAAAATAACATGCAACATTTCTGGCACAATGCCTGGCATAACCTAGGTAGTCAATGAATGGCAGGTGACAGCACCATCATCATCGTCATCACTTAATCCATATTAGCAAAACAAAATTGAGTAAAACCAAAGATATTAATAAAAAGCTAAAACTATTCTTTATTATTCTTGCATCCATCTCTGGGCCAAATCCAGCCCACCACCTGTTTTTGTAAATACAGTTTGATGGGAGCACAGCCATGATCATGTGTTTAAATATTGCCTATGGCAGCTTTAATGCTTCAAAAGCTGTGTTAATAAGTGGTGACAAAGACCATGTGGCCTGAAAAGCCTTAAATATTCACTATATGCTCCACACAGAAAAAGTTTGCCAACCCCTGTTTTAGTCAATGGAATAATACGCAGCCCACTCAAAAGGAGAAAAAATAAAGTTTGTGAAGGCCATGTGGCAACATGGGGAAGTATTTATAGTATAAAAAGTGGGAGAAAGGGAAGTTTCCTTGGAAAAAAAAAAGATCTCCTTGAAAAGCACTAAAACATCTTCACTGGAAAGCAAGGAGCAGGCAGATGCTGAGAAGCTGGTAACCACAGTGATTTTGTGGCTGCCCCCAGGCCCCTGCCCATGGTGCCTGAGCCAGGGGTGGCGAGAGTATGGGGAGCAGGGATTCCTCTGGGTGAATGACCCCAGGTTTGTCTCTGGGCCTCTTACCCTCCTGTCCTCCAGCTCAGATGGGGCTCACTAAGTGGGGAGGAGGGGCAGTTTCAAATTCCCAAGTGGGGCTGGCAGGAAAGCCAGCCAGCCTGCCTGCTGAGCCCACAAGCCAAACATCTGCTCAGACAAAGACTTGGAAGTCCCTTGCCCACAAATATGTCCCTCTATTGGGGCTGGAGTCGGGCTGAGCCGCCAGCTGCTGTAAGTTTCCATCTGAGAGGCAGAACTTTGGTGGGGAGGGAGGGGACAAAGGCCTTCTGTCCCTGCTCTCAGTATTCATGTGGGGAAATGAGGCAGAGGGGTCAGACTGTGCTCCTGGCATCCTGGAGGATGATTTGGGACCATATTCACGTTTTTATGACTGTAAGGAACATCTTCACTTCTCTCAATGGACTCTCCTCCTCCTAAGTTTGCTCTTTTGGCACACTCACGTGGCCTGAGGTAGGAGTGGCTGGGGAAGGGGCAAGACAGGGAGGCGCCCCAAAGGAATGGTAAATGCTAAAGAGTAGAGATCACATTGAAGGCTATGTTCTGGCTTTCTTTCCCCTTTCTTCAGTTACAAGTTTGGGCTGTGGAGAAAGGCGGAAATTCCTGGGCAAAATAGCCATGCCCAGGAAATCTGTGTATTTAATTTCTGAGAAAATATCCAGTGAGCTCTCTAAATGCAGGGCAATGGCTTAGTGGAGCTGTTAACAGAGCATTAAGATCATTGCCCACACAGCACAGGGGCCCATCAATTCCATCCAGGTGGGGAGCACAGGGCTTGGAGAGTAAGTGAGGGGCTCCCACCAGCCCGGTGTGAATGGGTCCAGGTTGCTGGAGTCAGCAGCTCCCTGGCCACGGAGATCTTTGATACTCCAAAGGTCCACAAGCATCCACAGTGGGTGGAACTGAAGGTGGACAGGGGAGTCCTTTCATTGTTCTCAGCATGCAGATAAGAGGCTCCCATGTGCTCAGTGGGTTGAGCTGCAAGTTACCCCAAACACTGCTGCCCACCCTGGCAAAGCTAAACACTCATGTACACACCCCCTGGCATGGTTGGACCCACCCTGCCGATGACCCACCCCAAGACGGCTCAGGCTCAACTCTGCCAGTGAAGCAGAAGGATTGGGGATTGAACTGAAGCCCCACTCTCATCAGCAAGTGGGGTAACCTCACTGTGCTGCAGGTTCCTCATCTGCAAAATGGATATAAGAACCCCAACCTCTCTCACTGGTTGTTACAAAGAGTTAAAGAGGTTTATTACTTGGGAGGTTGAGGAAGGAGGATGGTTTGAGGCTGCAGTGAACTATGATCATGCCACTGCACTCTAGCCTGGGTGACAGAGAGCCCTGTATCTAAAAAAATAAAAAATAAAGAGACCGAGACCTTGCACAGTGCCTGCTGCACCCTAACAGTCTCCCACTTCTTCCTTCTATTCTCATCTTGTCCTCTGCCCTCCCCTTCACCCCTTCACAATAGGACAAGTGAGGAAAAGAGAGGGAGACTAAGTATTTTTGAATTGTATTGGTCTCACTGATTGAAAAAGGCTCGCTTCTTCAGGAGTGACAGCGGATGAGGTAGCATCTGGGACCGGGATTTTCAGGCTTGGTATTGGCCCATGAAGAGGGATTACTCCGACACCTTGGTGGCTGCAGGAACTTCCCATGATATCCCGCCTCTCCTAACCTCAGTGTAAAAATAACATGTTCAGAGGACTGCCCTGAGGTAGGGGTGGACAGTCACAGCTCTTGGTTCATTTCTGAAGTTGACAGAGGTGCCAAGGCTAATTTTAGGTGGCCCTGTCCTGTCAGTGGGGCCTGTCTGCTGGCCTGTGTTTGGGAAGCTGAGGGTGGGGTCGGAATCTGCTCACTGTGTTCAGATCTGTGTAACTGACAGCACCAGCCATGTGGGTGGGCTGGGCTCAGGAGGCAGTGTGTCCTGCAACCTGGCCACCACTGTTATCTGGGCTCACTCAGAACATGGACTCTTGGTAGAAATTCCACACAGGTATTTTGGCAGTAACAGTCCTCTGGTGCGGACATTATTTTCCACTGGGGACAGTTGGGTGGGGGACTGGGTGGGAGGACTCGGCAGGCTGATCCGGCCATCAGTCCCATAGGGTTCCCTCCCAATGACTCAGAGGAAGGACGTCCCTCAGCAGGTGGACAAGGTGGGAGGGAGCCGAGGGAGCTCATGGCTGGTGGGGGTGGGGGTGTAGGGGAAGGTGGAGCCCTGCCTCAGACTGCAGAGACTTAGTATCATCAGGGATGGAGGTGGTCAAGGTAGGGTAGAGTATAGTGTGATAGATTCTGCACCTGGGCTTCCAGAACTATCCAGGAACAGGGAGGGCTGTGCAGATCCTCAAAAGTTGGCTCCCTTGGGGTGTCCACCCCCACCCCCTGCATAAATAAATAATACATAGAGCCAAAAGGCCAAATACATCTGAAAAATGCCCACTACCATCTAGACCAGGCGTCATGCGGCCCCCTGAGGCTATTTATCCGGCCCCCTGCCGCACTTCAGGAAGGGGCACCTCTTTCATTGGTGGTCAGTGAGAGGAGCACAGTATGTGGCGCCTTCCAACGGTCTGAGGGACAGTGAACTGGCCCCCTGTGTGAAAAGTTAGGGGACACCTAGTCTAGATTCTCACTGTAGGCCAAATTGGTGATACCATTTTTGCTGAGCTCACATCTAAGGCGCTTTTTAACACTGTTAGCAGTGGTCCTCCAAGTGTAGCCCCAGATCAGCATCAGCATCACCTGAGGACTTGTTAGCAATGTACACGTGAAGACTCCACCCCACACCTAGTAATAAGAAGCTCTGGCAGTGGGACCCAGCCTTCTGGGGTTTAACAAGGCTTCCAGGTGATTTTAGTTTAAGAACCACAGCACTGGCCTACTAAAGGCTCTGAGTTCTGCTGTAAAGAAACCCATGTAGTTTCATGTTCACTCTAATGCCTCCTGAGGCAGCTACATGATCTTTTTATAGCAAAATATCTGGTAGCTCTTCTAGGAATCAGCTTTGGGAATTGGGAAAGAACATAGACTTGATTTTAGGCAGATGATTGTTTGAATCCCAGTTCTGAGGCCCAGCAGCCTGGGAAGGCATAGCCACTTCACATCTTGGGGAAGTTGCAAGCTTTAAATCAGATACTTGCTTAGTCCTGTCCTTGGTTCAGGCAATGCCCACGGACTTGCCAATACTAACAGTAATCGCAAAGAACACAATTAAGATGATAAACAGGCAGTTGTTACCAATACATTTCCTGCATATTCACATGTCTCTCTTTTTGCACTTCATTTTTCTCCTATAAATCTGTTAGGTTTTGGGTGTCAGGCTGAGTCCTACAATTTCTTCCCCACACCTTTATTTTCAAGTTGAATGCCTGGACCACTTCCTGCAAAAATCATTGGCCTTCACT
Organism: Saimiri boliviensis; assembly: GCF_048565385.1. NCBI lineage: Eukaryota > Metazoa > Chordata > Mammalia > Primates > Cebidae > Saimiri > Saimiri boliviensis. Next base: position 87,517,856 of record NC_133456.1, read on the forward strand.
AGGGGAGCAGAAGTCAGGCTTCTTGCCTGATGCTTGGCTCTGATAATTGTTCTATGCTGCCGTTTTATGAGAAAGGAGAGGCGCAAGCACACAGGGCGGCCAGCACACACGTCCACTTGATGTGAATGCTGGTGAGGCAAGGCAGACGGGTCAGGGAGTGCAGCGTACACCCACCCCTAATGGCGGTGTTGATGGGAACACACTGTCTGTGTCCTGTCAGCCTATCTAGCTGCCCTTATCAGGATTTACTCCCCTGCTTCAAGGAGATAAAAAGGGAGTTAATTAAGGGCACACAGTCTCCTTCCTGCATGGAACAAGTAACAAGCAGGGTTTTACAACTTAGCATCTTATCACAGAATGGGTGTTGGATCCAGGCTCTGCCCCATAGAAACCATGAGATCTTGGAAAAGTTACCTATTATCCTTGAATCTCAACTGTAAAATGGGTTTGGTAAAATTCACCTTACCAGACAACTGTGAGAATTAAGGAAAGATCCTGACAGTGTGCGCATGGTGTTTGGCATAGAACTGGGACTTAATAAATGTGGAATTGGAATCAAGCCATCCTGGGAAAATTGGCCATCCAAATAGATCCTATTTTTTAAGGCTTAAATTCAAACTTCCATTCATGGATCACATATATATTGAGCAACTGCTATGTATATCAATGGCGGCCACTGCAAATAAAGAGATGAACAAGACCTCGACATCTAAAGAGGGTGACAGACATTAATTCACTAATTACGGAATTATTAAATTAAAATTGTGGTTGGGGCAGGGATGTAGAAGTCTGTCTTCCACAGCTAGCCCAGCCCATTCAATAAAGACTTCCTTTGGAATCTCTACTTATTTTCTAACTTTGGCGTTTGCCATGTGCTATCTAGTATTGCTATTTAAATGCTTCCCAAGTATCACAATTATTTCCTAAAGCTGACTGTAGGCAAGGGCCCAGGTACTCAGGCTGCCTTCGCTTTTGTTTCATGCTGAACAAATATGCAAGGTTCAGTCAAGAATAAAATACGATGTCAGATCCACATCTCTCTTGGGAATGGCAATTTGGAAATGCTACAAAGATCTAGAGGTCTCCTTCCAACTTGGAATGATCTAGTATTTAGAGCTTATGAACAAACAGCTATTTGAAGGTGGATAGAAGGCAGGATCAGGGTGGGGTAGGGAAGACCAGTTTATAGGCCGTGTAAGCAGATCAAATTAAAAAAAAAAATATCCCTAGGACATGTATTCTTCCTGAGAAATGGGACTTTTATGCATCATTGCCAAATCTATAGCAGAAAAAATAAAACATGTTCTTTGGTCTTAGAGTTCTCAGATAAAACAGTTCCTTGGATGGCAATCCCAGATGGTGCTAGCAAGATGGGGCTTGGAGATGGAAGATGCAAGTTTTGGATGATTAGCTTGAGTGACTCCAAGGGAGAAAGAGTCTGGCCCTCTCTGGATGTAGCAGCAGTTTCATTTCGGCTGGCATTTCCCTGGGTTGCCTGCCAGCCTGTTCAGCAAAGTAGATAATGTGCTTGGGGATCTCACGTGTTGGGACTTCTATCTCCAAAAGTTAATTACCATAGAAACAAATGAGGACACTTGGTTGATGGGGCAGGGGGAGCAAAAGGTAAAATGGGGGCCGAGGATCAGAAACGCAGTGCACACCAGACCCATGTGGTCTAGTCTCAAGCATTCCTTTCGCCTTCTGTGGGGCAGTTTAAGACAAACCAAGCCATGAGGCTTTCATCTCCCCAATGCTGGCTTCTTCTTTCTGTTTTCTCAAAATGGCCTCTGGCAGCTCACTCCTCATTGCCACTTCATATGGGTTGAACATTCCCTCTGAAAACTCAGGTTGAAACATAATCCTCTGTGTGACAGTGTTGAGAGGTGGGGCATTTAAGAGGTGATTGGGTGGTGAGGGCACGGGCCCTCAGGAATGAATTAATCCACCCATGGCTTAATGGATTAATGGGTTCTTATGAGAGTGGGACTGGCTTCTAAGAAGAGGAAGAGACACCTGAATTAGGACACTCAGCCCCCTTGCCATGTGATGCCCTGCGCCACCTTGGGACTCTGCAGAGAGTGCCCACCAGGAAGAAGTCCCTCACCAGATGTAGCCCCTCGACCTTTGGACTTCTCAGCCTCCACAGATGTATGAAATACATTCCTTTTCTTTATAAATTACCCAGTTTCAGGTATTCTGCTATAAGCAACAGAAAATGGACTAAGACACTGCTAGAGGAAACTTTTGCAAGCACAGTATGGTCCATGTGATACCTCTGACTGAAAGCCTGTGGCCTTTGAAATAAAGTTCTAAATTCATGGCATTCTGCAGTTTGGGGACAATATATTCTGCCTGTTTGATTTCCTGGGGCATAGCAGCTAATACAAGCTAATCAGTATTTGATTGATGAATGGCTGGATGGACTGGACTCTCTAGGAGTCCAGCCTCTGCTGCCCTCCCTAGCCTTCTGTCCCCAGCTCCCCAAGTATGCCACACTTTCACTCACATGGGACTCTTTTAATCCTCCAAATGCGCTGTGCTTTCTTGAACTCCTGGCTTTTTGCACATGCTCACCTCTTTAAGGGGGTGCACATCCTCCCCTCAAAGCTTGAAGGTTTCGATGGCCCCCTAAACATTCTTCAGAGGTCAGCTTGTACCTCATCAACTTCTTGAAGCTTACCCTCATCACCAAGCAGGCTTAGATTTCCTGTCTCTAAACCATGTCAGTTTTGCCTGTGACTTCCACTGGACTATAAACCTTTCAAGGGCAGTGGTATTGTATTGTTTTCCATGGGACAGTGCCTGGCACAGAGTAAATGAGCAACCAATATCTGCTGAATGCATGAATTCATGAATAAATGCACGAATGAGGGAACAAAGCCCCGTGATGGGGCCCTGACTGTCCAGCCCTGGGCCTGCAAGGTTTCAGCATAGTTGGAGACACAGGAGAAACTTACATACTCCACTTCTTTGGACGGGTCACTGAGGCTGCCGTTGGTGGTAGGGGCAATGGTCTCTGCCCCCTCTGGCTTTTCCTGTTGCTTCCCCTCCTCCTTGGGCAAGCCACCTTGCCCTGGGAGGGCCACTTCTCCCACGCCGAGGGCTTCGCTCTTATATTGCTTGACAAATTCTTCCATCAGTTTCAACTCGTTCTCCAAAAGTCCATGGCAGCGTGAGGGATCCTGGTCATAGATGGGGAGTTGATGCATGAGCTGGCGGCGGCGGTAATAGGCGCCCTCAGTGCCTGTCACTGGCTGCTTCTCCTTGGGGATGAGCTCCATGTACTGCAGGCCCTAGGGAGGAGGAGGAGGAAGAGACAATGTGAGGTTGGCGGGGCTTCATCAGTCAAAGAAACTATGACAGAATCTACCTAAAACTAAAGATGCATTCTCTTCCAGCATTCTCAGCAACTAAAAGGCCCACAGTCTTTTTTTTTTTTTAACTTAACGCAGTTAAAATTACTTTAGTAATTTTAAAAAATTACAAAAGCAATACTGTCCATTGTGACAAATAAAACACAGATGAGAGAAAAAACTAGTAAAGGAAAAACCTACATCTCTCGGGTACCATGTGTATGTAGGAAGTGTTCTATGTCTCAGTCCTGGTGCTAGAGCCATGGAAGTGTATCTGTGTTAAAGCTCGTCAAGCTGTACACATTAGATGCACGCACTTTGCCATATACATACTGTATGATCATGTACTACATGACGGCATTTCAGCCAATGATGGGCCACATATACCACAGTGGTCCCATAAGATTATAATGCTCTATTTTTACTGTACCTTTTCTAGGTTTAGATATGTTTATACGCACAAATACTGACTGACCATTGTGTTACAATTACCTATAGTATTCAGTATAGTCACATGCTGTGCAATTTGTGTCCTAGGAGCAATAGGCTATGCTGTGTAACCTAGATGCGTAGTAGGCTACACCATCTAGGTTTGTGTAAGTGCATTCTTTGATGTTCACACAAAGACAACCTCACCTAAGGACACATTTCTCAGAACAAAACCCCAGCATTAAGTGGAGTATACTGTCCTTTGTTTTCAAAAGCATTTACAAAACTTATACCTCACTGGCTCATGGTAACAGTTTGCCAGCAACTTTGTGTTTATCCTTCCAGACTATTTTCTACGTATATTTATTAAATAAGGGCACTCAGTCTTCTTTCTGCCTAGAACAAATCATAAGCAGGGTAGTACTTGATTTACTTAAATGCTATCTTCTGTGCGTGTACCATTTAAAATGAGTCCTTGGTCAGTGGATTCTGTTTCTCCTGTGACTGCGCTAGCCCATGTCGTCGTGTGGAACAGAGAACAATCTTGCATGTGAGAAAGAGACACTTGTTTGCATCTGCTAATGTGTGCTCTGTCTGTTAAGTAAGTAACTCTCTACTTGCTAATAATAATTATTATTATTTTAACACTTATTCTCCAAGAAATACTGTAGTTACTGATTTTGGGTGGCACTGAAAAGAGAAAGGAGTCTACATTTACTCATGGGCTAGATTTTCCATCAGAATTTGAATAAAGCTCATTTTGCTTTGTTCTCTGACTTGCAATTAATGGTAATAGTTACAACCACTAGTTTGCCTCTATCCCCAAAGAAAAGTTGCTGCTTTTAAACCTCTTCTCTACTATCATTTACTAGATGGTAGCCAATTGATAAAACTCTTACAGTATAATGACAGAAGTAATGCCACCTGGCTGCCCTCATGAAATCTGTGTTCCACTTGGTGCCCTCTTCTCACTGGCCCCACAATTGATGGGATTGATTTCTACCTTCACTCATGGAATTACTCTCCCCAGAAGGAAAAGCCCGCTCTGGTCTTTCCTATTCTTACAAGCAGCATTGTATGCTTTGGTCTCTCCCTAGCCCTAACCATCCCTAGTGTATCTGAGCTGACCCTCTAGTGGGACTGACTACTCCCTGAGGGCAGGCCATATTCCTTCTACTGTAGTAGCTAGAGCAAAGGCTCTGGAATTGGCTTGTCCTGAACCGAAATCCTGGTTGTAGGCATGCCGGTGGTGTGACTGCAGCCATGTCATGCCTTCTCTCTGCCAGGTTCTTTAGCTATAAAAATGAGGATGGTAACCCTAGAGTGGCTGTAGGATTACTTGACAGAACTACAGCATGTACCAAGCTGGTCCAACTATGGCCAATGGACCACATGTAGCCCAGGATATCTTTGAATGTGGCTCAACAGAAATTCGTAAACTTTCTTAAAACATTATGATATTTTTCTGTGATTTTTTTTTAAGCTCATCAGCTGTGGTTAGTGATAGTGTATTTTACGTGGGCCCAAAACAATTATTCTTCTTCCAGAGGAGCCAAAAGATTGGACACCCTGATCTACATGCTTCTGACTTTCTCTTCTCTTTGCATTTCTATCTGTGGCTTTTCTCTTTTCAAATCTCTGACTACAGTTAGACTCACCAGCTGCATGTGTCAAAGCAGTATCTCTCAATGAACACAGTGTACAATAACCATGTGAAAAATTACTAACATGTAAATTCCTAGGAACCAAGCCCCAGTCAAGATCTCCATCTAGTAGGTAAGGTGTGGGGTATAGGAATCCGCATTTTTAACAAGAATCCTGGTAACTCTAATGCAAGAAGTTGGCTCCTGGATCTTACTGGAACTACTGTTTCAATAAAATACTGGCAAACAAACAAATGAGTAAAATAAACTGGGATTCTCAGGCACTGGACAGAGATCTGAGGAAAGGCTGGTGGATGATTCCTAGCTGCTTTAGGCCTTTGCAAGACTTAAGGATTCTTAAGGAAGAAATGTGAATTTTGCTAACACCTGAGAGAGGTCTACATGAGCTCTTACTCTGCTCCACGTTGTAGTCAGAGATTCACATTCTTGATCAGAATGGTGTAATTTAAGTAGATGTTCATTTTAGATTTGCTGGTTTTGTAACATGAATTTTGTTTCCCTCAAAACTGAATCTTTTTACTTCATTTCCCTCCTGGGCAACATTCCTAATTTTTTAAAAAAGTCAACCTTGTTTAAAGTTGCTTTTTCTTAGAAAAGTATAATTAAATAATGATGAACATAAGGTATTTCATGGTTTATTAATTTAAAAATATGCAAAGGCAACTTCTAATAGAATCGACAAGGTCTCAGGTCAGTAACATTTCCGCATCAATATGACTGGTAACCGTCTGAATATTAATGTGTTCACAGGTAACTGTCCAATTTGGCTTCATTTATATATTTGTTTTTATTGAACTGAAATCTTACACTTGGGTGAGTCTCAGGGTGAGATTAGGGGAAGACAAAAGTCAGGGCCACAGCCTGAGAAACTGTGAGAGGCAAATTGTTTATCCTGGACAACCGTTTTCCATTTCTGTGCCTGACCCTGACTCGGAACCTTAGCACCAGGTCTCCTGATTCACATCACAGAGCAGGTGGTCACTGCTAGGTTTATCCTCTTAGAACCCATATGCCCCATAGCTTATCATTTGTGGCTAGACTCTTTTGGGAATTGTGGGAGTGAACATGGAAATTCATACTGAAATTCATATTGTACAGTCCCACTGTCTGATTTTAGGAAGCAGGGGTGAAGAAGCTGGGATTGTTGTCGCGGGGAGCAGGGGAGTACAAGACTGGAGCTTGGTACCTGCTGGGGTTCATAGTAAATAAATTCTGGGAAACAGCATAGAAAAGGCAGAGGCAGGTGACCTAAGCTCCTGTGAGACTCAAATTGTGAGGTGGCTGCAAATGCCCCATTGGTGGCTCTGCCCTCGATCCCAGAAGACATCTGTCAGAGACACCTTTTGGCACTGTAGGCTCAGAGTATACCTGGCTAATCCCAGGTATGTCTGCATACTCCTGGATGCTTTTCAAGTTGTTTCCTCAGACACAAGAGACACCCTGGTTGGTGGAGTGTCAGGAAATCTGGGTTTTAGGTCCAGTCCTCCTGCTGCTTCAGAGGATTGCTTGAGGCCAGTCTGGGAAACAGAGAGACCTCATCTCTACAAAAATTAAAAAGTCAGCCTGGTGTGGCGACATATGCCTTTAGACCTGGCTACTTTAGTGGCTGAGGTGGGAGGATCGCTTGAGCCCAGGAGCTCAAGGTTAGAGTGAGCTATGATCACACTACTGCAGTCTGGCCCAGGCAACATAGTGAAACCCTGTCTCAAAATCATCAAACCATGTCTCAAAATCAATCTATCAGTTAGAAGTTTTACAGTTTCTCCTGGGAGGCTCTGACACAGGACATCCCAGGGTTGGGGCTTCTCTGGGGGCAGTGAGTGGGGAAAGGGGATGTGGCCAACAGAGACAGTGGGAAGTGGCAGCCCGACAGCCAACAGGCAGGGCAGGCACAGGGTCCTGTGGAGATGTGTTAGGGTATAGACTTGGGTGGCAACTTTGTTCACACTATCCCCTTCCTATTTTTTGCCCAGGGCTTCCAGAATCTAAAGAAGGATTTTGGAGAAGTGGAAACAAGAGCGTGGCTCACTCTGCTAGAGTGGGTATCAGGCCTGGCCAGCATCTTATTAACACCAAGTGCTGAAGCAGCCCTGTCCAGGCTGATTCAGCTCATGGGAGAGTAACTGCCCCTCCTGGGAAGACTGCTGACTTTCCCAGGTTCAGCAGTTGAAGGGATGATAGGAACGGCCAATAATTAGGGAGGGCTTTCTATGCGCCAGGCACTCCACCAAATGCTACACACTTCAGCCCATTAATTCTCACAACAACCCTATGAGGAAGGTACTAATGTTACCTCTTGGAAAACAGAGGCACAGAGAAGTTAAGTAACCTCCCCAAGGTCACACACTTATTGTGTGATAGAGACAGCTTTGAACCCAGCAACATGAGTCTCAAGCCCTTCTCTGCTGCGTCTCTAGAAGATGGATGTTTTCAAAGAGGAAAAATGTTCCCCAGTCACTGGAGGCGTTTCCTTTTTATCATTATTTTAGGGTTAGTGGGGTATGTAAGCATCAAGTGGTACCAAGATCTCCCATTCCCTGGATATGTCTGTTTCTCTGGCTTTCCAGGGCCTGTACCCCTTCCTTCTAAGCTTTACAGTAAATGCTGTGCTAGGGATCCTGGGGCAGCGGCCTCAATAGCCAGCTACTTGCTGACCCCTGTGTTCACGGTATCCTTTCACAGCTCCGCACTGGCTTTGGGTGTCTGTGGATGTAGGGCTAACAGGCTTCCTGGCCGGAGCCTTGGAGAAAGGGAGTTTCCCTTCCCAGAGACCCAGTGTTCCTTTTGCAGCTCAAAGCTCCAGCTGGGGCTGGGCGTGGTGACTCACACCTGCATTCCAAGCACTTTGGGAGGCCAAGGCAGGCAGATTACTTGTGGTTGGGAGTTTGAGACCAGCCTGGCCAACGTGGTAAAACTCGGTCTCTACTAAAAATACACACACACACACACACACACACACACACACACACACACTAGCTGAGTGTGGTGGTATGTGTCTAGTCCCAGCTACCTGGGAAGCTGAGGCATGAGAATTGCTTGAACCCAGCAGGCGAAGGTTGCAGTGAGCCCAGATCCTGCCACACTGCACTCCAGCCTGGGTGACAGAGTGAGACTCTGTCTCAAGAAAAAAGAAAAAAAGAAAGCTTCAGCTGTGTACCAGCTCTCTGCCTTTGCATTGTCAAGGCCACTGCATCCAGCTGCCACTGCTGTGTACTTTGTGATGCCTGGCTGGTCTGAGACTCCCACTACTGCTCCCTATTCACAAACGTTGCTAATCAAGCCCTCACAATCCCCCACAGCCTTCCAGGCAACCACTACTGACTGGCATGGACTTGGGAAGGGAATGACAGGGACAGAGGCTTGGGCAGGAGTCAACCACCCGGCACTGCTAAGACTCTGAAAGAGAATCTCCCAGGTATCTCTCTGATACCTGACTACTTTATGTTACCTGACTACTTCATGGGAGCTAAGTCATGAAAATGCCTCTTGCTAAAGTAACCTTTAGCAAGAGGTGTTTTCTCAGACCAGTTGGAAAGGTTGGTTTAGGTTTTATGTTTTTCCTGAGGACCTTTCTGAGTTATTTGGTGCCCTGCAGCCTCGTTGGAACATCTTGGGTGGAGAGGTTCCAATAATCTGTCTGTATCAGGAAAGAAACTAAAAGTGCAAATCGATGTGGAAGGGAAGGTGCTCCTACACCCTGGGGGATAGACAGTGAAACACAAATGGGCTCTGGAATCTGGAGACCCTGTTCTGATTTTTCTCTTCCTGATTTTTCTGCTGTCAGCCAAGAACAGTAAATGGGCTTAATCTGACAAGACAACCCCAGTCCATAGTGGTGACCTAGAGTGCTGTGTTTGGAAGGGTCCTGAGGGCCAATGAGGACTCAATGAGAAACAACACTCTGACTGATCAGCAATGCCTGTTATGGGTGTGGAAGCAGAGGGCGAGGTGTGAGTAAGTGCCACCCCTGCGCTGGCTCCTCATGGGCCTCTGTCTGCTTGTCTGTAAAATGGGCCTCTAACATACTCAGCACAAAGGGAGTGGTGAGATGTTCATGGGATACATAGACAAATGCTCAATGGATGCTGGCTTCCTTTGTCTTTTCCCTCTTTCCTTCCCCCAAATCCTGGCTGGCTTTCAAAGACACACTCAAGCCGCTTGTGTTCACGATAGCCTTCCCTGAAAATGCTAAGCCAGGGTACCTGCTCCTTCCTGCCTCCCCTCCCACCTGCCAGTTTTCATGGCCTGGCCTGGATTGGTAGGGAAGAGCCCAAACTTTGGAGTCAGGGTGATCTGAGTTCAAGACTTGGCTCTGTCACTTAAATCAGCTGTGGGACATTTAGCTAGCTACATCACTGCATCATCTCTCTGAGCCTCAGTTTCCTTCTTTGTAGATGAGGGTAATAATAGTATATTTCTAACAATGCTGGAAAATTAGATGAGATTGTGCATGGAAAGCTCCTTGCACAGTGGCTGATACACAGTAAATACTTAACAAATGTCCACAATTAGGCTTATTGTTATCTGCATTTAAAGGCTCAGGCTTTCATTCTAGTTGCAAAGGATGAGAGAGAGCAAAATTAAGTCCCATTCCCAAAATATAATCATTTGGTGATTTAAAAAAACTTGGGAAGGTGAGTGGGAAGGAAGAGTTGTCCAATCTCAGTGACTTGCTCTGGATGCCCAGGTGCAGAGCAGACAGAGGGGTTCTTTATACTGCCTGTTGATCCCTTACCCTGATTAGTCTGGGGTCAATGTGTTTAGGGTTTTCACCAGCTGGTCCCTGAAGACCGCAGCCAGCTCTTTCATAAGCTGCTTGCTTTAGTTTCCACTGACATCTGGAGACCTGCTTGATAGCTTACCCAGACCTGGAGGTGGAGGGAGATCTGAGTTCTGAACTACTGGGCATGTGGCTCTGCTGTTGTTCTGTGGCCATGCTCTGTGGCCCGGGACCAGCCCCTGTCTAGCACTAAAAACTTTTGAAGGCCAATTAACCATTCTGTGTTTTCTTACATGTAAAAAAATTCCTGCCTTACAGGGTGATTGAGTTCATGGATGCTGAAATCTTTTAAAATGTGATTTTTCTTTTCAAAAAGTACAGATTAAGAAAAAAAATCTTAGCCTCTCTTCACTTTATCTGGAAGGGATGTTCCCCGCTTAAGGCAACAGCTTAGAACCGTGCCTCTCAAACTCTCTACGGTGAAGGATCAAGGTTTGTTTTTCCACTCATTGCAGAGTGATTTGTGGTCTCTCTCATGTGATTAGAATGTAGTGCATGCCCCATGAGATTTCAGTGTGAGTCTGACCACAGTGGAATTCTGCTCAATGAGATGAGTTCTCCTCTCATCACATGGTTGGGTGTCAAATTGCTGTAACATTTTCCCAACATATACTCTCAATATCTGTACTTTTCTCATTGTGTCCAGGTTGCAAAGATTGTGTGGAACAGCTCCAGTCCATAGCCCGTACTTGGAGCACCTCTGGCTTAAAAGGCTGTGACATTGCACTAACACTTGTCACACTTATCCTGCACCCTGCACTGTGCTGGGTGCTGGGATGTTATGGCTGACAGGACAGGCAGGGTGTCTGCCTTCATATTTAGGCACAGATCTAAGATAGTCCACTTGCAATAAAAGTTTTTAAAGAAACTAAAAGAAGAAAAAATGTGATAGGATGACAGGTGGCATCTATTGTAAATTGAATATCTGGGGAAGGACTATTTGGGAAGAGCCCAACCATGTGAAGAACAAGAAAATAACCTTTCAAAAAAGAGGAGCAGCAAGTGCTAAGTCCCCACAGAGGGCAAGAGCTTGGTGTGTTCTAGCACTAGAAGGAGGAAGTCAGAGTGTCATGAGATGTTGAGATGTTGGGAGTGAGAGCACAGTGATGGAACTCATGGAGGAGCCTGAAGGATAGGGCTATGAAGGGCTCCAAAGGCACTCCTTTTCTTCCAGCAAATATTCAACTAAATGCCATGCTTGCCTTTTTAAAACTTTTGAATCTTCTACAAATCTCATTAACTTGTAGAAATCATCCAGCCTCTTGTTACTCCACATGTGGGGTTCTGGGGACCAGTAGCATCAGCATCACCTGGGAGTGTATGAGGCATGCAGAATCTCAGCATGGCCCTAAACCTGCTGGATGCATTTTGATGAACTCCCCAGATGGTTTCTACACATGCTGAGATTATAGGAGCCCCAGTCTGGTGCACTGGATCTTGAAGGTGTCTGCAGAGGGAGTCATATGAAATGCTTACATCTGATGAGTTGGATTCTGTAATCAGAGCTTCTGACTTAGTGGTCTTGGATGAGACCTGGGCAGGGAGACCTTCTGCAGATCCCAGGGATTCCAGTGAGCAGTGAGGGTGTAACCTTGTGTAAGTCATTTGCTCTCTCTGGACCTGTGTCCTTTCTGCCCTCCTTAGGGTCTCTCTGATCATTTGCTCAAGATGTTTGCTTTTGTTCAAGGTTGTGTAAAACCAGTTTAGTTCTCCCTTCTAAGACTAAGAGACTTCAGCATTTAGGCAGAAGCAAGAACTGTTTCTCTGCTCTCCTACAGGTTTGCAAAGGGCATATACCAGGCTACTTTGAGGGAAAGTGAATGTCTTGCAGATGGAGACAAGCACTCAGAATTTTGGGTGATAAACTATCTCTTGTTCAGAAGTGAGGAGCCCAAAGGGAACAATGAATGCCTCTGTACTAGAGCTGTAAGGCCTCTTAGGGTCCATATGAACACCTCTACCCATTTCATGGATAAGGAAGATGGCAGCCCAGATAGTCTTCATTTCAACCTCACGTGATATAAGGGCAGAGCTAAAACCACAGCCACTCCTGCCATTTTTGTGACCCTGATCTCTTGCCACCCCATGTTTAAAGTTCAGAAACACTTGACATGGCTAGTATTTATAAGGATAGGTAAACAACTGCTTGGTTAGAGGAAGCTATCTTACCAGTTTTTGGGTGACTCCAGGGGGAGCCCACTCATAGGTGATGGTGTCAAAAGTGGGATCTTTCCCAGTGGCAATAGGGTTGGTCATGATCATCCGATTCCTCTTGTAAATCCGGATGCCGTCCCCGCCTTTCACCCGGGCAGTGAGGGTGGAATACTTGGAGTCCATCAGCAAGCGGCCAATTTTCCGATCGTCTTCTAGATCAGAAGTTAGGCAGTGGTCCTCTTGGCTACATTTGCAAGACTTGCATATTTTCCTGGGGGTGGGTGGATGAGGACGAGTGAGATTAACATTCAGGAAAGAGAGGCAGATTCTCCTGCTAGCAGCTTCTACCCTTTTGAAAGCAAGCTAAAAAATTTAAGTTAGAAAGGTTAGCAGCAGACAAATGGTAACCTGAGACATAAAGGGCTTTGGAATTGGGACCTGTATTTGGGAAATGACAGTCTTTGTATTAATCTATCACTGAGGAACAGGATATAACTTTTGCTGGTAAAAAGAGTGGCATGTTTTCCCTCCTGGTGGTTGCCATGGCAAAAGCTGATTCGTTCATCAGAGATGCTGTAAAGCTGGGCTGGAGTCTGTGTGGCCCATAGCCTAAACCTGGCCCACAGTCTGCTCTTATAAATAAAGTTTTATTGGAACACAGCCATGCCCATTCATTTACATATTGTCTGTGGTTGATTTAAGGCAACAACAGCAGAGTTAGTAGATACAATAAAGAGCATCTGGCTCACAAAGCTTAAAATATGTACTTACTGTCTCCCTTTACAAAAAAAAAAAATTGCTAACTCCTGCTCTAAAGAATTATTAAAATTGTTTCCCAAGATCACAGCCCTGGAGCTTCAGCAACTTTTAAACTCTTTAGCAACTTTTAAACTCTTTAGCATGCATACTGACATTAGAATACAGTGAACATTTTCTTCAAGAAATTTGTGAACAAAACCCAATGGGGAGAGAGTGAGCTGAGAAAACTCCTCTCGGTGGGGATATAGAAATTTTTTGGAAAGGCTTTGTCAGGAGAAGGAAACACATCCTGAGGATGGTTCAAATGTACTAAAAAGCCTTATGCTTCTCTTTGACAGTTAAAAAAATGTGTGGCTACTTGGTGGCACGCTGTTAAGGTTTAGAAATCCAGAGTTCTGTGGCGTGAGAGGAGAATTTCTCCCCTCTCTTGCTGGCCTGTTTCTATAGGCAGGCTGTGCTGGGTCTCAGATGCTCCTTTGCATGCAACTTGAGAGCTTGTTAAGTAAAGTGAGCAATGTCAAGGCCAACTGCAAGGGTGAGGGAGGCCCAGTAAGGGAGGTCACTGCAACTGAACGATCGGCAAGGCTGAGGGAACCCTCTTTTCTCACCTATACTCAGGAGGTAAATACATCTGATCGAATATCAACAAATGTTGACTGTGGGGCTACATTGATGGTCTGTATTAGTGGCTCTCAACCAAGGACAGAATTAGCAATGTCCCTTGGGACAGAATTAGCAATGTCTGGAGACATTTTCAATTGCCCCAGTGGGGTAGGGGAGTGGTATTGGTGTCTGGTGGGTAGAGGCTAGGGATGCTGCTAAACATTCTACATTCCACAGAACAGCTCCAACAACAAAGAATTATGAGACCCAAAATGTAACTGTGCTAAGAAGTTGGAAACCCCTCACTGAATATGAAGAGAAGAAGGCCTTATTGTGACCTTTAAGGAGCTTACAGCTGGGATGGGGGAGGAAGAGAAAATCAGATGGAAACTATATAAAGTAGAATACATTTGGGGCAGAAAAGTTGCCTAAAATCTGGGGTAATTCTGCTGGCCTGGGGCAGTTCTCCAGGAGGTTAGTATGTGGCACATAAAAAAGGCTTGGTGCTTAGTGGTTGTGAGTTTGGAAAACAGTGAGCTAAGGGAGGTTAAACGCCCCTCTTTAATGCAAAGCTGCTCCTTGACTTTGATACACTGATGTGGAGCCTGACATTTGGAATGCTATTGAAAAAGCTCACAGTACAAGTTCACATTCAGTGGGCTGCAGTTTGACAAATGTTAAAATCGGCAATCTCAAGGATGGGTTCTAGTAACAAAAAAGAGAAAATGACCCTAAGGGTGCTGTAAAGCATAAATGAGAAGGTTTTCCTTCTAAAAAAAAAATGGGTTGCTTTGTTTTGCATTTTATTCACAATCAATAATATTCTCTTGCTTATCCCTTTTAAGTGCCAGGCATGCGGAGTCTGGTTCTTTAAGAAGATAGGCAATAGGCAGTATCAGTGGTTGACTATTGGTGGGGAGTGAGAACAGCAGGACTGGAAGTGGAAGGAGGAGGAAAAGGCAGAAAGCAAAGTAAATCCTGGCACGGAGGGACACAGAGGAGCCTGACTCTTCAGCGTCCCATCTGACCTTCTGACCTCCCCAATGCTTTCCATAAATAGAACTGGATGAGGAGGCTGCCCATTGCTTTTTCAGTTAATGTGGAATTTCAGGACGCTAATTAGAGAGCCTGATAATGTAAAATATTTCAAAACAAAACAAAAAGAAAGGTTAACAGATCTGAGATGTTCCTTGAAATGGTATGAACACAATTTCCCCTTTCATTCACACTCTTCACATGGCCGGGCATGTTGCTGGGATTTTATACATGAGGAATACACCCCTCTCATCCCACCCCACTCTTTCTAGGTGCTCAGATTGTAGAGGACACAGAACCAACCCCAAAATATCCTCAGCGGTATGAAAATTGCCATTTCTGTAATCTGTCATTGGTAACATGGGACTGAATTCTGTCCTGTGATGATTAGTTGAGGGGCTTTCCTCTTAAACCACGTTGGTTGGCGCTTTGGTCATTTAAATGTCTTTCAAATAATTGAGAGTTTAAAACCTGGAGCATAAAAAGGTATAACGGGATTTCTCTCCTAAGCTATGTCACTGCTTCAATCTGAGTCTAATTTAAGTCCCTATCTGGATTCTTCCAACCAAGGATGACAGCTGATATGCAGGAGCTACAAGCTTCAATCTGTATTTCTCAAAGACAAATTCACTTGATTTTCAAATCATTTGTACGATGACAGGAAATGGAGTGATTAAAACAATATTAAGAGACTTCTGCTTGCAGCCACGAGAAACAGGGTCCAGAATTGTCCTCTCTTCCTAAACAACTGGAAAACCAGAAAATATACACTAAATGACCATTTTCAGATGTTGGACAGCAGGGAGCACAGGGCTGTGATCCTTGAGAGAAGGGGAAACTGACTGAATTGACTTGGTGGGTGCATTTACATAACATTTTCCCCTGGCTCAAGAAGTCTAAAAGGAGACATCCTAGCTGTCTTCAAAGAGCTGAAGAGGAATCAATGCTGTCCTGAGATTCTAAGGGAAGATTCAGGACCAGTGGGGTTGAAATGATAAGGAAGTTGACTTTCTTTCAAGGCCAGAAAGAGCTCAAATGGCCAAAATAAAAGTGTGGAGAACTCCTCCTAGGAGTGTTTAAATTATAGAAGGAATTTTTGCAGGTGATAGAAGCCTGAATTGGGTGACTTTGAAGGTCCCTTGCAACCAGAAGACCATGTGAGCTCCTCTGAGGTTCGGAACTGTCAGGGAATGGTGTTCTGCCCTGAAAGCTCATAACCCCGTCTACTGCAGAATGGTTAGAAACATGGGACTGGGATTCATGTAGATCTGAATTCAAATCCTGTCATTTGGTAGTCATTTCCCCATTGCCTGCCTTCAATGTCCTGATCAACACAAGGGAGATGGTAATACCTACTGCTTAAGGTTATTTCAACATTTAAATAAAAAAGATTTCACTCAGTTTATGAGTAAGTAGTTATTTTTATAATTTCCATCTCACAAAGGAAGTCAGTATTGCTGCAAAAACACCTTCCAAACTTTGTTCTCCACTGAGTGCCCAAGACAACACTACAGCAGTGATGATAAAAAATCTTTGTGTCCTCCATAGAACTTAACCTTCCTCTCCCAGGGCTGCAGGGACAGTCTCACAGTCTATCCTCTGCACAACTCCAGAGGTGCTGCCCACATAGAGGCTGACATAAATGCCGCCCGGGGACTGTGCAATATGGCAGCCTCACTCTTGTCCTCAGAATCCTCAATGGAAAAAGAGAAAGAAAACCTCTGGAAATCCAACTCTAGCTGGATCTTATGATATGAATTTTAGGTCCTGGCTTTTAAGTACTGTGGACAGAATGACATCTCTTTCTGTCCCAGGGGCCACTCTAGACCAAAACACATCAATAGCAATGACAGTACAGTGGGGAGAGATCAACCCCATCCACCAAACCCCAAGGCATACCCCAAATGCACCAGGGACAAGCACCCAGGTCTTCCCAGAGCAATTCTTGCTGAGCTGGGCTTGGTGGACTCTACCTTGAAATGGTTTAGGAAGTGCTAACCTCCTTTTTCAGATCTTTTCTCTCCCCGCCGAGGACTTTTCTCATCTTTCTGAATTGGACCAAGCAGGAGGGCCTTTGCTCTGTAGCCATCTTTCCCTGACAATGAATACAACCAAAGCAGTCCCAGTGGAGAAAGCAACCAGGGTTCCCCGAGAGGACAGCCAAGTAACAAAGGCAGACAGGGACCCTCCTGACAAAAATCTGTTACCTCCATGAATGTGGCTCGAAGCCTGAACACGTCCCCTTGCATCCCAAACATGCCACACCTCTTGCTGATTGCAGCTGGCCCAGGGACATCTGGAAAAGGAACAGAAAAGAGGGTGTTTTCCTTCCAAACATCTTGGACCGGAGATGCTTGACCTCTAAAAGACTTGGCATGCTGGCAAAGGGACTGTGTGGGGTTCAAAGGGCTTGAGATCAATAAGCCATCACAAACTGTTTACTAGGAAGTGAGAAGACCAAATGGGAACATGGAATGGGGCCAGAGGGTAGTCAAGTGAGGATGGGTGGGGCTCTTCCCAGCAAGAATACAATGAGCGTCCTTTCCCAGACTCCAGTGCTGTCCCTAAACATCAAGACTGGTTGGAAATGGCCTGCTGTGAGTGACCATCTATCTGTTCTATCCCCCACCCTCACCCACTCTCCTGATCCACACGTCGCTGGAATGGAATCTCCAGTGAATGTCTCTTTCTCTCATTTATTTGTGATTTATTGATAGAGTGTAATTAAACCAAAGCTACAGGCACAAACAAATGTGCAGGCAGCCAAATGTTTATAGCTCAAAGCATACGTTAAATATTTTCCTAAAATGTTGAAAAATTACATGAGCACTTAAAATCTCCTTTGGAAGGAGAACAATGCATGAGACAGGTTTTATTCCTTGTTACCAGTCAAAGGTACTAAAAGTGCATTGGCTGCCGCCGCCTATGTGTTTAGACCCAAATGGCATCTTCAAACCAGAAGCATCACTCGGGAGCTTGCCAGAAATACAGACCCTCAGGCCCCACTCCAGCCTGTTTGAATCAGAATCTGCACTTTAACACAATTCGCAGGAGATCTGCATTACATTAGCATCGGAGAAGAAGTGGGTTAATAATATGAATCTGCTGGCTGAGAAACTTACCCAGCTCTCCATTGGGGTTGGAGTGGGGACAACTTGGTACAGGGATGCACTTCATTATGATTTCATCATAAACAGGGCTCAATCAACTAGCAATGTAAAGGGAAAAGTGTCTTATCCAACAAACATACCATTTATTTAGCATCTACTATGTACCAGGCACAGGAATACAATATAAGACTCAGGTGTGCCCTCGTGGAACTCACAGTTAGCTAGGGGAATATGGAGAGGAAAACACATTCATCTCCTGCTCCTATAAGGGGTAAGTCTGAGGTAAGGGAAGCTGCCTGTTGTGTAGTAAAAAAAGGCCTGGACTTTGGAGCCTGAGAGACTTGGGTTCCAAATTGAGCTTTTCAACTTATTGGCTGTATAGCCTTGGACATACTGAGCCTCAGTTTCCTTACCTGCCAAGTGGGTACAGAGAAAATATATGTAACATGCAGGACTGCATTAGGCACTAAAAATGGTAACTGCTCTTATTTTGCCACAGATTTTAGAAGCACAGAGGAAGGTGTTAATAAACTCATATGGGAAATATGAGTTTCTCAAAGCAGGTGACTTCTTACAGGAGGTGACTTTGGATTTGGGCTGTGCAAGATAGACAGGCAGAAAAGGGGAAGGAGATGCCTAGCAGAAGGAAGAAAATGTGTGAGGTGAAAAAGGTGTGGAAGGCATGATGAGTAGGGTGTGCAATCTGAGCATGTCCTTTGGATGCTACAGATCTACTCTCTTTGCATTTAAGGGAAAAAACAAGCAGTGAAACTTGTGAGGCCCATCCTCATTGCCAGTGGTAGAATTCACAGATATGGAAAGAGATAGCTGTCTTTCACAATACCTCTCCTGTGCACCAAATCTTCCCACAATACTGTTTCACTCCATGCCTCTTATTTGGTGACTGCTGTTTACACCATGTCCCCACACACTCTGTCATCTTGTTCAATTTACAGCTTCAGGGAGTGAGAGCCATGTTGCACATATGTGGAGTGTAGAGGGAAGCAAGTTTATATTTAGGCCTATTCAATGAATTTTGAAATTTTCAATGAAAAGTGAAAATTAAAACACACCTACTGCTAACTCATTCTCCTAAGCCGAAGAGCTTTCATTCACAGGCAGGACTTTGGTCCCTAAAGCCACTGGCACATAACCTTCCTCAATTCCACCTCTCCTTCTTGATACCTTCAGTTCTCCTAATTGAAATGCAGTGATCTTTACACAGTTAATATTGGAGTCATTCAAAGTTTATTTTGGGAGGTATACAATTTGTGAATAAGGCTTCATTGTTGGACCATTTCAGATATATCCGGAGGCCTGGAAACTGGAGAGATAGGTGAAAGCATTTCCAAGCGGCAAAGCACCCTGCACACTTCAGTGTTATTGTTCTTCTGAGAGGTTGAATTAACCCTCATTCTACAAGGGGATTAGTTCTGATGCTTGGCTTGGAGAGTGGAGTGGAGCTGCAGTCTGTCTGCAGACTCAGGGTTTGGTTTAGAAATAGTGACATAGGTAGCCAGCAGAGCAGAGTACTGGCCTGCGATGCGGGGGTCTGGCCTTTGGGTGCCAACTCTGGCATTTATTAGCTGTGTAATTGGAGACGAGCCATTTCCTTGCCCAGCCTAAAGCATATCATCTGAAAAAGAAAGGAATTGGACTGCACTGGGGTTGCCCGCATTCTGTTCTGCAGGATCCTCATTTTGTGAGATGTTACAAAGCGGTTCCTGGTTGGGAGTGGGAGAATTACCTGATCAAATACAAATGGCAGGCGCTGGATGTGTAGAGGCTCCTGAGCCTTTAACAGGCCAGCCTACACTAGAAGCAAGAAGAGAAGGGGAGAGAAAGCAGCCCTTTCGGGTTTGGAGGCCCAGGCTTTAGTCCTGCATTTTAGTCCAATTGTCCCCCTTTCCTCCACTGTACTTGGGCAAGCAGGCTTACTGAGTTCCAGGCTCCTGACCTGTGTCATGGGGATAATGGGAATGCAACCTTCCTCACAGGGTTACCAGGCGGTTAAGTGGGATACTGCCTGAAAAGGGCTTGGCACACATTTATTATGCATTGAGCATTTGTTGTTGTTGTTGTCATTAATTACATCTTACAAAAAAAGGTTTGAGAGACACCAAATTAGATGTTCTCAATGCATTTCTTTTTCTAGCTTCAAAATACTAGGAAACTTAAGAGGAACTATTTTTCTAACGGCACACCCCTATACTTTCTTATTCTCTACATTTTTTGACTTATAAAAAGAGTTGCCTCTCTGAGATTTTCTACAAAACGTAAAAACAAAATGTGCTCACTCATGTCCCACTCTTAATGATTAACTCATTAAGTGAGGCCATTCCTAGCCCTTTGCCCTCATGGTGCTCTGCTACCCATCACCTAAAGAGAACCCAAGTAAAAAATCTCAACAAGCACAAAGAAAGCCCCATGCAGTCGGCAAGTGAAGATGCAGACGATCTGGCCTGCTTGGGCCAGGACACTAAACTAAATGGAGGTTCAGGAAGCAGAGTTGGCCCTGGTCTCCATCTGCTAGTGGGACGGTTTCCATGGCAACAGAAGTATGTGGGAGAGAAAAATAAATAGCCTTGCAAGGAAGAAATTGATTCAGGTCATCAGGCCACACTTGCAGCTAGTTTCCTGGCTGACTATTTAATGCAATAAATAGTCATTTGTGCACTGCATGCCATTCATCCAAGAGCCAGACAGACCCCCCTGTCTTCAACACAGAGCAATCTCGTTTACTGAGGAGGGGAAAACATCAGTCAGCCACAGTTCCAAGTGAGATACTCTAGTTTATAGACAGTAGGTTTTTCTGATGTGGGCTCTGTGTCTCACAGTAGCTGAGAATAGAAGAGTTTAAAAGAAACCATCACTTAAAAAAGGATTTCTTGGAATGCAGCATCTAATCTGTCATTTCTCCTGAGAAGAGGAAGAAATGTTTTGATGATTTTCTTTGGCTCGGTTTAGTAGGATGTGGTTCATCTGATATTATCGAGAAACTGAATGGTTGCAGGGACTTAAAAGGACTTAGACCAGGAGAGCCCTGGGGATGCAAGGAGCAGCGGTGTCCCTGGGACTCCTCTGTACTTAAGCATTCGCCTTCAGGCGAAGCCCGAGGGAAGTCGTAGAGGGGAAAAAATTGTCACCAAGAACAATGTAGGGTTGAGAGGAAGAAAAATGTAAAAGAAAAAATACAATAGAGAATTTAGGGATGAACATGGGATTTGGAATTAGAAAATGGGGATTGTCCTTCCATCTCAGCTTCTTCCTCATGGAGTAACTCAGTTTCCTCCTCTGAAAAATGAATTATCCCTGCCCTTTCTTTTTTGTTTTGTCTCAGTAGGTCTGTTGTAAGCATCATGTAACATTAAAAGGTAGTAAATTGAAATAAGTATTTACTATTGTTAAAAAATCATTAGATGTGGTGGCTCATTCCTGTAATGCCAGCACTCTGGTAGGCCGAGGCAGGGGGGTTGCTTGAGGCCAGGAGCTCGAGACCAGCCTGTGAAATATAGTGAGACTTCCATCTCTACAAGAAAACAAACAAACAAAAAACTAGGGGTGGCAGTATGTGCCTGTAGTTCTAGCTTACTTGAGAGGCTGAGGCTGGAGGATCGCTTGAGCTCAGCAGTTTAAGGCTGCAGTGAGCTATGAAAAGACACTGCACTCTATCTTGTCCCCCCATCCCTCCAAAAAAGTATTTAAAACTCAGACATAAGGCAGAAAGGCGAGTGGCACATTCTTTCAATGTCATATGGAGGCAATATGACACTGACTCTCCTCATCCCCACAGGATTATCTAGAGAAATTTACTTTGTTCAGCTCTGAGACTTGGTGAAGTAACATGTTAACTTGCAGATCTTGGTCCAATAGAGACTTAAACAATTTCTGTCCTTTCAAAAAAGATAACCCCAAATGTTAGGGTTTACTGTACTGGAAGACATTAACTAGTTTTGTAAGTAACCCGTCAATCTTATCCTAACATTAAATTATCTATAAATACCTAACTCTTCAAGCGCTTTTTAAACTGGCCTAAATACCATGCTGGTTCCCTCATTGATGAGTAGAACACAATCTTTGTTAAGTTTCACTTCATATTTGCATAACAGTTGAAATTCTACCTTTTTGAAAGTTGTGTCTTGGTATTATCACATGCCCTAATGATTACCCATAGGTTTCATTCAAGAGGTTAAGCCTCTTCTTCAAGATTCAACAGCTCGTAAATGGTGGAGCTAGAATGTGAAACCAGGCAGGCCTTACATCAGAGTTGTGCTCTTATCCAATCTGCTATAGCACTTTCCACCAAGGGCACAACACTTTACAGTTTACAAAGTATATTTACATCCCTTATCTCAGCTGGTTTTCACAATGATCTTAGGAAATAGATATTTTACATTTTGTTCATGCGCAAAGCTCCTACAACTGACAGGATTTGCCGCTAAGAATGTAATTCACACACATGTTGTTGCAACCTAGAACCTGTGACTTCTTACCATCCCAGGAGTCTCCAGACCCCAAGCAGCACTCCTGGGAGTCTAGCTCTGACTCTGGGCATTGGGCCAGTTGGGTCCAAAAAGGAGAGACAGTGTGTCTGCAGGGGTGAGGGGTGCTGGAAAAGTTTGGGCTGGGGGCAGCAGGACAAGGTCTAGAAACATTTACCTTGGCCCCAGGCTTTCTACCACTTGCTGCTATTCTGTTCAATAAACTAAAATATAGATGTTCAAGGCAACAAATAGACTTCAAGCACAGTTGCAGTTGGTGGGGTGGGCACTGGCCAGAGAAGAAAGTGAACCAGAACCACAGGCTAAGTTTGCGGGTAAAAAGTGACAGGATATTGATTTCACTTAGTTTGTCTGCTGCCTCCCTGGAAGCCTGAAAGGCCAGAGGCCACATAGGCTGAGGACCAGATCTGGGAGCTGGAGCTCACACTGGGACCCAAGTTATGGGAGATGCCTGGATGAACAGTGGCTTGGAGGCTACATGTTAAAAATTGCTACCTAGAAGCTGTTCTCACTTAAGAAATAGAAGCAAAATCCATGATAACCAAGAAGCAAGTCATTTCTGGGTTTATTCCCAACTCTTCATAGTTTTTCTGTATTAAGGATACTAGTGCCTGTCTCATTTTGAAGTTATGCTGAATCACTTTTAAAGGAATAAAGGTTGCTGGATGTTAGATGTCATGGGGCTCCCGCAATGTGGCTCACCTCACCTGTACAAATTTGTCTCTATTTTCATATTATTTACTGCTTCCAACCAGATTCTCTTTCCAACCACCTGAGCCTCTTGCAGAACTAAATCCACACATACTCTGGGATTTTGCTCATGCTCATCTAAACCTCAGAGAGCTTTAGACTCGCCACTCTTTAGGGACCAGCTTTAGTCCCATTGTTTCCATAATCAAAAGGAATAATAGTAGCTGTAACAAGTTATAGAATTTGTGGTTTTCCAGGCACTGTGCTGAGCCTGACCTTGTGCAAATCTTACAACAACTCTTTAAGGGAGGTATGTTGCAGTGGTTCTCAAAGTGTGGTCCTCAAGCAGCAGCAGCATGACAGCAGCTAACTTGTGAGCACAGAGAATTCTCAAGCCTCATCCCAGACCTAGGAAATGAGACATTCTGCAGGTGTGACCCAGACATTGCTGTTCAAGATCTCCAGGTGATTTTGATAAACAATTAAAGTGTGAGACCACTGATTTATTGTTTGTCCCTCTAGGTTACATATGAGTTAACTGAAGAATGACTATCTTCGTTTGCACCAGACTGTTTAGTGCCTAGGATGTAGAACTTTTTAGTACAAAAACCAGAAAAGCCTGGGAAAATCCAGTCTCTCTAATTAAGTGGGGTTCAAAGGGGTCAAAGTTCTAGAGCTTAGATTTGGACACAGGTATCTGAATTCCAGATCCACATTTTAATTTTTTTTTTTTTTTTTAGACAGAGTTTCGCTCTTGTTACCCAGGCTGGAGTGCAATGGTGCGATCTCGGCTCACCGCAACCTCCGCCTCCTGGGTTCAGGCAATTCTCCTGCCTCAGCCTCCTGAGTAGCTGGGATTACAGGCACGCACCACCATGCCCAGCTAATTTTTTGTATTTTTAGTAGAGACGGGGTTTCACTATGTTGACCGAGATGGTCTCGATCTCTTGACCTCGTGATCCACCCGCCTCGGCCTCCCAAAGTGCTGGGATTACAGGCTTGAGCCACCGCGCCCGGCCTCCACATTTTAATTTAACCAATGCAATATTGTTCCATGCCAAGAAGCCTCTTCCAGATATTTTGCGACCTTCACATGTTTTACTCAACTCACACAAATGTAAAATTACAAATGCAGTTAGTGCTAGGAAGGAGAAACAGTGTGCCATGAGATTATCCTTTAACAGGGGGATTTTGCCTGGTCTGGGTGTGTGAGGAGGGCAGTGCTCCTCAAAGTAAGCAAACTGTGATTAGCATAAAACCACCTGGGATCTAGCTCAAATGCATACTCTGGTTCAGCAAGTCTGGGGTAAGCCTGACATATAGTTCTACCCACTCCCAGGAGAAGCCAGTGCTGCTGTTCCAGGGACCACACTTTGAGTATCAAGGGGCTACAACAGTGTTTTCCTAACTTGTCTGCAACATTAAACTCTGGGGATCTTTTAATGCTTCCAAACTCAGGCTGCACCCCAGGCCAATTTTACCACAATCCCTGGGAGCTGATTACAGGCATCAGTATTTCTGGAAGTTCCCAGGGGATGCCAATGTGCAGACAAGTTTTGGAATTATTTGGTCTCATAATTGTAACTTCAACAGTTCTAACTTGGATTTTTAGGCTCTAGGCTAATTGGCTTAATAATCTCCCTTCCTGAAACTTTGTGCACTGTTGGGAGAAATGTAAATTGGTACAGCCATTATGGAAAACAGTATGAGCTTCCTCAAAAAAATTAAAAGTAGAACTTTCATACAATCCAGAAATTCCACATCTGGATATATATCCAAGGGAAATGAAATCAGTATCTCGAAGCGGTATCTGCATTCCCAAGTTCAGTGCAGCGCTATTCACAATAGCCAAGATACGGAAACAACCTAAGTGTCTGTCCACAAATAAATGGAAAAAGAAAATGTGGCACCCCCCCCCCCCACACACACGACGGAATAATAGCCTCAAAAAAGAACAAGAATAATGCCATTTATGACAACGTGGATGAACTTGAGGACATTCTGCTATGTGAAGTAAGTCAGGCACAGAAAGACAAATAAATGATCTCATTTATATGTGAAATCTAAACTAGTCAAATTCATAGAAACACAGAAGAGAATTGTGGTTGTCAGGGGCTGAGGCTTGAGAGAAAGAGGGAGATGTTGGTCAAAGGGTACAAAGTTTCAGTTAGGCAGAGTGAGTAAGTTCTGAAGATCTAACCTAAAGCATCATGACTATAGTTAAACAATACTGTATTCTGTACTTGGAATTTGCTAACAGGGTAGATCTTAAGTATTCTCACTACATAAAAAAAAATAGTTTGATTAGTTCACACTGTATATGAGTATCAAAACATCAGTTTGGTCTAGGCTCAGTGGCTTACAACTATAATCTCAGCACTTTGGCAGTCCAAGGCAGGAGGATTGCTCGAGTTTGAGACCAGTCTGGGCTACATAGTGACACCTCATCTCTACAGAAAATTTAAAAACTAGCTGGGTGTGATGGTTCACTTCTGTGGTCCCAGCTACTCAGGAGGCTGAGGTGGAAGGCTTGCTTGAGCCCAGGCGGTTGAGGTTGTAGTGAGCTGTGATTGTGCCACTGCCTGCAACCTGGGTGACAGAGTGAGGCTTTGTCTCAGCAATAACAATAACAACACAAATCCATCAAGATGTACCTGTTAAAGACATACCATTTTTATTTGTCAATTATACCTCAATTAAACTGAAAAAAATTTCCTTTTCCTACTCAGCTTGTAGACCACCATTCCCTATAAGGAGAGTTTTTTTACAGCAAGTCTGGCTTTTGTTGTTGTCATTTCAATATCAGCCCTGGCACAAGCCTGCCCCACAGGTTTTGGTGCCAAATCCAGTAATTCTCTTAACTAGACCAAAGGAAACCACAGCCCTTCCTCTTCCTCTAAATTTCTCTGGCTAGTTGACTCCTCTCTGGGGCGCTCTGCCCTGCCTGAGGCCAGCAGTGGTCCCCAAACCCTCCCCACCTTGGACTGAGGAATCCCACCAGATGAAGGGGCCCAGCCGGGAATGTGCAACACTCAAATGGTTGCAAGCTGCATGGGAAGTCATTTTTTTTCCTTAAGAGGTATATTTTTTTCTGGGAAGTGAACTGACCTAGCCAGGATGGCTTTTTTCACTTTCCCATTTAAGAATCCTGGGTCTATACCTACTATGTACCCACAAAAAGTAAAAGTTAAAAAAGGAATACTGGGATCTTGACAAGGGTCTGGACTTCTTCCACTGTTTGAAGCTCCCAAGAATTGAAACAAGGAATTGCCAAAACACGGTTACGCAATCTTAGCAGAGTAATGGAATCAACATACTCGCCAATAGGATAACTGCCTGTCCATCACTTAAAGTCTACATTGTTGTCCTTCCTGAAAGTAAATCCTCTGCTTGGCCTTTCCTCCTGAGACAGGTCCTGTGTATCACCAGAGGAGGGGGCCGGGGGTTAGAAACCCAGGGATGCTGGGGGAGAGTCAAATGACGACCCTTTCCAGTCTATTTGCTCTTAAACATCAGGGTGACTTTTTGCATCCTATTCCATCGTCTATATTTTTTTCTGTTGTAATGTAAAACAAATGTTCCCCATCTTGCTCCCTCCAATCTTAAAGCAGAACTGCTGCTCCACGTTTGTCCTTTGGCTTCTTGCTCACTCACCTCCCCAAGCTTTGGCAAGACCCACACTAGGGCTTTAGGCTGTGGCCAAGAGAATCCTGTCTTTCCAAATATGATATGGAAGAGTGAGGCTTGCAGCCCACTTTTGTGGCGGAAGTCAGTCAAAAAAATGACTTGGATAAAGTGCATCCTAAAACCGCAGAGAGTCTCACACAGACGACAACAAAGACCTCATCTACATTAGGGGTCATATGACAGATGCTCTTCAGGGAGCTGTGTGTGCATTTGCGTGTGTGTGTGTGTGTGTTCAAATCTATTTCTATTCCACGGTGGCTCCTTGGGCATTCCTATTCCTCTGTCTGGACAAGCACAAATGTAAAGAAATCCCTTCAATTTAGAGACTCTTTTCCTGAATTGTGTAATGAGGATAAAAATGTACAGACTAAACAAATCGAGATGAGCCCTACTGATCTAGTACTTATAATTCTATGGATGGAAAACTTTTGTTTTGTTTTTAAAGATCAATCCTATTTAAAGCAACAGAATGAGAACACAATTGGTGAATGATGAGCTGATGGTAGAAGTGCCTGAATCGGCAGCACTTCAGGGTGAAGATTCCATGATTTTTTCTATTATGTGGTTTGTGTGTGTTAAATTTATCCCATGAACTGGCTGTAGCTGGAAGAGTCAGATGGATTTATCTTGTGATGTCAGGAATTTCTGGTGTACCAAATGAAAGAATACTTTTTATTCTTTATAAGAAATGTCATATTCTCTTTAATTTTTAATTTTTAAAAATTAATTAGTTCAATCATTTCTTTTTTTGTTTTTCCTCTCTCAAGATTAGTTTTTCAGCGTTCAGTTCTAGGGACAATTTGGGTTTGGGGCAAAATATACCATATTATCCTTAATATCTCTCTCTCTCTCAACATGTCATGTCTAATGGGTAAGATTAAGTTAAAATCAGGGTGGTCACAAAGGAGGAAAAAATTTACAGAAGCCCAACATGCCAAGCTGGAGCAGGTGAGAGGCTGGAGCAGTGCATGGTAGCCCCAGAGCCTTTGGGGCACGGGTGAAAGGGAACTGTTGCTCCTGTGACTTCCAGGGCAGCTGTCCCTGAAGTCTCTGTTCCAAGCACCGCATTCAGGCTCCTTGATGAACATGCCCCTGGGTAGTTCTGGAAAAGGCTGGCCAATTCCTCCTATCACCTTCTCCACAGGGCGTACTCTGACTTTCCTAGACTAGATACCCACTCTCCTTCCCGCTGAAGTCTCCCAGCCACCATGGATGCCTTTTCATGGAACACTGCTGTGCTTGTAATCACTTGTGTAGCTCTGCCTTCCCTTCCAGGGGAGGGGATAATTGGAGACCACCAAGGCTCACATCATCTGTGAACAAAAGGGGTTAATCTGGCTATAAAAACAGAGTAGAAAAGCAAATCCATATGTGGAAAGGGAAATAGAAAATGAAAGCTTTCTCTGTTTAAGACCTTGCCTTTGCCTCCCCCTGCCCCATCTCTGCTGGCCAAGCTTCACTGATTTGAGACTGGTTCCAGGAAAGCTGAAATACCCAGACCCTGGGCCATGAACGAAGTAAGCGTATGAAAGTCTGCCTTTAAGGGTTTGGGTGATGGCATTGGCTCTAAAACTGTACTCCACCTGAGAAGCTGACCCCACCATCTGCATCCTGAGAAAAAGCTCTCCTCCTGATTAAGAATCCATTATTGCAGTCACAGTTCCCTTGGCCATCTGGTCTACCAACCGATTCTACCAGCAGTGTCTACCTCTCATCACTATATCATTTGGCATAAAGGAGCAGACACTGTGAGTGCTCTGCTAGCCAAGATAGGAGACTATCTGCCCCTTTTTCTTTTTCTTCTGTCTGCCTTTTGGACAATTTTACTCTTTTGTATTTTTAGCACTTTCATCAAAAAATAGACAAAAAGGTGATAAGACTCAACTCAGTACATTTTTCAAGGGTTTACAACTCTTGGAACAGCCTGATGTGAGGGACTTTTGGATAGAGTTGCTGTAGCAATTCTCTAAAATCATTTGCAGGCTGGGCTCCTTCTCCCAGTTGGCATGGGCAACAGCCTTTGAGAAGGGGAAGCATGGAAACAGTCACAGGATCTCTCTTTTATCTTTCAAATGGGATCGAGTTGGGGTCACTTTGAAAAAGTGGAGTATGGAATGAGGCAAAAAGTTCCAAATCCTAAATTCAACAATTCATTGCTGGGTGACTGGATCTGCGTGATGGTGCATGGAACATCTAGGAATCTGGCAGTCCCGGCCCTGGGACATGGACTCCTTGTTGAACATTTTATTGGCAGGGCGAACACGATGATGACCTAGGGGGAAAGGAAAGCAGCCTTCGTGGCTGCCAGCTTCTTGCTGATAGCTTATATTTACATGGTGTTGTATCCAAAGCAGACCCACAAATCTTATGTATAAAGGACCCCACTGGACTGAAGTGATAGGATTTTTAAGGCTGAACTAACATTTTCCTTTGACACCAGCTCCCTTTGAACTAGCTGCAGACACTGCCCAGCCTAACATGAATAGCGAATTGTGCAGAGGCAGACTGAGAAAACCAGCCAAGAGGCAAAACCATTCTCTGCTGTTTATTTGAGAATTGTTCACATTTCTAGAAAAGTCAGCCCATTATTTGAGCGGCTACCTGATTAATTCAGTCAGTGAGAAGATGGTCCTCTGATCTCCTTCCACTTCTGGACTTTTCATGGATCTTTTGAGCTCACTCAGAGTCCCAAGGGTGGGCACTGACTGTTTTAATTGCCTATGAAAGGGATTCCTACAGGGCAAAAGTTGATCTGGCATTTTTTGCCAAACTAAATGTTAGATACCCTTTCAGAGGCTCTGACACAATTATTTTTTCTCTTGGAGTTGTCTTTTTCTTTCCCTAGGTCTACCCTGGCAGGTTTTAGGAAAATGTAGTAAAGCTACCAGCCTCACTTTAAGGCAGAAGTTACCCAAATCCCCTGGGAATCTTACTCAGTGATTTACCAAGTAGCTTGAGGGAAATCAAAATAGAAGAAAATAAAGCCCCCGTGGGGACCCGTAACTTCCCTCCCACCCCACCTTTCCTAAATGAGAACAAGCTGTTGGTGTCCCCAGGCCTAGTGTCTTCAGGTTACACTTGGAAATTAAAATCTAACTGGTTCTGTGGTTCTTAGATTTCCATGGTTCTTAACAGACTCCTTCTCAAGGATACATCTGTAAGCTAGAAATCAACAATACCTACTTATTATACCTCCCCAGTTTTATAAGATGCTTCTGATTTCAGTAGCCCGATGTCTTAATGTCATCCTGTAGGAATGCCATTTGGTGTGTATGTATGTGTTTGTGCATGCATGTGTCTGAATTCTAAATTTGCAGCACTACTGATCTTTCCAAGATTAACACAGTTTTATTGGAGTTAATTTTGGAAATAGGGGAGACATAACACACCAAGTTGGTGGATTTTTAATCGTGCCTGTCTGAATCTTAATATCTTAAAAGGAAATGTGCTGTATAAATGTACAGCAGTGTTATTAAAAGTCTTAAGGCTTTGCTTATGCAAATGCTTCCTGCTGGGAATCTCACACCCAAATTCTTGGGTTAACTTTTATGACAGTGGAAGCAGTGATACACACACACACACACACACACACACACACACGTGCATGCACATGGAAAAGGATTCCCTTCAACCATTGGTGCCTTGATGGTAAAATACCACTTGCGTTTTAGTGTAGTGCCTTTAGCAAGATGTTTTCCTGGTTTTAAACAAGCATTCTTCTTATAAAAGAGCCCTTTCTTTTTCTTTCTCTCTCTTTTTTTTTTGTATCATGTGTTTTTAAAACCAACACTAAATATACTTTTTAAGTTCAGATATTTTATCCTTTCCTTGATTTTCCCCCTGCATAATGACCTAATTGTACACACTATATATAGTTGGATTCTGTGTTTAAGAAAGTCCTAGATCTTTAGGACTATATGGATCTTAAAGAGTAGTTAGGCCACATTTTTCTAAGCTCAGTTTTATGAAACAGAAATTAGTGAATGGTGCTTCACGTTGCAAATAATTCACTTTCAAGGTCTTGTTTTAAAAACTCATTTGCCACAGTTCAAATGTAAAACAGAACTACAGAAGCCAAGTTACTTTCCAGAAAATTATCTCTTGAGTAAATTTAGAATTATTCATTTAACCATATGTCCCAGGAAAGATGCCAAATTCCTGCATACTTCTGAGCCTGCCCACATACAGTTCTTTCTGTTTAGACCATTTCTTTCTCCCTTCACCTAACAAACTCCTATTTGTCCCTCAGATACTCCAATCATATGGTCTAAGAAAAGCCCGCATCTTCTATTTTGTAGGATCCACCATGATAGTAGTTATTTAATTATGTATGTAACTCCTCAGTGTTATTGTTTCCTGCTAGGCTGAAAGCTCTGTGAGGGCAAGGTCCCTCTATGTCTAGTTCATTGCTTTATTAGTGTCTAGAATAACACCTTGCACATAGTAGCTCCTCAATAAACATTCATATAAAACATCTTCATCTATGCCTCATCCATGCCTTCATCTATGTTTGATCTATGCTGTCATCTATGCTTCCTGGCACATCAAAAGTTCATATATGTTAGATATCCTGCATCTGAGGCTGATGCCCGAATGGAGAGTTGGAAGGAAAGAGAGCGACCCTGGTTTCCTCTGGTTTCCAAGATCCTAGCCTCCTCTGGTTATGCCAGCCCTTCCGACTACCCACTTCTCTGCCCTCCTCAATGACTTTCTTCTCTCTGCAAGGTTCTCCCACTGGCTCTTCTCCTCTCTTCTTATAGTCTACTCATAGTTTCAACTATTCTCTCCACTTTCCATCTTTATCTCCAGGAATATTTTCAGCTCCTGGAATCTCTTTGTGGATAGACCAGTGAAACTGCCAACTCACTCTTTCCCTGCTTCTCCCATGTTTATGGAATCCTTGCCTGCCCAGTCACCCAGACCTGACATCTGAATCCCAGTCAGCTGCTCAAGGCAAGGAAACTTAGAAAGAAATGCTGTCTTCTTGCTGCAGAACCCAGCTTCTTCTCATCAAGTGGTCCATTTCTAGTTTGTGTCATCCCTTGTGAGGTGTACCCAGAAGGTAAGAGATGACCCTCTGATGGGAGAGCCAGTTTCTTCATCTTCTGGAAAGTGACTTACTAGAGAGAGAAAATCAGACTTCCCTAGAAAAACTCTGCTGAAGGCTTCTCTGTGAAATAGAATACAGACAAGCGCTGGGAAATTGTAAAAACTCAGGCTGATCAGTGAGTCAGTAAGCCTTGCAGCCTTTCCATGGCATTTCTGGTTTGGACTCATTGCTTTGGAATATCCCTTGATCCACACCTGCCCTTGGATGATTTGCTAACAGTGTTGGAGGAACTTCTGTGTATGCTGGGGCTTATTGTAGAACCTGAGCCCTGGCCACACTTTTACTACCTGTGTGGACCCTGGCAAGTAATTTCTGCTCTTTGAACCTTGTTTTTGTTTTTTTTTTTTCATCTTTAAAATGGATCATAATCCCTATGAACTTCATGAGGTGGTTGTAGAAATCAAATATTTTAAAGCATGTAAGATGCTTTGAATACCAGGGATAATTAAGCGTGATATGTTTATAAAACCTCATGTTCTCCCTTCATGTATTTTGTTCTCTATATACCATCTGCGTGATTATTGACTTTTCCATAAACACACATTTAAAAACTTATTTCTCAAAAAAATATCTTTAAAGTGTATAAAATTAGATGGTAATCATAACAAATGAAATAAATATGAATAATTAAATACTAGTTAGGTATGATTGCCTTCTAAAAGTTCTGAGCCTGGAAACTACTTGCCACTTGTTTAAAGTGAAGTTCAGCAAGTGTTTGGGATGTTAAAGACATTTTAGCATCAGATGGAGACATCCTCCTTGATATAATCAGAATCATAAAAGAACTGAAATGAGAGAAAGATGCTAACATGGCTCAATGTTGTCAGTGCATGTCTGTGTGTCAACTAAATTCATCTTTAGACTAACAAGTCCATGATCCATACTTCTGGAACACTGAAAATATGTTAGATATAGAATAGAAACAGTACAGGTTGAGCATCCCTCATCCAAAATGCTTAGGACCAGAAGTATTTCAGATTTTGGATATTTTGGGAATATTTGCGTGTGTGTGTGTGTGTGTGTGTGTGTGTGTGTGTGTGTGTGTGTATAACAAGATATCTTGGGGACAAGATCCAAGCCTTAACATGAAATTGTTATGTTTCATATACATCTTATACACACAGCCTGGGGGTAATTTTATACAATATTTTAAATAATTTTGGTGCATAAAACAAAGTGCGTGTATATGAGGTCAGGTGTGAAATTTTCCACTCATGGCTTTGTGTCGGCACTCAGGAAGTTTCAGATTCTAGAGCATTTCAGATTTTCATATAAGGAATCCTCCAGCTGCACAAAAGGAAAATGTAGCACTATGGATTGAATTGCCCACATTTCATTCATATTCACTGTGACTAAGCATGTAACCATGGAACTTAATCCCTCTGGATCTTAGTTTACTCATCTGCAAAATGGGGTGATTGTAAAATTTGGAAAAAATGATGTAGCACAATGCCTGGCACCTGGCCTGTGCTCAGTAAGAGCAGTTATTATGTCCATTGCTAGAATAAGGCCTCTATTTTATCTTCACACATCAAAGGTCTGACATGGTTGAAATTTCTAGTGTTTTGGTTCTGAGGAGCAGAGGATGACTAATAACACTAAGGAGAAAACTTGGGGCCATTTTTCTTACTAGCAAACTAAAGAGGAGAATTAAAGTGATTAATTGGATCATTTGGATTTTAAAAATATCAACCAACAAAGCAATTTCTCCCTGCAGAACTTCGAATAGACCTGTCCACTCCTTCAAAAGAGTGGTTGTGGTCAACATGGTGTCAAGGGCTTGGCTAAAATTATAAAGCACTGAGAGGTGTTGATATTAAGCATTTTTTAAAAAAGGAGTGCCAACTCTAAGTCTTCAGGATAAGAAGAAATATGATGAATTCAGGGCCTTCTCAGAATTTCTTGCACTTCAAAGAGCATGTACTTGGCATTGATTCCGCCACTTTCCTGAGTTTGGTCAACGTGGCTGAGGAAAGGCAAAACTCTTAAAATCCACGCAGATGGAACTTTTCCACTGGCCCTATTTTGGTATAAATATTCATCAAGGACTAGAAACTTAAAGTCGATAGCTGTCTGAGCTATGAGAGGTTTGTACTAAATTTCAGCCAGTTTTTGGTCGTCTCTCCAGCTCTTGTCTCTCAGGAGGGCCAAGCCTCCTGAGATACGGCTGCTGTTCTGTGATCCAGGCCAGCCGCCTCCCCAGACCACAAAAATCACTGGAGTTTGTTCTCAAGAGATGTCCAGCCAGAAAGAGAGGGCCTCGAGGTTCAGATGAAGGTTCAAGTTAGTTGTTTGAAAAAGGGACATGAATCAAATCCTGGCTAGTCCACCATCCTAAAGCCCGTCTTTTTGTAGACAAGCTTGAAGAAGAATACAACTTGGAAGCATAAAAAAATTCAGGGTCTAGTTTAGTATGCTGTCTTCCCCAATTCCTCTCACTTTCATTTCCTTTTCATCTTAAGATTCCTCCTAAGCACTACCAGGGAGTCTCGCCTCCACTTCCCCCAGCCCACTCCTCCTTTGCCAGTTCTGATCTTGGTGCAGAATGGGAAGGCAGCATGTGTGGGGCCACACTGAGGGGTGCTTAAAGAGGTTAATGGTCTCCCGTCCTCTATTCCACAGCTGTTTTGTTTTTGTATCTTCTGCTTATAGGGTCTCTTTCCTTCCTTCTATCCCCTCAGAATTCCTTGTCCCTGTCAGAAAGGAGAACAAAGGTGCTCTTACCTCTTTTGATGCCTTTCCTTTTTTTTTTTTTTTTTTTTTTTTTTTTGGAGACGGAGTTTCGCTCTTGTTACCCAGGCTGGAGTGCAATGGCGCGATCTCGGCTCACTGCAACCTCCGCCTCCTGGGTTCAAGCAATTCTCCTGCCTCAGCCTCCTGAGTAGCTGGGATTACAGGCACGCGCCACCATACCCAGCTAATTTTTTGTATTTTTAGTAGAGACGGGGTTTCACCATGTTGACCGGGATGATCTCGATCTCTTGACCTTGTGATCCACCCGCCTTGGCCTCCCAAAGTGCTGGGATTACAGGCTTGAGCCACCGCGCCTGGCCTGCCTTTCCTTTTTTCTCCTATTTCCCGATTTCATTCCACTCCCTTTTCTATCCATTAGTATCAATGAGCCCTTAACATGTGCCAGGGTTCCAGGGCACATGCAAAGGGGAAGAGGGAATGGTCTCTGTTCTCAAGAAGCATAACATGGAGAATTTCAGCATAAACAGGATATGATGGTATAGGAGTTAAGCTGGCAAGACAGCCACTGCAGATGCTTCAGGGCTATTCAGAAAACTAAACGTGCTTTCAGTGGGAGAGTAAGTCCACACTAGGAGTTCACAGGACAGAGAACTTAGTCTGAACTGACGGTTTTATCAAGGAGGGCACTGACAAAGGGGTGGGATTTGGGAAAGAAACTCTGTCAGCATGCCCAAAGAAAGAAATGTATGTTCAGGGAATGAATGACAGGTCAGCCTAGGGCAACAGAATGTTGTAGTGGAAGACGTGATTGAAAAGGGGCCCATCACATAGAAACTTGGATGCCGGGCTAAATTCAATGGCAAGGTTTGAAAGAGTCCTGGTGGGAGCTCCCAGGGACAAAGTTCTCCCTTAATGTGACACCTCCAAGGGTTACAGTAGAAACTCACCCTCCATGCTTTGCCCTCAAACTGGTCTGCTGCCTGGATACATATCACTTTCCAACTGTTTATCAAATACTGTCTCTGTTATTTTCTAACAGTACTTCAAAGGAAAACTTATATGCAGTAAAAATGCACCAATCTCCAGTATTCTCTTGATTACTTTATATGCATATCCCATGTGACCACCATCTAAATAAACATGTGGAACATTTTCAGTGCCCCAGAAAGTTCCTTCAGGCCCCTTTCTACTCAATCAACACTTCTTATAAAGGAGGTCGCTATTCTGATTTCTACCGCTGTTGATTAGTTTTGCCTGTTTTTGAACATCATAAAAATGAAATAGCATGATATGTATTCTTTTGTGTCTGGTTTTTTTTTCTGCCTAACATGTTTAAAATTACCTATGTTGTTATATGTATTCAATTTTTGCTACTACTAAGTAATATTCTGTTGTATAAATATAAAATGATTGGTTTATCCATTCTCCTGTGGATGGAGATTTGAATTATTTCCACTTTGGGGCTATAATGAATAACATGGCTCCAAATATTCTTGCCCAAGATTGTTTTGTGAACATATGTGATCTTTTCTCTTGGACATATACCTAGAAGTGAAATTGTTGGAATACAAAGTGGGTATATATTTAACTTTTTAGATAGTACTAGACAATTTTCCATGGTGGCTTTATCATTTTATATTCTCCCTGGTAACGTCTGTGAGTTCCAGTTTCTCCACATCCTCTCCAGCACTCTGTCCTGTCGGTATTTAATTTTACCATTCTGCTGGGTGTGTGACACTGTCTTATTGTGCATTTGTTTTTCTGTAATGAATTATGACGTTAAGCATCTTTCCCTATACTTTCAGTTATTTAGACATCTTCTTTTGTGACATGCTTTTTCAAGTCTTCACCTGTTTTTTTAAAATTGGATTTTTAAATTGGTTTGTAGGAGTTCTTTATATATTCTGAATACAACCCAGATCTATATCTAGCTAGCTAGCTATCATTTATCTATATACTATATATGCATATATTCAAAATGAAGGTCAGAGCATTTATTTCTTGGGTTTCTTCCCAGCTTCAGGGAGACCTGGTGTCAGCTCTTAGCTGAGTGAGATGGCCAGCAGACATCCCCCACGTTTGTCTGGGGAACAGTATATACAAATACTGCGAATATTTTCTATCTATGGATTGCCTTTCACTTTCTTAGTGGTATCTTTTCATGGAAGAAAGTTCATTTTGATGGCCAGCTTTCATAGTTATTTACTGAGTACTCTCTCCAGAGGAAAAGACACAAGGATGCAAAATTTTATTACCCTCTTACTGTTCTAGCATTCCATAGAGTAATAAGCAATGACAACTTTACAAATAATCTTTAAAAGTTTTGGATATTACTGCTATTTATCAAGCATTTCTTCTTTGCCTCCTTAGCCTTCTTTGATTTTGTAGACATCGCTCTCTTCCTTTTTTCTCTGAAAGTCAGGTGCTGTGCATGTGTGCATGTAGAATAGTGCTGTTTCCTCTTGAGTGTTTATAACATGGGTTTGGAGTTCTTCTCTTGGTACTTTAAAGCTGCCTGTCCCCTCTTTCTTGCCATGATTTCCTATGTTAAAAATCCACTTTCAAGAATTAGGATAGCTGGTAGCACAGAAGGGCCTCTCAACCTGAGTGAAGACAGGAGAGGAAACCATCCTAGCCAGGTGGAGGAGCTGGCCCAAGTAACAAAACAGATCCCTAGACAAATCCTGGGGGATGTCTGCTGGCCATCTCACTCAGCTAAGAGCTGACAGCAGGTCTCCTTGAAGATAGGCAAAACCCAAAATATAAATGCTCTGACCTTCATCCTGACCAATACATAGGACTTAGTAGGTTAACTGGGACTGGGACTTTAGAAAAAAATGGCCATTACCTCCTTTAATCTGCCAAGAAAGAGAACCAATAAAGAAAAAGTTACACAGAGAGAGATTTTAGCTCAAAATAACAAAGAGCTTTCCAAGAATTAGAGGAGCTAAAAAATTAGACATCTTCAGGAGGTATGAGTGTTCCTCAGTAGTATTCTGGTAGCACCTGGCTGCCCAGCTCATCTCATGTTTATGGGGAAGTGGTTCTACAAGATACAGTTTTTACAAGTCTTCCGGAACTTGAAATGCCATAGGACCCTGAATTGTAATCCTAGCTCTCCCATAACTAGCTCTGTGACCTCAAGCAAGTCATCTGGCTTTGCTGGGTCTGTTTCCTCATCTGTTAAAGAAGGCAGTTGAGCTAGAGAATCTCTAAGCCTCTTTCTACCTCTTCAAAGTTAATTCTAATTGCTGAAATATACAGTACAAACATTATTCAAATAAATATAGGATGGTTTCCCCTGTGACAGTCCCATCTCTGGGCTGGGCTCACGGCAATGTGCAGAGGTGGGTGATGACAGCCATTTTAATTCACTGGGAATCTTATTACAGGGTTGCATCTTCCCCGTGGGCTATTGAGGTCTGTTGGCTGTGTAGGAGGACAGATTAGAGGAAACAAAGCTTTTCCATCAATCTTACCATTTCTTAATGTCCTTGAAAACACAGGGATGATCACCATAATGTTATTTTTCAGATAATTGCAAGCAAATCATCTGGGATTTTATTTTTCTCTGTTTAATGTACCATATACAACTGACAAAAATCAAGGACAATCATCCAAGTGTCACTGTGATATCCAAACTACGTGTGTTTCTTTTCAATGCATCACCTGCTCTAAAATATGGCAACAAGGAACTCACATTTTCAGACCAAGTCAGAAATCTGAAGTAAGAACTGTATGAGAGAAATTGTTTTGATGCAAGATTCCAGATCTTGTTAACCTAGTTGCCATATTTCGGAACACTGTTTTGATTCCTTACAGTTCATCAAAAAATCCTACTTGATATTTCTTTTCCTTTTCTTATTAAATGGCTTCAGAGTGAAGCTCAGGATACATACACATGCTGTGGTGCTCTGAATGGTGTTTCCATGTTCTGCTCACTTGTGCCATGTGCTGGATCTCCAGAGGATGTCTATGTGTGTGCACACACATGTTCCTTTCTTTCCATAGATATTGCATATCTTTAGTTACATTTTTTTTTCCTGTTGTCAAAGCACAAACCTGTACCTTCCTGCAAAAAGTCAAACTCAACTATGGGGAGTTATCTGGAACTCCACTGCAGGGCTTGGGAGAGCCTCAAGTCACCATCATAAAAAGTTTTCTACATGCAGCTTGACAGACCTTGCTATCCTGCCATCTGAGTGGGTTTGTTTGAGAGGAAGAGGAACAGGTTGAGAAGACTGAAGATGTAAGCCACATTTGTGGCTGCATGAATACATTGGAATGTATTTCTCCACAGTTCAAGATGGGTGATATTCCCCCAGTTGGAAATCAAATAGGTTGGAGAATATGGGTGACAGATTTGGAAGGCATAAAACTGGACTGTGGCCCGATCCTAACAGCTCATTCATCCTTATCTTTCAACACCTCAGCTCAAATGTCCCCTCTTTGGGAAGCCTTTCCTGACCTCTCTAGGTAAGATTAAGTATTTCCTCTTCTGATCTCTCTCAGTCTCACACATGTACCCCAGTCAAGGTCTTTGGGCACTGCTGTGATTCTCTGTTGATTTGATTAGGCTGTTCCTTTTCTGAGACCATCAGATTTTAAAATTCCTTTCCTTTTATTTCTCCATTTCCAAGCTCAGTCCCTGGCGTATAATATTTGTTTAATACGTGTTTAGACAAAATAAATTCTTAGAGTTGGCCAATCAAAGGTGAGTTTAAAAAGTTTCATCAAGGTAATGTTTTTATTGTCTTTACCATTCCACCCTCATTAGCTCTTTTAATAGTGGTGATGCCTTATGTTTAACACACATTCCTCATATGTCAAGTACTGCGCCAAGAACTTAGATGATTGTTATGAGTACAATAACTTTTAGGCCTCTTTTATTGAAGAAATTGAGGCTCAGAATAATATGACTTGTTTGAGGTAATAGGAAATGAATGGCAGAGTTGGAATTTGAATCCAGTTTGTTTACTCCAGGAGCTTCTGACTTCAATCTACTACAGCTGTATGTGTGTGCTTATATGTTTACTTATGCATGTATGTGTATATGTGTGTGTGTATGTGTGTGTGTGTGGTGTGTAATGCTGCCAATACCTTAGTTTGATGGGGAAAAATCTTTATATTTTTAGGTTCTTTGTCTATCTGACATGAGAGCATCTCTTCTTAGAACAGTATTTTAAATGCATAAGATAAAAAAACAAAGAAAACCAATATTACTGAGTTAGTATCAATACATAAAGGCTTAGTAACAGATGTGTCTTTACCAAGTTAATTGATATGATCTAGCAGTGGGTGTAATTATGGTCATTTCAGAGCAGAGGTGAGTATAAACGGTAGGATGAGGGTCTATTTCAGCTGCAGCATGATATAAAAATACCTGCTTTCCATTGGTATTGGTATCAAAGGTACAGGGGCTGCTAAACTTCCAGGATGTTTGTCTTTATTCATAGTAGAAAGAAATGCTAAATTTCAGTTATAGGTTAGGGATAAAAAATGCAATACTTTTCCTAATTTAAGTTCCCTGACACCCGCAATTCTCTTCACAGATCCTTGGTTAAAAGCGTCTCCTCTATCCACTAACAAGATTTCAAAACATCCCCCTCTTATACTTCCTCTAAAATAAAAAGACCCCAGATGCTGACCTCTCCCACATCAGAGTAAGATCCTCTTAACAAGGAGAATGGCTGGCCACCGAGCCAGGGTTGGGGTGGGGAGCATCCGTGTGCTTTGGTAGGCTCTCCTCCAGGATGAGGGCAGAGCTGGGATCTACTTTCCCTCCACCTTTTTCAGCCAGCAGATTACCCAGGTCAGTCACCTCAATGGTTAGCCTCATGAATCAGAAATGCCACTACCTAGAAACGCCACTGAGTCATATAGCCCAAATAGATGCTATCTTCTAAGGGCAGGTTTCTTATGAAGTCATTAGTCAGCCAAGAGCCCTTCCCCTGTGTTTCTGCCCTTTGGTGTCCCTGACAGCAATACTATGAAAAATGCAATGTAATTGTTCAGCTGCCTCAGAGAACAAATGCTGAGCAAAGACAACCGGTCTACCGCCGCATCTCTGTAGGAAGGCTGAGGAACCACTGGCTGCTGGTGGTACCTGAGAGCTGCCAATAGTCCCCCTTGCCTCAGACTCCTTTTCATTCCGTACATCTGGCGATTTCTTCCCAAAGGCCCTGTTTAAAATGTGACAACTGGGAGAACTACCACACTCATTCCACTGTTACTCTGTAGGGATGACTAGGGTTGGGATGTGGCTCTGAAGGTGTGTGTCCTGGAAAATATGCGGGTGGGTGGGAAAGGAAGGAGAGATATATGTGTGTTTTGGGGAGGGGAGAGGTCAGGGAACACACATACTCACAGAACACTGACATTATTTAGCCTGTCTCCTGCCTTATGAAAAATGAATTCCACCAGACTCAAGTTTACTTGGCAGGGATCAAATCTTTCCTATTCATTGTCATGTATTCAGCACTTAGCACAACGGCAGGCACATAACAGATGCTAAATATTTACTATATCAAGAAATGAGTGACTATTGCCATATCTTATAAGCAAGACATTGGCAGGAAAGACTGGTAATAGGGCAGGGAGGGTGGTTATGGAAAGGGTAGTGACCAGACACCCAAGATGAATTGTTGCTATTCTCATGATTTTGCAATATGATGTGGATTGAATATATTTATGGCTAGGTCCAGGTTTAACTACAAAGAGAAGGTCCTGCAGTTTGAGAGCTTAGAAGTCCTATGAACTGTAGGTAAACTAAACTTGGTCTTCCACATTCTAATGCTTAATACCCATGGGATTTTTGTGACATGCTGATGAGAGGGGATGCCCATAACAGCAGGAAGAAATAGTTATCAAGGGCTTATTAGGTATCCAGGCACTTTAGGTGCTTTGCCACATTAAACTATTGCTTAAATGTAGAACTACGGTTAGCTTTCTTTCTCAGATGTGGAACCAGAGATCCAGAGAGTAACCTGGCGAAGCTTGCAGACCTGGCAAATTGAAGAACTGCAGGTCACATCTAGATCTTTATGTTTGCAAATGTTGTGTGTTTAACTGCTCCTCGAAGAGGTGTCTGAACTTTGGGGAAAGCTAACTTCATAGCCAAAACATTCACCTGAACTTCTGAGTTTCAGGGAATGAGGCTGACACAAAATTTGGACACTCTGGGTATGGAAGTGATAGAAAACAGCAGACATTCTTTTCTCCTTTACTCATAAACAATGCTGTGAGTCAATACATCTTGGTTGTGTACCACTCATGTAAATGTAAGTTTGTTAATTTCAGATATACCATTTCTCATGTAAATTTCCGATATGCCATTTCTCATGTAAATTTCAGATATGTCATTTTTTTCTTTGTAAATTTCAGATAGGCCATTTCTCCCTGTGTCCCATTTATGACATGAAGGGGTTGAATGAGCAGATAACAAGATTCTGCTCGGCTCTTTCAGACAATGACTCATTAGCATTTGTCTCCAAAGATAAATTTTACAAAGGATTCAATATTTTTAAAACAGGAGGAGGGGAAAAAACAATCTATAAACAAAGCATGTGGATTTGAAACAGCCGCCTTGAGTTAGACACTGGCACTCCTTTGTCCTTCAGCAGTTACTTGCCAAATGGAGCCTTTGTTTC
Organism: Saimiri boliviensis; assembly: GCF_048565385.1. Taxonomy (NCBI): domain Eukaryota; kingdom Metazoa; phylum Chordata; class Mammalia; order Primates; family Cebidae; genus Saimiri; species Saimiri boliviensis. The sequence continues at coordinate 87,560,075 of NC_133456.1, forward strand.
TTCTCCCTTAGCAATTATGCTTCCTTTAAAAGCATGTCCCGGTGGGGGCCCAGGCCATATTTGGCTTGGTCCTGCTTTACATATTATTGGGTAGGCCATGAGTCAGGCTGACCAGACATGTAGAAATGCACATATGAAGCCCAACTTTATCCCCAGGCAGGAGTTTTCTGAAAGCTCTGGGACAGCGTCTCTGGGATTATTTTTAGAGTATTAGGATAACATGCATTATTCTTTAAAAGGTCTCCCTACTAGTCTTTTGCCTACAGAGGTCCATTAGCCTTCTAGAAAACAAGGAAAAATCAAGGAAGTTTTTATTCTATATCCGAGAAATGGCTCTGACTTGGTGTGGGTGACAGTATACTCCTGGTGGTGACCAAGAGATACGGAAGAGGTGCAGATGCCTGGTAACATTTTGCAAATGCTGGGAAGCTTCTGAACCAGACTATCAATGAATTCAGTGGGCTGGAAGAAATTAATCTGTGTATGAAAGTCACAGTAATAATCATAGTCCCTCCCCACCAGATTTTTGCTTTCGATAAATGCCTTCCGTTTCTTGTAGAGTGAAAAGGACTAAAATTTTGGAGTCAAGGAGAACTGAGTTTGAGTTCTTAACCTGTCATCACCTGACCTTAGGCAAGTTATTTTAAACTCTTAGTCTTAACTTACTCGTGTAAAAAAGGACACTAATATTTTTTGCACAGTAGTCTTTAAAACTGAATGAGCTAACACACACACAAATGTCAATCATCTCTGCACCCTCAGAGATCTCTTTCCTTTCTCTCTCTTTCCTAGCCCCAAACTTGCCTGTCCTAATAGACAACAAGTCTGTTTGGAGGCAAGAGTCCAAATAGGTAATAAAAGTAAAACCAGACTCCTTTCTCTTTTTCTAAGAAAAAATGTAAAAGAGTTTGCTTCTCATACAAACTAGCAGATATCAGACAAGGAGTTGATTTGGGAGTGTCACAAAGCACTGTAATGAATTATCACTTCCATTTTTGTGAAAACACAATTTCTGCATCAAATATGTAAGAATAGATACTAAATTTATGTTTCAGCCACTGAAAGAGCCTTGGTGGACATATGAAACCCAATTTCACATTTAATTATTTCTGTAAAAGTTTTATAGAGAGAATTTTTTAGAGCTTTTGCAGATCTATACTATTGGTATGTGTGAACCTTCAAGAATGGTTCAGGACATACCAATTGTTCCATGTGAAGTTAAGGAAATGTCGTGATCCTGAGGGAGTCCTGCAAAAGTGGCTGGTGGCCCTGCACCTGGTAAGATAGCAGCTGCTGCTGGCCAAATCCTCTTCCTGTTATCAAATGGTAGGGGATGTGGGGATATTTCTAAACGAAGGCTCTTCAAGAGCAACAGCTGTCTCTTCGTTTTGAATGTCTGAAAAGCTGCTCCACAATTCTGCTTTCAGTGGAATGAAGTTTTAAGCCTATTTTGCCATAATCATTATTATTTGGGAGATAGTCTGGTATAAAAGAAAGGTCAGTGGGCTGGAGGCAGAAGGAAGTCTGGTTCTTATCCAAATTCTGCCACTTCCTAGGAAAGGTGACCTGTCCAGTCACCCTGTGAGTAAATGCCTGCAGTTATTAAAATGATTCACCCCCCCCACCCCGCCCTCACCGCCAGAAATCTGTTCTTAAAATAAAGATTTAAATGGTGTTGGATGAATGATTGGGAGATAAGAGCTCTCAAGGTCTGTTACTTATCATGGCAAATCTCCACTTTATGAGACACAAACTATTTTGAATGTGCAAGTTGAAAAGAAAGGACGATTTGCCTTTCTTAAGTCAAATTGAATACTCCTCCTGGAGCCCTCTCGGCTCCAGTGGGTTGTGAGAGGAACTATTATTCCCTTACTTCTCTACTGTTTACCTTTTCCTCTCAGGAAGTGGCCTGTGTAAGGGCAGAAAGAAAGATACACAAAAGCCTGTGCACAGCCCCTCTTTCCTGGTCCCCAGCCTTTGCTGAATTTAGCCTATTCTTTTTTCATCCTTGTCACCTTTGGTCAGTTAGCATCAAGAAAAGATTAAATCAAGCATCCTCAGAGGGGAATGCCAAAGTCATTTTCCCACTTTCCCACTCATAGGAGTGTTGGTAAGCTCTGAGCTAATTCCTAGTCTTGGAGTTGAGATGGCTTAAAGCCTGGAGATAATCGAATGAAGCTCTTCCCTGCCTCCCACTACCACAGTGGCAGATACATTGGTGGAAGTCAACTGTCAGCCCCCAACTCCACATAGACAGACACACCCAGAGGTTAGGACAAAAATCTCCAACTTACAAAGTAATAGTTTCAGCATCTGGTTTTAGAGAGCCTCTAAAAGGGACTTGGATAATTTATTTCTGTTTTTAAAAAAGAAGGCTGTGTTTTGGGACAAGTTGCTTATACACCTATGGGCATGTCTCCAATGTCTTAGCTATTAAGGTCTTTAAGTGACAGTTTAATATGTTTTTAAGATTGAGGGAGCCAACGACAATTCTCAAGGAGCCATGTTTACATTGGATCGGCTCACTGGGTGGCGTGCCAGCAGCTTTGCACACTGCAGGAAGTGGAGGTGAAAGCAGGAAGGGCCGAGTGCAGAGGGAAGGCCTGGCCTGAAGGACAGGAAAGCCAAGAGGGATGTGATGTAGAGAAGCAGGGAGGGAGACACCCAGTTGGACCTGGCAAAGCACTTAGAAGTAACATCATTTATGCCCCGTGGGCATCGTGTTGAGGGGTGAGAATTTCTAATTGGCTCCGACGGAGCCAGCCCACTGGTGACCGCTCAGTCAACCATGAACAGGCTCTTAGCTCTCTTTCTTCTAGTCCCTTCTAAATTCCTGCAGATGGCTCCCTGACAGTCAAGGGGTCTGTATTCTTGCAGAGCCTAATAGGCTTCAGTACATTTTCTCTGCAACCTCTGATAAGGAGCTTGATCCCTCTGGGCCTCAGTTTCCTTATCTAAAACCTAAGGAGCTCCAAGTCCCCTTCCAGGCCGAAAATTATAGAACTCCAAAGTGAAATGCTCCATAACTGGCAGTCCACGTTCAGAAGGAAAGACCATTCTATGTAAGCAGATTTTGCATCCGTTGGGTGAGAATGAAGGCAAGAGCATTTGGTCATTGTCTTAGCTTGTCAAAGCTGAGCAATGACTGTGGTTCAGCTGAATGAAAGTTGGGTGCTCTTCAGATGGGGCAGTTATAAATAAAAGTGTCCCTCATTCACCAAAACACTCCTTTCAGCATCCATGCACTTACTGAAATGTACTACCACCACCCAGGACTGCAGTGGCTAACTTGAAGTGCTCATATGCCTGAGCCTTTTACATCCATCATCTCAATTATCACAGCCACCTTGGGAAGCAGATGCTGTTACTGTTTCTTTAACTTTCAGATGAGGTGAGGACACAGATTCAAAGTTAATTAGCGTGCCCAAGACCACGCAGCTAGCAAGTGGTGGAGCTGGGACTTAAACCAGATCTGAAGCCAAACCCTGCACTAATAACTTGCATTCTTAATAAACAAGAAGAACAAATCCAGAGTCGAGATTGGTTTCACCAAGAAAAATTGTATTTGGCCTTCAAGGCCCTTTGTTACCAAGAAATGTTGGCAATTTCGCCATTCTCAGGGAATTGTCTGTGCTAGGAAACCTTCTCTTTTCCAATAGAAAAAAAAAAAAAAAAAAGTTCAAGAGCAGCCAGTGGCAGTATTTTACTTATCAAGGAAGAGGGAAGTTGGGGAACTTCTATGCTCTGCCACGATGTATGCATGTGGTCCCTAGTGAGTCTTTCCCCAGCCTGTCTGGGGTTGGTTAGACGACCTTTAAGTCCACTCCGGTTTTTAGATTTTATGTTCTCTGCTGAAGATCTTTTTATTCCAGTTAGTGGGGGTTCCTGCCCCAACCCCCTTGGGTGTAGGGCAATGGAGACAGCTTGTATGCCATTTTAAACCCTTTCTCATTTTGTAAATAGGTCCCTTGTAGCTCCAAGAGTCTACGAAATGGTTTCAAAATGTTTAAGTGTGATTATGCATCCTGAAGCCAAATGTTATAACACCCCCCACTGTTGCAGATTTAAAAAGTAAATATGCAATAAAAGCTTTTCAGCAGGCTGCTGATATCCCATAGTACTTCAACACTTCTGTGACATTCAGTCCAGCAAGGTGAGCTTCTCCACTCTCTTCTTTCCCCTCTACTTTTTGAGTTGAAGGTGTTGGTTAATCTACATAGTGGTGATCTTCCTCCTGATTATGGCAGTCTCAAGAGGTTAAAAAAAAAAAATCTGCCCTTTCATTTCTACCCACCACATTCTTTCTCTGTAATTGGATCTAAATGGAAAGCAAACCCTTTGCAGGCCAAGGAAGTTGGCACTAGGGGGTGACAAGAAGGAGAACATGTTCTACCTCTAATCAGGATAATCACACTCCCCTATGCAAAGGAAAATAAAAACAAGGCTTCCTCTAAGTGGCAACCCAGGCCTGTGGTGAGGAGTGGGAGTTTTCATATATCTCATCTCACTTCCTGCAGCAACCATCAACCAGCTTATATATAAAATACTCAGAATTATTTCACTTCCAGAGGACAATGAAACTCTGCCACCTTTAGCACTGAACTACTCTGTATCTGAACTTGGGGAGGCAGTTCAGACACACAAATATCCGTGCTACAAGTTAAAAAATAATGCATAAAATGAAGCCTATGCAAACAGTGTGGTCTTAGCTGGACAGATATTCTCGTGGCCCACTCATAGGTTTTTGAGTACTGTGTGTGTGGCATGGTATGCTATGTTGGGACAGAGATGAGCAAGGCAGGTTTGCCCTCAAGGAGTCCAGAAAAATGTATAGAGAAATAAAAGCATTGCATGCATAACTCAGTACTAGGTAGAAATTAATAGGCATCTTGTAAGTGTCTAAAGTGCTTCAATAATTTCTGTAGAAGGGGAAATGACTTGATTCTGCAAATAACCTGGCAATACAATGAGGCGTGATACATTCCAGAGAAATGCCCAGATTCAATGTGACTTGATACACATTTAGAAGGATCTGCTGGACTCTGTGACAGGATCTGGGCAGATTGTCTGTAGAAGAGCACAGCTACAAATTTGATGGGGAATGCTGTGCCTCCAAGTGGCGGTTTGCGTCTTTAGTTTGATTCTGCCAGTCTTTCCCCCCCGCCCCCCATTCTACCCTGCACGTTAATGGCAGATGTTTAAGGAAGACTTTGCCCTGCAAGACTAAATCCTGTGAAATCTGAGTTTAACAATTACTGCTTTGGGAAACTAAGTCAGTGTCAATATCCCTGCTACCGCTGCTGTGAGGGGGGTTAGGCCTATCATCCCCACATCAGAGACAAGGAAATTGAGGCTCAAAAAAGTGACTTGGAGAGTACTGTGCAGGTAAAAAGTGGCAAGGACTGAGTCTGGATGCCTAGGGTTTTCCTTAAGGTCAGCTGCTTGCTGGGACCAACTCTCTGTGACCCTGGACCTCAGTTTCCCCATCTGTAAAGCCTAGGTTGTCTTTCTGTTCCCTTCCCGTTCACACGTTCTCTAAGTTTGCAGCCTGTGCCCTCTGCCAGCTGCATTCAGGTAAGCAACAAAGGGTACTGGAGCTATAGGCACAGCTGCAGGCTCCTGTGCAGGAGTTTACCAGTGACCTTCTGGGCTCCGGGCCAGCCCTTCTTGAAAGGGAAATGTGCAGACCCTGGGGACAGAAATCAGTTCCCTTATGTTGGAACTGCTGCCACTGCCAACATCATCAACTAAAGAAACTCAGTGTGTGTGTGTGTGTGTGTGTGTGTGTGTTGGGAGAAACACGCAAAACATAGGGATAATAGCGAAAGGGAGACTATGGGTAAATATTACATGCCCCCAACCCTTACTTCAGCCACCTGAGGGAGTGAGGAAGCTAGGGATTTTTCCTTTACAGACCATAAGATTACTAGTTAATTTTAGCTAGCATCACCAAAGACATAAGACCCTTTGAAAATTATTTTACACAACAATGGGTTTGGGGTGTATGTGCCTGTTAGCTCAAACATATATTCCCAACTACTTGTTTTCCATGCAGTTTTGGAATTTAAAGAGTTTCCTTCCCATTACCTTTTGGGAAGTTTCTGCCAACAGACGGGAAGGGGAAACAAGGAAAAGAAAGAATCTGGGTAAATATGGGCAACTTTCCGCTCACCTTTTTAACTGCTGGGTTGAGGTCCTTAGCCACCTTTGCCATCCTCTTCTTGGGTGGAGGAACAGCGCCTGGCTTCTCAGGCAGAGGCGCGAGGGCACACAGCGGGGACAGAGGTGGCTGAATGGCCAAGTTCGCGGGCCCAGGGGGAGCTCTGTGTGCAGCCGGGCGCAGCCGGACCGCTTTAATTGGAGAGCGGGACTCCCTCTAAAACCTCGCCAGCCAATCAGCGCCGGCGCTCGCGCGAGGCCAGCCAATCCCAACGCAAGGCTGTCCCCCTCCCTCCAGGCGGTCTCTGCACTGAGGCCGCGAGCAGAGCCGACGCTAGCAGCTCTGACGTCAGCAAGGCCGCGGCCCCTGCCTGCCCCGAGTCCCTAGAGCGGCAGGAATCCGTCCCCCGCCCTTTTCCTTTAAAGGGCAACGGGCTGAGGGTGGGGCGGGCGGCGCGTCTCCCGCGATCCATTCAGGTCAAAAGGGAGAGTGATCCAAAAGGAGGGCCGAGGTATTTTTAGTGAGCTGGATCCAGAAATAAATGCTGAGCTGTGCTCCCCTTCCCACCCTTTCTGCCTGGTCGTAGGGGGGCGTGGGGAGGGATCAGGGAGGAGGTGTTTTGCAGCAGCTGGCTAACTTTTCCCAAACCTGGGCGAGTTCTCCAATCACCAGAGAGAAGAGATTCCAGCGAGTTATGATTTTTTAAAAAAAATCTTAGCATTTGTCAAGTATTAAACTGCATTCTCATAGCTTGCTTTAACATAAATCCTCCCTATTCCATGAGCAAGAACACACTGTCCTGATCTTAGAGATGCTTCTATGGACACATTGTCTCGTTGTATGCTCATAATTATCTCAGGTATTATTGTTGTGACTCTAAGGCAATAGATGAGGAAATAACGAGAGAGAATAACTGATCCACAGCTGAACTGTTGAGCAAGGCTTTAAACCTGAGAGACTGAGTAATAGAGAGAGCCTCATGGCGGGGGTCGAGGTGGGGGTGCAGGATTATAAATTACAAACTAGGAAGTTAGTAATTTTTAGATAAATGGGGTCATGCAGGCCCGTACAAACAAGATTCCATCTGAGCTGACAAATCCTTGGAATGTGGAGACCTTGCAACACATAACATAACTACTCTTGTAAGACAGAATTGGCCAGGTTCCTTTCTCTATGCCGTGTTGTTTGCCTATAAAGCCACATCTCTCTGCTGAGTGGGTTCCACAGACTTGGATTCCCAGAGACATTTCCCCTCTGCCCCTACAGAGGATTAAACACAAGCCCTTTTTATCCTAGAGAGAATACTACTGTCTCTTTTGTGAGGTGTTCAGCCTGTAACCTGTCTTTGCAGTGCCCACTGCCAGAAACCAGGGTTCCTGTGGGCTAAAATAAAACTCGGTTGCACAGAGACTGAAGAGTGGTCCCGAAGTGCACTATTCGGGAGGGATTTGGGGAGAGGGGGAGGCTGCAGTTCTCATTCTGGGGCTGTCTCTTGCTGGAGCCTTTTTCCTCTGAAAACCTTCTCCAATTTAGTTCTTACCATCTCCAGTCTTCCCATGACTTTTTTTTTTTTTTTTTTTTTTTTTTTTTTTTTTTTTTTTTTTTTTTAACACATTCCTGGAAAGGGCTTTCCAAGATGAGGGATGACCTTTTCTTTCTTTCACAGATGTCTACTATAATTGATTTTTGCCTTGTTTGCACCCAGCTATGTCCTCAAACACCTAGCATGTGTTACAGGCTCATTAGGGCAAATGAATAGAGGTTGGGTTCTGACAGATAGATAGATAGATAGATAGATAGATAGATAGATAGATAGTTAGATGCAATGATTGTGCATGTGATAATTTTGATACATGCTTACAATGTGCAGTGATCAAATCATGGTATTTAGGATTTCCATCACTTTGAACATTTATCATGTCGTTGTCTTGGGAACATGTCACATGTCACATCTCTTTTAGCAGTTTTTTTTTTTTTTTTTTTTTTTTTTGAGATAGAGTCTCGCTCTGTCACCCAGGCTGGGGTGCAGTGATGTAATCTTGGCTCACTGCAACCTCCCAGGTTCAAGCGATTCTCCCAGCTTGGCCTCTTGGGAAGCTGGAACTACAGGCATAAGCCACCATACCTGGCTCATTTTTGTATTTTTAGTAGAGACGGGTTTCACCATATTGTCCAGGCTGGTCTTGAACTCCTGACCTCAAGTGATCCTCCTACATTGGCCTCCCAAAGTGCTAAAATTATAGGAGTGAACCACTGCACCCAACCTTTTTCAGCTATTTTGAAATATACAGTGCATCGTTGTTAACTATAGTCACCCTACTGTGCTATTGAATACTAGACTTTTCCTACTATCAAACTGTGTTTGTTGCCATTAACCAACCTCTCTTCATCCCTGACACTCCAGCCCACCACTTCCCAACCCCTGGTAACCTTCTACGCTCTACTGCCATGCAGTAAGCAGGCAAGGTAAGAAAAGGGAGAGATAGTGTAATGGCACACCTGGCCTGGTTTGTCCAAATTTCCAAGGTGGCCTGCATGTTAAACCAGTATGTAAATAAACAGTGGCCAACAGAAGCCTGGCCTGGGAGAGAAGGTTTCCACGTGAATAGTCCTTTCAGTAGCAAATCCTAGGAACAATAGTGCTAAATCAGATGTCATGCCAGAAGCCTTTATATTTCAGAGCTATGGGAATAGAAGCCAGGAATATAACAAAGGCAAGCTTTATCCCTTTCAAACCAGGAAAAAGCCTGCCCAGTGAAATCGTTTCCCACTCCCTTCCCGGCCACCCTCCTTACCCCATCTTGAAAAATCATCGTTCCATGGAATAATGCTAATTTTATTAACTTGAACACTATTTATTAATAGCTCCAACTAGCAGACTTTCTCCTCCTCCTTATTTTTACCCTTGGCTCCAGGTACAATTAAGGAGGCAGATGTTGCAGCTGTTTCTCAGAATTTCTTAGAATAGGAGTGTCAGGAGCTGCTGGTTGGGGTGGCACATTTCCTCCTTTCTGGAAAAAGACCTTCTGTAGGCAGAGAGGGGTCTCTGCTCTCTGCTAGAAATTGCTGTCTCCCCAGCTGAGGATCCTGACTTTGACACTTTAAACCCTACACTTGACCCGCTTGTTCCAGGGGACCTATATTCAGAGACTTAGACGGACACCTGGACAGCTTACTACAACTTGGGACTTTTCAGGAGAATGGGGAAAATACAGTTATTGTACCTGAGCCTCACTCTAGCTATGAGGTCCTCTTCACTCCTCTTTGGAAGAAAATTGGATATATTTTCCAAGATGAAACAGCAGAGATCTGATTTCTCCAAAGGTCATTGATTTTTGACACTGGGGCTTATTAGAAGCATTCATTAATCTGTCAAGCAGTTTTAGGGTACTTTCCATAAGCCAAGTCCTCTGATATGTGCTGGGGACATCAAGGTAAATAAAAAAATCCTCCTTGGAGAACATCTTGGTTTAATAACTACTTATGGGGCTCTCTGGTTGACAGAGCCCTAATCTTACTTGAACTCCAAGACAACCAGTCTCAGAGAAAACAGAAATCCCAAACAGTCCCAGGGCTGTAGGGTCATACAACTAGCAGGTGGCAGAGCTGAAATTTAAATTCAGTTTTTAACTTCAGATTGTACCCTTTCACCTATACTGCATTGCTTCCATAATGATTACAGATGGTTGATTATAAGCAAAACGGGAAGCACTTGGATTAAGACGCTGCTGCTGTTGTCATAGTTATCACTGGGTTTGTCCTAACTGGGATTCTTAAGTCTGAGTCTTGTATTCTTTTTACCATTCATAAATGAATGAATTAAACAAAAAATATTGAATTGGGAAATACTATGGGTTATGCCCTGAGCTGAGGATGCAACAGTGAATAAGACAGGAAATGTCCTTGCCCTCATATAACTTCTATTCTAATGTGTGTAGGGGGAGACAGGCATTAAACAAATAGACAGATATTTAGATAAGGTAATTAAGGATGAAAATGAATGCCTAGGAGGAGATAAGTGGAGAAATTCACTGGATGCAGTCCTTTTAGATCAGGGGTCTAGGAAGCCTGGCTGAGCAGCTGGTATATGCGCTGAGCCCCCAAAGAAGAGAATGAGTCAGCTGTGAGTAGAGTCCCCATGGAGAGAACATTCCAGAAGGATGGGGTCATGAGAGCAGAGACCTTGAGGTGGGTGTGAGCTTGGTGTGTCTGAGGGATCATGAAGTCAGTGTGGTGGGACAAGGAGAATGGTATGAGGCGCCTCAGGTGAGGGAGGCAGGAGCTGGCTTATGTGGGCCCTATAAACCATGTTATATTCTCTCCTGGAAATGGCAGGAGGTTAGACATCAGTGCTTTCCCACTGGAACATAATGCAAGCCACATATGTAATTTGACAATTTCTAATAGCAATATTAAAAAAATAAAAAACAGGTGAAATCATTATTATATATTTTATTAAACCCAATATAACCAAAATGTGGTCATTCTCACCTGTGATTGATATAAAAATAACTGAGATGGTTTACACTCTTTTTTTTTGTGCTTTGTCTTTGAAATCTGGTGTGTGTTTTACACTTACAGAACGTCTCTCTTCGGATTATCCACATCTGGCTGGTGGCTACCATCTAGCTACTATCAACCGCATCTGGCTGGTGGCTACTATATTGAGCAGAACAGTTATTGAGAGTCTTAAGCTGGGGAATGACAGTGTCTGATTTACTGTGTAACTCATTGCAAGGACACCAAAAGGTACTAATGGAAAGCCAGCCGGTAACTCACAATGTCTCAGTCTCAGGTGGAGAAGCTGAACAATTGGAAACTGGTCATTAATTGGTGCAATATGGTCTACCATGCATTCCAAACACTGCACTGGGAGGCAAAAGTGATTTTCTCAGAGTCGCAAAGCTAGAAAGCGGCAGAACTAGAAAGATCTTGAACCCAGATCTTTTGGTTTCATGCCCACACCTTCATAAATCCCCAATAATCATGGCTCACAATAATGTTTTTATTGTTACAATGTAGCAAGCAGAGACCAAGTCATTTCAATGTGAAAACATGAATAATAGCTTCTATTTTGTTGCATATATTTTTAAATATTGTAGTCATTAAAAACAACTAACACTTAAGGGTCAGTACCTAGAAATGGTCCACGGAACACAGTGTATCTGAATTAGCTAATATAAATATACATGGACCTTCTACATTAATTTGTATCAACTCGAATCATCATTTGTAGCATATATATATATGAATTGTTCACAACTTAAGTTTTTTTGGTTTCTTTCCTGTCATTTTCATGGTAACCTTCACTTTGTAATAACTCTTTATTTCCCCCAGATTTTTGGATGTCTTCTTAGAACCAGAAAGGTTTTGCCTATAAGGCTAAAACATCTGGATAAAAATAGAACATAATTGTTGGACCCAAACAGTGTCCTGCCTTACAGTCTTTGACAAGGGCAGTGGAAAACACAAGGAAAATGTGCCTCTTATGAAATAACAATGGATCAGGACTCTAGAGCCCTACATTTTGATCCTGGTTCTGCTAAAAATGTGGTTGGCCATCATCTTGCAATTCAAATTTGTTATAATTAACTGGGGGCGAGTAATAAACTTGCCCTGCACATCAGATAGCGGTGGTCTCTGCTTTTTGCTGTTGTTGGCACCAGGAGGGAGCCTTTGAATCATGCTTTCTCCTTTATAAATAACCCCTTCATTAAACTCCCTTTAGATACCCCTTTGAGTGTATCCAGCCAGAACACTCACCCACACAGACACAACAGTGAGTTTGAGAGATGATCCTAGAGTAGCCTTAGCCGGCTTGCTCAGACATAGACTGCCCTGTATGTTTCTTTTACACTATATTTGTCTGTTAGTAGATTTAATTAATGTAGATTAATTAAAAGAATTGGAGGCTTGGAAATGAATTAGAATAGGAAAAGCAGTTAGAGGTGCTGGGAAGACAAGGCAAAAATTTAGCAGCCTTCTAGACTGGCCTATTGGTTGCTTTTGGGTCACAAGGAGCCTGACTGCTGAGTTCTTCCCCAGCCACTGACAGTGACTTTAGGCAATGAGTCCATTGTGCCAAGATCTCCTCATCTTTAAAAATGAGGACTATTCAAGTATGGGAACTGCCTTATTCAAGAAACACAAAGAATACGAGAGATGCCAACAGTCACCACCATCAGTATTTTCATAGGGGTCATGGAAAATAGCACCAGGGCCTCTCCCTGGGCCATAAGGCAACAGGCGGGCAAACACTTCTCATGAGTGGTTTCCTTCACCTTCTGTTTTGTACTTTTCCCTTACCTAATCTAATCCGGGGCCATCGGACTTCTTACACTCAGGAATGCCTACACATAAAAATGACTTGTAAGTTGGAGATGTAAGAAAAGAAAATTGTCATTAAAATAATTGTCAATAAAAATTGCCCCTCAAAATTGGGCTTCCTGTGAGGAGTGGGTTTGGGGCTGTCTGCAAAAGCATGGTTTGAGCCCTGAGGGCCCTTCCATGGTGAAAGGATTCCTGGGCCAGGGGGACCAGTTGCTTTAATCTTCTCTTGATTCTTTGGGGATTAGGCATGAGTGTGAGATAGTGGGGAACCTGGAGCAATTTGCTGAGCCAGACCCTCTTACTGAGCCAAATCTGTATAATTTGTTGACCTTCATAGAGTTTGCAGCAGGATATAGCAAAGTCCTTGTCATTATCTGTGTGCCCCTGACGGAATGAGGTGTCACTATGACTCACTGAGAAAGTGTATTGAACAGATTTAAGGAGCAATACTGCAGTTCCAAGTTCTTAGTCTAAGAATCACTTTGATTCTTGGAGGAAAGGGAGAGTAGTGGCAGGGGTGAACTAGCTTGGAAGGGGCTGGGTTGTGGATTTACAGTGGCCTGTCAAAGAGGGAACTGTCCAGCTTTGAGGGACATGCTCAGGATAATTGGTACCAGGTGCTGTTTCTCAGCTACCACCAACATACATTGCCAGGCTTTATTCACATAAAATTTCACTGAATCCTCCTGACAGTCTCCTGAGGCAGGCAGTCGTATCTCCATTTTACAGAAGAGCAAACTAAGCCCTGGGGATGTTAAGTAATCCTCCCAAGGTCACATAGCTGGTTGCAGAGCCTGAAATTGAACCCACATGTGTCAGACTTCAAAGTTAACATGGAGAAAAAGTACAAAGCCACAGCTAAAATACCGGTGACCAATTCTTGGGTGTCCACCATGGGCCAAGCTGTGCTATGCTACTGGACCTGGGATAGAAATAAAAACCACTTCCTCTCCTCCCTAGCCATCACTTAATACCTGTGGGCTAATTGTAGGTGACCCTCAATAACCTAATTATGTGGCCTATTTAGAATAACATTCTGTTTTAGAATAACCTTCTACCCACTAGTAAATGGGAAAAATCAGGGGTGTTTAACACATCAGGGAATCTCTAATTAGTGACAAGGGGAGGGAAGTCTTGTAGCGCCTGTGTTCTCCAGGAGAACTTAAGAGACAGAGAGGAGATAAAAATCAGTACAGTTAAAACCTTAGCATTTTTTCCATGATCACATTTTCCATTCTGTTTGCCATGTTGGCATTTTAATTTTCCAAAGCCTTCTGGAAAAATGGTGCTACCTGGTTACCTTGCCCTATGGGATGTTGAAATCATGTCATTTTCTAGAAAAAAAAAATGGTGAAGATGCTTCTGAATGTTGCCTTTGTATGAGCTTCCATCTGTGAACTTGCATCCTTTGTGATTGGAAATAACTTTTGTAGCTTGGGTTCAAGGCCAAAATTAGACTCAACTGTGAAGGGGAGGATGATTAATTTCCTCCCAGTCTCTAGCCCTTCCTCAATCACCTGCCTGAGCATCCCCCTCTGACCTAGTGTCCTAGTCCTTTATGTCCCACTCGGTGCTGAAGCCTCATGATTCCTTTGCTGCGCATTAGGGTTTATCTGTCCTGCCTACTGCCCTCTCAGTACCCTGTCTCACCTTCCCCGCACTGGGTTGGGCAGCGTGCCTTTGAGGAAAGAGTGATTTCCAAGTTAGGCATATCTGAGTTCGAACTCTGGCTCCACGACTTGTTAATTAAGTGGCCACAGGCAAATTGACTGCTCTCCCAGGTTGTTCTGGCTGTAAAATGGAAACGATGAGCCTGACCTCAAGAGGGAGGTGCCCAGCTGAAGTGAGATGATGTACGTAGAGCACCCACCCGTTGCCTGGCACAGAGTCACACCCGTAGTTTCCTTCCTCTCCCAAAATTACCTTCCCTTTTAATGTCCACCCAGTTCTTCCTTGTTTTTCATGAATAGGATTCATAATAACAATTCTCCATATTGCTTTCTTCATCACCAGGAAGATGAAACTATCATGTCAGACTGATTCTGCAAAGATTCTTTTACATGCATGTCTGCAACAGGGAGTAGCTGAGTGTAGGCTAGGGGGATTAGTAAGCATCTTCCCAAAGCAAACAGAGGGGCTGGGAGCTGGACAGAATCTCACAGATATCCCACTCCTGTGCTTCCCTCTGCTTGGATGCGTTCCATGGCAAGGAGCTCATTTTTTTTTTTTTTTAATCAGCCAGTTCCAAGTGCTTTTGGACAGCTCTCATTGTTAGAAGGTTCTTCTTTACGTTGGGCTGACATCTTCTTTCCTGGGGCTGTCACCCTTCTATGCTTTTCCGGCCTCTGAAATCTACTTGAAAGGTTATTCCTTTCCCATATGATGAAAACTAGAATCATGTGCATGAGAGGTATTCTCCTCCTCTCCCCTCTGTGTTTTAGGCACTGCTGTAGTCTGCTTAAGTTTTATTCTACCATTACACTCCACTTTGTGGGCAGTGACCCTCCTCTCTTATCTCAGTGGGCTGGTATGACCTGTAAGGGGTAGAAGCTCCTGCTTTGGAGTCAGACAAATTTCATTCAAATCGCTGATTGGCTATTTATTGTGATCTTCAATCCACCAGTTATAAAATGGAGGCAACACTACCCACCTCATAGTCCTGCCACGCAGATTAAATGACCAGCTTGCAGTCTACTGCCTGGCGTGGAGAAGGCATTTGTTACTTGGTAGCTGTATAATTATTTGCTAATTTTCAGGTAGGTAGCTGTCATGTTTGATTCTCATAGAAAATCTTCCCAGTGACATTTAAGAGTTTGTTGAGGCTACATTTGGGGATCCATTCTTTCCTTGTGACAAAAACTGGCATTAAATAAGTGTTCCGCTCACGATCGCAGATTTTTAGGAGGAAAATAGTATAGTGAGCCTGTTGTTCAATGGTCATTTTAGTTTGTTCACACAAGGCAGGTAATAATTTAAAAACATAATTTGAATTTTCTATGGCTAACCATGCACATCCCAAGAGGCCCCCTGGGAATGCAGCAGGATGTCCAGACAGCCATGGGCAGAATTCTAAAGCTTCTGAAAGATGAGTGTGTTCGTGGCTGATGAACAAGGTATGAAGACACCAAATCCCCCTGACATAATTCATCAATGCCTTGCTGCTGATCAGTCTTTCTGGAAAGAATGGATGATCTCACCCAGAAGAAAAGAGTGGGTGGGAGATTTCAGGAAAGATTCTTACTTATCAGAAATTAGGGTTTAAAAGTTCTGGGCCTTCCTGTTGATTCTCCCAGCTTTTCTCACAACCTAAGACACATGGTTTTGCAATGACATCATCTGACATGGATAGACACACTGAGACCAGAAGCTGTCAAACAGATCCTGAATTATGACAGAGGGTGGGAGGGATGTGCAATTTGAGGGCCATATGAGTATGGAGTGAGTAATGCTTTGCAGTAGGGTATTAGCCCCTATCCCATTATTGCTGGGTAGCAAAACCAGAATTGAACTCTTCAATATATTCAAAAATAGTTATTATGTGTTCCTCTAAAGACCTTACTATTTCCTAGATAAAATCTGCTATTCTGTAGTCCTACCTCTTGTCATGCTAACAAAGCACTTGCATATACTTAGATTGAATATAAATGACCAATTTATTTATTTTGTTCTTTTTTTCATTGAATCACTCAGTCATTCAATCTGTGGTTCAGTTTTTCAGGTGTTTAACAAATAGCGATTGCACATCTCTTTCTGTATCAAGAGCTCTGCTGGGCATGCAGCAGTGAAAAAAGACACACATAGGATTCACTCTCCTGGGGAAGACAGATGTTAAACAAACAATTACAACAAAAGGTAATGAATGGGAACATTATGACAGTAAAAGAATGGGCCTTGAGGCAAAAAAACGTTAAGTTTGGCTGGTGCTTACAGTTCTCTATTACCAAAAGTATCAGATCCCAGTGGCTTAACTTCTAGGACATCTAAATAAATAACTCCAAACACTTCTCCATTAGAAAGACTAAGAGCTAACATTTGTGGAGCTCTTGCCATGTGGGTAGACACTGAGCCAAGCCCTTTACAGACATAGTCACACTTAATCCTCCCAATAATCCTAGAGTTAGGTTCCCTGAGTACTCCCATTTCACAGATGAGGAAGCTGAAGCTCAAAGTGATTAAGCAACTTGTCTGTGGTCATGTAGAGCTGAGTGGCAGAGCCAGGAGTTGACCTCTGGTCTCTCTGAGCTCCTGATAATAACCATGAATGCTTGCCCCCCATCACATGCCCAGGGACTGGAAAAGCTGTGACAAAAGGCTTCAATAACTCAGGAACTTCCTAGTTTACTTCCAAAGAATCAATAACCCTGCAGTAAGGCTTGCAGCCCTTGGAAACAAGAGCAATAACTTAGGGTCCAGGTTAGAGGGCATCTTAGGGTGAACTGTGCTCCTGAATCCCAGAAAGCATGAGAAAGGTTTTCGGGAAGTTACTCATAACAGTAGGAAGACCTTAGGCAATCCAAGCCAGAAATGAATCAATCTTAGATTCACGTGAGCATTTTGATTGTAGCTGGAATAATGTAAACCAAATTAGAAAGCTTAATGTCCACATGACATCTTTATTTGGTTGTAAAGCAATCCATTATACACACTCTCTTTCCTTTTCAATGATCCAAAAAATAAAGTGAGTCAGTCATTTTTTGCAAAAATAGGTCCTGCCTTTCAAAAGAAAATAAATTGTTTTCTCAAAGAACATAGTCTTCTATTTTTTCTCACTCCTTATGTTCCCGTCCTCCAATACGTATCTTCTGTCTAGATGTTAGATCATTTTGAACTAATTTGGAAATCTTCATGCTTAATTTAGAAGTGATTCATCTACAGATCACGTAGTACCTAAGTTTGGCCAGGGATAGGGACAGATGCTAATGGTGATGTTGATTCAGGCTTGCCAGTAAGTGACCCATCTTCTGTGATCTAAGATGTCACTGACTTGCTGCAATGACTCAGGTGGAGTCTTTGTAATTTGTGAGTATCCTGGGGAGATTCCTCAGCAGCTTCTCTTGGTGTCCCCCACGTGGTTTGGAATGGTTCTATGCTTAAGGCATAGCTGTCACAGTGCCACATACTCTAATGAAGACGTGAATGATTCATGTTTTCCTGCCAGTTCTATTTGGCCCTTCTACAGTTTCTGCAGGCTTTATCCATATATCATCTCCCTCCCCCAGAAGGGTTCTTTTACCCAGTATCTCAGTTATCACTAAAGTTGCCTCCTTCTCATCCAGACTCAAGAACAATGAGCCTCAGAATCCAACTGTATCAGTCCATTCTCACACTGCTAATAAAGACATACCCGAGACCAGATAATTTATAAAGGAAAGAGGTTTAATGGACTCAGTTCCATGTGGCTGGGGAGGTCTCACAATCATGGTAGAAGGCAAAGGAGGAGCAAAGTTATGTCTTACATGGCAGCAGGCAAGAGAGCATGTGCAGGGGAACTCCCCTTTGTAAAACCATCAGATCGCATGAGACTTATTCACTATCAAGAGAACAGCATTGGAAAGACCCATCTCCATGATTCAATTACTTCCCACCAGGTCCCTCCCATGACACGTGGGAATTAGAGGAGCTATAATTAAGAGGAGATTTGGGTGAGGACACAGCCAACCCATATCACCAACTAATCTGCTTACATCTCATATTACTACACTTATTCCCCTTTCCTGAAAACAATGAGTACTACTCGACTCATTGAGTAGTACTACCACCACCACCACTTCTATTACCCCAGGTAAGGAATATTTTGGAACACTTACTAGGTTATAGGCACTCGGTTGAGCTCTTTATATACTGTATCTTAATCAATCTTCAGTTTTATGTGGTAGGTACTGTTTGGATCCCTATTTTGTTTAGAAAAAAACCAAGGCTCACATAAGCAAAGAAACTCACCTAAGGCCCCACTAGTAGTAAATTGCAGAGGCATTATCTAAACCCAACTTATCTGGCACTATGACATCATCACTTTCTACTTTCATGATCTTTTTTTTTACCACCTCTTATCATCTGTACTGTTACTTACTTAACATAGAGTTCCCGGCATGCATCACACTTGTATGATTAGGTTGCAAGAGCAGACGAATCATTTTGAGAAAACGGTCCTTTGAACCTACTGATACTTCCACTGCCCTCTGCATCATCCATCAGAGTAAATCCCATGAAGGAAAACAGAAATCCTAGCATTAGCATGAACTTGGAAGGATGAGGTTGTTAAGCTTCTGGTCTCCTCTATGGCAGATACTTTTCTTACAAATCTCCAGGCATGAAAATCATTTTCTAAGTAGTTTTTCCTCTTTGCTACATGATGTTTTTTCCCCCGCTGTACTATAATTGTTTCTTCTAGCAAGGACCTTAGTTCTTTCTAGGAATTGTTTGAGGGCATCTGTAAGATTTTGTGCAATGTTATTTCTCTAGATTGAACAACTCTAATCTCTGCCTAGAGAGACCTGTTGGTTTATCTGGAAACGAAATTATTTCATGGTTTCCAATTACAAGGGACCTCCAGAAAGTGGTGACTACCAGCATCACCTTAATGCCCAGGCAAGAGTGGCTCCAGTCCTGAGGACCACACTCTGGCCCCCTTTCTAGGCCAGGCTTTAAGTTCCTTAGTCCCCACTAAGGGTCTTTGAAGGGTCTTAATCCCACTTCCAGAGCAGTGTGGGCCTCTTTCCTGGGTTTATTTGCTTCCAAGATGAACCTCATAACAATTTACCCCTAGGCCCAAGCAGTAATCAAGAGCTGGCTATTTATGAGTTATAGATGGAGTTGGGGAATCTTTATATATGTGAGCAAGACCCCTGGAGGTATGGAACAGAGCTAGGAGTCGGAAGAGTAGGTGGAAGACAGATCAGGATTTAGAGAGGAGTTAAAGAACTTGGAATTCAAGCATTAACTTCCAAATTGTTTTGAAAACATTTGTCATGCTAGGAGGAGAGAACATATTTTTATTCATCAGTGTGTCAGCTTGATTTACAACTCATATATTTAGACCTATGCTATGTGGGCCTCCACATATACCCTTTGCCTTGAGTTCACCAAGTGGTAGGGCTGGGTAGCTCTTACTAGGACAATGAGCTGTCCTGGTTATCTGGGACTATGAGGTTTTTCAGGATGCAGGATTTACAATGCTAACAGAGAAAGTCCCAGACAAACCAGAATGAGTTTAATTGGTCACTCTAGATAACCCACTATCTATAATATAGTGACTGATACTAATTTGTATAACTGTACAGAAGTTAGCATTTTTCTTTATGGGGCAAAAAACCTCCTTATATTTGTGTTTTCATCATGATAGCCTATTAGAAATTCTATTTAATGATAACTTTGCCCTCAGAGTCAGGAAGTAAGTAAAAGCCATTTAGCCATGGTCAGGCCTTCTGTCTCCAGGGCAGCATAAAGTGGTGGCTTTTGTAAAATCGCCCAAAGTCAACAATGAGCATTCATCAAGCACTAGAAGAAGCAGCCTTATCAAAATTGTTGCTGGAAGTCAAAATAGATTGGAATGCCAAGCTATTGGCTTTTCTCAGACTGCCTTGTTTTTCCAAGAACAAGGAACCTGGAGATGGTTCCATGTGTCGTGATTCCCGTCAGTACCCAGTTCAGATGGCTACAGTTGTCTAAAGTGACTCCTTTCTAGAGATCCTACAGATAACTAAGAGCTGTGGATATTTTGGGGTATTTGGTAATTGAAAAAAGAGGGGGTAAAAACATGTTTAACCAGAAAAGTCTCTAGGCCAAATTGAAAAGTAGTCAAAGTTAATCTCCAGCCATGCTGCTCCTTCTAGTTTTGCCATCTTTTCTGAGCTTGTGGGAATAAGCTATTCATTCATTCAGCACATGAGGCCAAGAGTAGTAACATTCCAAGCAAAAGGAACTGCAAAAACAAAGGCTGTGGAGTAGAAACATACTTGAAGACCTGAAAGCAGACCAGTGGGGTGGGCTGGGAGAGGAGGAAAGTGGAACAAGATGGGGCCTGAGCTGTGAGCAAGGGCCAGATTAGTAGGACATTATGGGCCACAGAAAGACTTTATATTTTATTAAGTGTAATGAAAAGGCAGTGTGACAGTCTAAATAATGGTCTCCAAATGTATCCAGATCCTAATCCCTGAAACATGTAAACGTCATCTGATATTGCAAAACCAGACTTTGCAGATGCTATTATGTTAAGGATCTTGAGATGGGGAGATTATTTAGGTGGGTTCCAAATGTAATCACACATATTCCTATAAAAGGGAGGTAGAGTGAGTCAGTACAGACAGAAAAGGACAAAGCAACGTGAACATGGAACAGAGATTGGAGTGATGCAGCCACAAGCCAAGGAATACTGGCAACTTCTAGAAGCTGGAAGTAGCAAAGAATGGATTTTCTCCTAGAGCCAGGAGCATAGCCCTGCTGACTTGTGGATTTTTAGCCCAGTAATATGGATGTTGGACTTCTGGCCTTCAGAAAATGGGAGACACGATGTTTCTGTTGTTTTAAGCCATCGTATTTGTGGTAATTATTTGTTACAGCAGCTGAAGGACACTGATACAGGCAGATCTTAGCCTCAGGCTGGGGTATGACATGGTCTGATTGATGTCTTCTCCAATGGGCACTTGGTATACTTTGTGGAGTAGAGACCAGAGAAGGCAGGAGTAGAAGCAGAGACATCAGCTGGCAGGTTCTTGCAGGCATGCAGATGAGATAAGGTATGGCAGTGGATGCATAGAGAGGTGGAACATCCAAGGTTTTCTTGAAAGGCAGATTGAAAATACTTGCTAATAGATTTCCACTAGGAAAAGTGGGCTCTGAAAAGTCACTAACAACTTAATCTGAGTGTAAGTGTGCTTTTTTTCTTTTTTGTCCAAGAAAATAAAATACCGTGTAATTGTTAAAAAGAAGCACAGGTTAAGTCAGTGGTGGGGATTTAGGCTCTGAACTCCTCCAGAGATGGAGGGAAAAGCTCAGTGGATGGCGGGGTTGTGGAGTTTCATTAGAACACATTCTATTTTGTTCCTTAGCTGATCACCTGCTCCGTGTATAAGCTGTCATAGTTAGAAGTTGATAGATTGCAGGTCAAGTCATGATATTGTCCATGCCTGCTCGGAGGGAATTTTTGTGACACTCCTGAGTATGGGAGGCATACGAAGGATGTAGTTTAGATGCTGCAATATTGAAATTCTTAGGACATTTCAAAGGTTTCCTGCCCTGGTGACCAAACTGTAGTATGTGTCTGATTTGTCTGGTGAACTTAGAAATTATTTGAGAAATATAGCTCCAGAGATTCCGATTCATTATGTCGGGACAATAATTCTCAACTGGAAAATAATTAGCTGGGGAACTTGTTAAAATGCAAGCTCTAATTCAGTAGATCTGGGTGGAGACTTAGATTCTGCCTTTCTGATGGGTTCTCTGGTGATGCTCATGCTGTTGGTCTCTGGACCACACCTGGAGAAGCAAGATTCCTACGGATTGTTTTCAGAGATGTAAGCCCCTGTGTGCCAGGGTTGAGGCTGCCTCCAGTGTGGATGTGATACCACACATGTCTGAAAACAAAGGCAGCCCTGGACGCATTGCCAAGTCCTTTTGTAGGATGGCCCAGCTTTGGTCTTGGTTCAGCAGATCATTTTCCTCTCTAAGCCAGTGACACTCTGCATTCCTTCCTGCTGAGCTCATACGTGTCTCCTTGCCAAACCCAACAGAGGCTGGCTTCCCAGACTGAGTTATGAGGCTGAGGTTTGCCAGGCTCCATCCCTCCATGAGTGCCACTCATGGGCTAGACAACTTCCTCAGCTCACCAGTGTCTGTTTTGTTTAGGACCCCATGCAGGCTACACACCACAGTCAGCATGCTGTTTCTAACACACATTCCTGGCCATGCTCCTCCCCTACTTCCAACCCTTCCTTGGCCCTCATTGCCCTCCAGAGAAGGTCCAAGCTTGTTGGCCTACCCACTAACCTCCACTTCCATCTCCAGCCTTTACCATCTGCTACCACCATTCGTTACTTGTTTTACATAGGCATCATCTCTTCTCTCTAGGCCAGAGGCCTCACAACTGAATTCAGAAACCATCCTCATACTGTGGAGAAAACCACATATGGTGAGGAGAGAGAGGAACAAGATTTGAGAGGCAGTACAACCTAGTGGTTAAGAGCACAGGCTTTCACATCAAGTCCCAGCATGGTCATACTTCAACTGTGTGACCTTGAACTGTCTCTGGGCCTTAGTTTTCTTATCTGCAAAATAGGGGAAAGAAAACCTTTCTTCAGGGCTGTCAAAAGGATTTAATGAGGTCATACATTTGAGAAACTTAACTTTGCACCAGACATGTAATAAGCACTTATGTCAGCAACTGATGTCTGGCCCTCCCTTCCTCTCTTGTTTCCCTTCTTCTACTTCCCCTCTTTTCTTGCTCTACCCTCAGGATCTTGAGGGCTTCCTAGAGATACAATTCTTGGCATTTTCTGTAAGTGAAATCCCAGAATTTCACTTGAATATTGATCATATTCCAGAAACTATTTTTGATAATTGGCCAATAGAAATTGTTTTGAGCTGTCCACTTAGTTACATTAGCAGGATCACTTTAAAAGGAAATGAATGAAAATGCTCATTATTTTGGCCATTAGTCCATACTTGGAGCAAACAGGACTCTCTAGGTCCAAACATTTTCCCTGTAAAGCTTTGTTTACCTTGGAGACCAACATCAACACAATTAGTTTTCAATATCAACAACATAGGAAGGTTGAAGTCAGGAACAGTGGGTGCCTTTTATAAATCCAGTGTCCAGGGCCACAGTTAACACCTTCCTTTCTAGACTGGGAAGCGTTGTTTTGCTGTAGGGGATAGGGTGACATTTCAGAGTTGCTCCATTAGATGAAATAATCAAGCACTGACATTCGATTGCAGATGTGGTTATCAGTAGCATTACATGGGACATGCCTTGCCTTGGTGCAGATAAAATCCAAAGATGAATGTTTGCTAAGGTTCAGTCACCTCCATTGCCAGTCAGAAGAGGCATAATTTGTCTGTGGGTCACACTAAGCAAAACAAATGCAGGCTTCAGCTAGGGTCATTTCATCGACTCAACAACAGTTGTTTTCCAAGTACCTAGTATGTGTCAATCACAGTCCTAGAGGCTGGTGATGGAGCAATGAAGGGAACATAAAAATCCTTGTCTTTATGGAACCTACTTTCTAGTTGGGTACATATTTAAATTAAACCTATATAATTTCTACTTGACTCAGCCTCAATTCAAAGACATAAAGGATTCCAGGTCTTGGGGTTTGGTGGAAGAAGCAACCTTAAAAATCCTTTATACTGTTGATTCATTATCTTTTTTAGGAACACACACTTCTTTGAGAATACCATGGAAGATGTGAATCCTCACTCAGTCTATCCAAACTTTAACCTTCAGTTTCAGAGAATTCATCCCCTCCCCACCATCTCTCCAACTTCTAGCCCTAGGTTAAAACCTTTGATCTGGTTCTTCCACCTTGAGACTGTTCCTCAGTATCCTTGTAAGTAAAGACTTACTGCCAGAGAACAGATAGTTTTTTAAATGAGGAATTTGCTCCCTCTCCAGGCAGCTCATTTTATCCTAGAGCTCTGACTGTGGTCTATACCAATTTCTTTGTTGACACGGTTCCTTGTCTTTAAGCCTTGAGGCTGAGATCTGGTGCAAATGTGTCTGGCACCTTATATTCACTGGTGTTCCCATTTTTCTTGAAGGTGCGGAGAGAAGTACCTCTCTCTATCACTCATATGGTTTGACTGTGTTGTCACCCAGTCTCATCTTGAACTGTAGTTCCCATAATCTCCACCTGTAATCGAGGGAACTGGTGGGAGGTGATTGAATCATGTGGGGTGGTTACTCCCATGCTGTTCTCGTGATAGTGGTGAGTTCTCACGAGATCTGGGGGTTTTATAAGGGGCCTCCCCTTTGCTTGGCTCTCATTCTCTCTCCTGCTGCCCTGCAAAGATGTGCCTCTTACCTGATTGTAAGTTTCCCGAGGCCTCCCCAGCCCTGCAGAACTGTGAGACAATTAAACCTCTTTTCTTTATAAATTATCCAGTCTTGGGTATTCGGAGCAGCATGAGAAGGAACTAATACAATCACCCTCCCAGGTTTTGAGGCCATTATGGGCTTGGCTACTATTCTTTTCCCTGAAAAGGAAAGACTTCAGTAACATTTTTTTCTCCCGGTCTCTCTATAAAGATACTAGCCTAAGATAGGCCTCCGTAATCTCCTCCCTCGTCTGTTTACCTTCTTATCTGAAAATATTACTGGATTTGCAAATTAGCCAAGGGAAACAGAGACATGTTTTTAAGGCTGGCGACTTGCTTTTTGAGCCTTCAAGAATTCATATGGCTTAAATGACTTCTCTGTTCCTTGTGTTGCATGGAAGGAAAGGAAAAAAAAAAACCTCTCACTTACAGTCAGGTAGAAGAACTGTGTCAACAAGGTACCCTCACCCTCTGTGAAAAGTCAGTTTTTCTTTTAATTTGAAGTCCAGACCAAGAGAAATGGTTCAAAAGGACAGGGCGAGAGATCAAACTATGAGAGCTTTTTCTGAAGCAAAGGGTAGTGTGACACATCCCAGTACCTTAAAGAGCTCGCTGTTCAAAATAAATCTGCAGATTTGGAAGTGAGTAGGTCTTATCTATAAGACAAGAGCTAGGCGATTTTTAAAAGCATGGGCCCATAAAGAATGGAAAGATTGTATTTATTCATTAAATCAGCGAAGCCACGAGGCAGAGGAGGTTGGAGTAAAAGGATTTTATTTTCTTTAGCCCACTTCCAGCTGTTTTCAAGTCACATATACATGTAACAACCGCCGTCCTATTACTGTGGGTCTGCTGTGTGCTGGGGAGTTGTGTAAGAGCTGGGCTGCTTATCCTGCATCCACACAGCATCCTGGCCAAGAAGGAATAGTTGTTGTCACTGGTCCTCAGCTTCAGATAATTAAGTTAAGAATTCTTGGTTTATACACATACTAAAAATTTCATATTCGAAAATATCTACTGAATACTCACCACCTCAAATTTAAAACAAAATCTCAGACTTTGGCAATAACTTACCTCTAAGTGTATGGCTCCTCCCTCATCTCATCCCTGCCAGCCCCTCATTATACCATTGTCCTGAGTCCCATGTCTGTCACCCCAGCCTTTCCTTCTTACCTAACTTTATTTTACCAATACATATTCATAAATACATGTGTCTATTTCATTCTAGTTGTTTTAAAATTTATATAAAAGGTGATCATACCTTAGGTAATTTTAGGGACTTGTTTTTATTTACGTAATACATTTCTGAGACTCATCTATGTTGTTGCATTTTTCTAGAGTTTATCCATTTAGACTCTTACTGTATTCTAAGCATTTGCCATATGCTATTAAATATTTGATTGTGGGAATATCCCAGTTTATTCATTCTTTCTCCTTTGAATGAGCTTTTGAGTTATCACCAGATTGTTACTCTTGTTAACAGTGTGGCCTTGAACATTCTTGTGCATCTTGGTTTTCCAAAGTGGTTGTGCCAGTTTACTTTCTTACTGGAAATATACAGATTACATTCAGTCCAGTATTTGGAATTGTCAGGTTTAAAATTTTTTCCAAGCTAACGAACATAAAAAGAAATTGTGGTCTTGATTTGCACTTCTTTGATCATTAAAGATTTTGAACAACTTGTATATATATTTGGCCCTATGTTTCCTCTTTCATGATTTATCTGTTCCTTTCTTTTGCCCACATTTTCCTATTACATTAGTTGTGCTTTTTTCAGTGATATGGGCTGGCTGTGTCCCCACCCAAATCTCATCTTGAATTGTAGCTTCTATAATCCCCATTTGCCATGGGAGGGGCCTGGTGGGAGGTAATTAAATCATGGGGGCAGGTTTTTCCATGCTGTTCTCATGATAGTGAAGAAGTCTCATGAGATCTGACAGTTTTATAAAAGAAAGTGCCCCTGTACATGCTCTCTTGCCTACCACCACATAAGACGTACCTTTGCCCTTCCTTTGCCTTCTGCCATGATTGCGGGGCTTCCCCAGCCATGTGGAACTGTGAGTCCATTAAATCTCTTTCCTTTTTAAGTTACCCAGTCTCAAGTATGTCTTTATTAGCAGCATGAGAACAGACTAATATACTTAGTGACTTTTTTTTATAGGAGTTCTTCATATGTTCTTGTCACTAATCTGAAAAGAGAAGTAATAGTTGTATTTTCTTAATGGGGAAATTGAATGTCCTAGAGTTAAATAACTTGATCATGATCATGCAGACACACACGGAGAGCCAGCATTTCTCCCAGACCTGTCTGATGTGGTGTATAACCAAAATACCTGGTCCACACTGTCTTCCTATTGAGACATCTATGGGCCAACAAAGTGAGGTCTGATGCTTGTCACTGCCATACTACCAATGGGCCCAGAGTATTAAATTGGTCCCTATATCTTTGGGCTTCAGTTTATTCATCTGTACCTCTGTGCTATATTTTATTCTAGTAAATCTCGGAGAAACTGTTCCCAATTTTTTAACTCTTCTTGTTGTTAGGTATCAAAGTGACTGGTGTGCTGGGGGAGAGAATGGTCCTCCCCAAACCCCATTTTATCTGGCCAGTCCACAGCATGGTGTCCGCGGTATTGGATAATCAGGTCTTAACTGGCAGCTCCAAGTATCTTCCTTGCTTTGGGATTTGGGATGCCTGGGGTGAACAAATATAGCCCTATTAGGTTGGTGCACGAGTAACTGTGGTTTAGCAAGGGCAAAACCTCAATTACTTTTATACCAATCTAATAGCTTCTTCTAAATTCTTCCTTGATTATAAATTGCCATGATACTTGGTTATCATTTCCTGAGTGCAGTGGTTTCCAGGGAGCCATCGATTAAGCATGGCAGAAGGGAAAACTAAGAATAACCAGCATGATGGCTCTCATTATTTTGTTCATTCAACAAACATTTATTGAGCACCTACAATGCTCCAGGCACACTGGGCAGGTAGTGCTCGTAGATACCAGATAGACTTGAATTTAATGCCTTTTACTGGCTGTGGGGACCTTGACCAAGTTCCTTAACCTCTATGAGCTTCAGTTTTCCCATTATTAAAATGGGGGCTAATATCCAGTAGTAGTTTTAAAATATGTCTACAAATTCTTTCCTTCTATTAAGAAGTGGCATCAATGTCTCCTCCCCTTTAGCCTGATGAACCTTTGTGGCTGCTTCAAAGAACATAATGGGATGAAGAGATGCTGGGTGATACCCAAGGCCAAGTTAGAAAAGGCCATGCACCTTTGCTCTCTGGGGCCTTTAGCCATGGTGTAAGAAACCCAGGGACTCTGAGGCACTCAGTGAATACCAGTCTCATAGTTCAGGGCCCTAGAATATAGAGGATGGCTGTCTAGGCCTCTTTCATGAATTCTACTCATCGATATTATTTTAGCTAGGATTTTTTAGTCGCCATTGACAGACAACCAAATTCTGCATTTCTCAGGGTACAACCCTGGCGATGCAGGGAAAGCCATCTGGAAAAGGGTCTCACATAGGGGTCATGTCTTCTCAGCCCTCTCTCAGCCTCCTCTCAGGTAGAGCCCTTCTCATTGGCTCACTTTCCCTAACCCCTCCCCTTCCTCCAGGCTCAGAAGGGAGAGGAGAGCTGCTCTTCCTGGGAGCTCCCTCACAAGTTTCAGACTCCTGCTGAGTGGACCACACGGAGCTGCCAGCCCGTGCTTGAACTGATCGCTGTGGCCAAGACAATGGCATGTGCTGACTGCAGAGACCTGTCTTGCCCAGGGTTCCCTTGGGACCTGGAGTACAACTCCCTGCTCCCAAACCCCATGAACCAAAGTGGGAGAGAGTCACTCCCCTCCAGGAAAATCAGGGGGATACTCCCAGAAGGAGAGAGGACAGATGCTGGGTAGCCACAGCTAAAACAAACAAAACTGAAAAAGCAGGTTTTAGAAATTTACAAATATATATTTATTATGACATAAGCTCAAATTGGGAGCCCCTGATATGTCCACATGACAACTCCTTGATGTCTGTCTGAACTTATGAAGCATTGGGATTAACTAACGGAAAATACCATAGAACATGGCTCTTTCTGTTTTGTTTTATTTTTTTTTTCCTATTTTTCTCTCTTATCTCCATTTTCGGGTATTTTCAAGGCTGGGGAAATGTGACCCTTGGAATATATTTTAAATATTGTTTCTCATCCAAGTAGCAACTTACTTTTATGGATTGCTCATTCAAATCCACTGTTGTCATTGTTTTCATTCTTGGTGATTCCAAAGGTGAGCTCCAAAGCCTGGGTCAGCACAGTTGCATGAGGGAGTAGAGTTTGTTCTCAAAGTATTTTTAATGCTTCAGGGTTGCTGTGGATGCAGGCCACGTGTCTCTAAGAGGTCTCGGGTGTCTATAGCAGCTCTAAGAAATCTATGTTTTTTACAGCATTCCTTTTTTGACTTGTAACCACTTTTCAACTGGTGTGATGGGGCTATAAGTACCCACAATAAAAGGAATGCAAACACGATTAGTGATTCAGGCTTGTGTTCAAATCCCGGCTCTACCACTTTTTACCTGTGTGATGTTAGGCAAGTTACTTAATCTCTCTGAGCTTTAGTTTTTTCATCTATAAAATGAGGATGATGCTAGTATTCAGAAGACTAGATGACAGAATGCATGTAAACTTAGCGTAGACAAAAAGCAGATCCACTCCCTGCGCCCAAGGAACTAAGAGTAAAATTTCTAATGATGAAATGGACAATCCCCTATAATGTATTATGGTAAGGATGCAGTCGTTAGTTTCTTAGAAAGTCTAGATTCCAACTTTGGCTTCCAGCTTAATAACTATGTGTGCTTAGAGCAAGTTGGTTTACTTCTGTTTTACTATTCTTATCTGTAAAATGGGCATTAGGGCACGACCTCACAGAGTTAGAAGGAGAATTAAGACAATTTATGTAAACCGCTTGGCACAATGCCTAGCATATAGCAAGTGCTCAACCAGCAGTACTATCTTTCCCTTAATTTCTGAGAATCTGGGGCCAGCCTGGATTCCTGAGCTGGACAGAGAATGGATGACATTGATATGGCACAGACCAGCTAAATTAATTGGGTTTGAAAAGAGAGGCTATTTTTTTTTTTTTTTTTTTTGAGACGGAGTTTCGCTCTTGTTACCCAGGCTGGAGTGCAATGGCACGATCTCGGCTCACCGCAACCTCCGCCTCCTGGGTTCAAGCAATTCTCCTGCCTCAGCCTCCTGAGTAGCTGGGATTACAGGCAAGCGCCACCATGCCCAGCTAATTTTTTTGTATTTTTAGTAGAGATGGGGTTTCACCATGTTGACCAGGATGGTCTTGATTTCTCGACTTCGTGATCCACCTGCCTCGGCCTCCCAAAGTGCTGGGATTACAGGCTTGAGCCACCGTGCCCGGTCCTAGAGAGGCTATTTTTACAAGATATCTCAGGCACTGTTGCTTCAGTGCTGAAAATGCCTAAATCGCTACCTCTGGGTACTCAGAAAGTGCTTACTTAATTATTTCCCCTTTTGTTCTTGACTTATAGGACAAATACTCTGCTATAACTTGTCTATAACAAGCATTTTTCAAACATAGAGAAGCCAAGTGCCCAAGGTCAGGAGTGGCCTGTCTTCCCTGTGTGGGCCGAGTTGTGCCGTGGATGTAACCCACACTGCTTCTCTCACTGACTGAGTTCCCAGGCAGCTGAATGGAAGCATGCGTGGCATTTCACTGCCATGACCCCATCTAAGAAAGCACTTTAGGAACAATTAATTGCAATGTACAAATCTGGGTGGGAGTACTTGCCTTTAAAAATTCACTCCATGCAAATAGTACCCAGCCACCTCCCACTGAGAGAATACTGCTCCTCATCCTGGCACTGCTGCAACTCTTACTGGCTTGCTAAACAAAAGGTGAATCATATGGAAATCATGATCAGAAGCAAGAGTAAATGAAGACATCTGGCTGGAGCTGAGACATTTAAAAATTCCCTTTGGACCCATCAGCGGCAGCGAGTGAGAGAGAGATATGACATGATGCTTGTTGCTTTTCACTTCCTTTTTACTCTAACTTGTTGCCTTGTTTTTGCTCATTCATTCCTGTCTTTCCTTCCCTGCCTGTTTTCCATTCCATCCTCACTGTCTTTCTTGTTATCTGACTCCAGAGTGACTCTCAGGGCAATGCTGACTACAGTAGGCTTTAGAGAAGTGAGAGCTCCCCATTCCCCCTAACTGATCCTCACTAAGATATGTTCCTCGCTGTCTCCAAGCAAAGGGCCTGAAAGTCTTCTTCTGCCATAAGTCACTAGGATTTTAGGAATCCCATCTTGTAGGGGAAGTAGATCACTTGCAAGGCTAACACTGAAACTTATGGATGCTCAGTGTGCTGTGGTCAGCTATTGCTAGGTAACGAAAACCCCAGAATCTTATGTATACAGCAATGAGTATGTTTTGCCTGTAGGTGTGTGCATGGTCTTAGCTGGCTGTGTTGGCTGTACTCCACATATGTTTATTTTGGGATCAGGCCATGGGGGCAACCTATCCCTGGAGGAGCCCATCTCATGGGGATGACCAAGTAGAGGAGGGCAAGCTCCAGTGCACTGCACATTTCAAGTCCTCGAATCACATCTGCTAACATCCTGTTGGCCAAAGCAAGTCACATGACCAAGCCCAAAGAGAAGGGCTTGGGCCATACAGTCTGCCTTTTGTGGAAGAACTGCATGGCTTCTTAGCAAACAGTGACAGATACAGGGAAGGGTAAAGAACTGGGGCTGAGTAATTCAATTGATGCCAACTGTGAACAGCTAAGCATGAATTAGATGCTTAGTCTGGGGAAAGTAAGGATGGAATGGCCTGGCAGAGAGAATTCATAGGATTCCAGAAAGGGAGGTGAGAGGAATTTTGGTAAAGCCCCAGTATCTCTAGATGGGGCAGTGATTTGGACACCTGGAGACAATGTGAGGGTACTAGATATCTAAGAGCAATGGCTCTCAAACTTTAGCATGTATCAGAATCATGTGGAGGGCTTGTTAACACAGATGGCTGGGCCCGACCCTCAGAATTTCTAATGCAGTAGATCTGGGGTATGGCCTAAGAATTTGTACTTTTAACAAACTTTACAGTAATGCTCATACTATTCATATAGCAGCTATACTTTCAGAACTTCTCAAAGGAAATGGTTGCTACTGAAGACAAGCCTACATTAGTAATGGTTTTGCCTAAGCTTTGTCTAACTCTCTCCCCTTTAATTTCATGCCAATCCTGGTCCAACCCTTTTGCCTCTCTAGGTCACTTATCTCTCTTTTTACTCTGATCCCCTCACTTACTTACCCCAGAGAGCTCCTCCTTCTCTTGTTCTCGATCAGCTTGACCTGTGTTCCCCTTCTTATTCCTGGAGAGTGCCAGAATCCAAAGTGTGGCTTGGGTATGCCCAACAGACACACTGGTTATCACCCAGGGAGCTGCATCATAACTTCCAGGAGGAAAACACTCCATGTTTAGAACAAAGATGGCCAGTAGACATGAAAACAATATCCTTGGAAGTATATGGGTCCCCTGGCCCTATTCTCTGATGGGTATTTTTTTTTTTGCATCTGTATTCTATCTTTGTCCCACTGCCCAGTCCTTCTGCCTCTGAACCACAATCTGTAAGAGCAGCGGTACAGCCAATGTCATGACCAGTGGCCTAGATAAACACAGAGGCCCTGCCGAGGGCCTCTGGGGCTGTTTATATGAAACTGCCCAGACCATGCCCCTGGGATGCCCAAAGCCCCAGCTAGTTGCTGAGAGAAAGTATCAGGCAGTGCTCCATTTCTGGTCACCATCTGTACACATTCCAAAAGACAACAGTCCATTTTAGTTCATAACCACGTTAACTTTGCAGTGACCCAGCCCTGCTTGTCAGTACTGATGTTCATGTTACTTGCTTTAGGTCCAAGGCCTGTATTCAGAGCAATCCTGAATAAAATTTCATTTCTGCATGGACAGAGGGTCTAAGTGGATGAGATGATATGTAAAAGTACCTTTGTAAACATTAACAAAAATCAGACTACTGAAGTACCTTGCATTTTTTGATCCAACAAAGTGAATGGAAGGGTTGTCTTCCATTCCTGCTTAGGGGAGAGAGCAAGCCAGTTTATTTTTCAAGTTTTATAAGGAGCCCTAGAATCTCAAAATGGAAAGAGTCTTCATTCACTTATTTACTTATTCTTTCATTCATCAAATCTTATTTGAGCATCTGCCATGTTTCAGAAATGGTTGGGTGTTCAGGTAAAAAGATGAATTTGACATGATTCCCATTACCACAAAGTTTATGGTCTAGGAGGCAGCTTAATAAAACAATTCTATAATTGGATCCAAATGGCAATTGTGAAATATATGATGAAAGAGAAGTACATGGTCCTATAAAAGCACTTAATAAGAGAGTCTGACCCAGACTATAAGGTTTATGATCAAAGGAAGGCTTCCTTAGGAAGTGCCGTTTGAATAGCAAGATAGAGAATGAAGTGGGAGAAGATAGGAGCCCAGGAAGAACAGCATGTGCAATGCCTGAGGGTCAAAAATACTGTGGCTTAAGGGTGAGATGAAGATCAGAGTTGCTGAGTTACTGAGTTCAAGTGAGGTGATGGGATAAAAAGAGATTGGAGGCCAGACATGGTGGCTCACGCCTGTAATCCCAACACTTTGGGAATCTGAGATGGGTAGGTCACAAAGTCAGGAGTTCAAGACCAGCCTGGCCAAGATGGTGAAACCCTGTCTATGCTAAAAATACAAAAGAATTAGTCAGGTGTGGTGGTAGGCACATGTAATTCAAGCTACTCGGGAGGCTGAAGCAGAGAATTGCTTGAACCCTTTAGGCAGAGGTTGCAGTGAGCCAAGATTGTACCACTGCACTCCAGCCTGGGCAGCAGAGTGAGACTCCATCTCAAAAAAAAAAAAAAAAAAAGAATGAAATTGGAGAGGTAGGCTTTGTTCTGGAGGGTCTTGTCAGTGCATGAGAACAGAACAAAGGGAAAACACTGAATGTTTCCGCACACCGTAATAACATGATTAATGCTGTTGTTATAATAGAGCCTCTGTGGAGGATAGTATGGGCAGCAAAAACAAGTAGGTGAAGTATGGTGCTAGGGAGTTCAGATATATCATTTCAACAGCCAAAGGGAGAGATGATGGTGACTTGGCCTAGGATGGTGGTATTGAAGAGAGAAGTGGAGACATTCCATTCCAGGGAGATTTTGGAGGTTGCATTGACAGGGCTTGGATATATACTTTTTTCCTTTAGAGAAGGTAGAGGAGGCACCAGAAATAAATTCCAGATTAATCACTTGTGTGAATAGATGGATGTTAATCTCATTCAGTGACATTGGGAACGTTGAAAAAAGGACAGATTCGTGGAGTTCATAAGTCAGTTTAGGCTAAATTATGCTGAGATAACAAATGATACCCAGAGTTCAGTTGCGTATAAATACAAAGGTTATTTCTTGCTTGTGATCTGTGGTCACATGGATCAATGGTACCTCTTTCCCGTATCATTTTTACTTGGGCACCCATGATGATGGAGTAGAGGCGTCTAAGAGGGTAGAGGAGAAAGAAGTAGGGCAACCACATGCTGGTTCTTAAATCTTTGGAGATGACACACATCACTTTTTAGTTTTCCTAGGACGAAGCTAGTCACATAGCCATGCCTGGGTATATAAGCCTCCTACAGGGATAGATACCCCAGAATGGGTGAAAAGTATTTTGAACTACAATAAAATTTACCAAAGGGAAATCCAACCTTATCCTCTGTAAAATGAGGATGATGATAATAGCATTTACTTCATAGGGTTCTTGTGATGATTAAATGAATTAATACATGTATAGTGCTTAGGGCATTCATACAGTGTAACCTGTGTCTCAGAGAGGAAAAAGAATTTACCTATCAATGCCTATTAAAATATAACACCTGCTTCACCTAATTCCTGGATGTGTGGCAAGAATATAATACCCTCTGGTGAACATTTACTGATTATACACTATGTATATACTCAGTGCTGATCTGGGTTCTGAAAATTCAGATGAGAAGACTTTCCTTTTAAGATAAGAGAAGTAGGGCAAAGACATGGTCAATAAGTAAAAAACCCAGGGGTTGTGAATAGCCCTACGTCGGAGTGGCCAGCTCTGGATTTTTATGTTTTCCTTTGGTTGAGGATACATGTCTGAAATCCCCAAGATTTCTTAGAAGTATTGATTCTTGAGCTGGATCTTAAAACCTTAAAGGTTTTATCGGATAAGCAATGAGGGAAGGGCATTCTAGGAAGCAGGAATAGTATGTGCACTCCTGAAGCCAGAGGTGCCTAGTACACTTGTAAATTTCACATGATGGGATGAAGAGGACATTAATGCCCATCTCTCCCCAGCCTGGGACTCATTCAAGCCACCACTGATTGGTTGGTAAACCTAATGAACTTTTCTGAATAATTAGGCCAACCTAATGATCTGATTTCACTGAAACCTCTCAGCTAGTGACCTGGATCTCATTTTGTTCAGTGGGATGTTTGAACTGGAGGAGAGGTGGGGAGAAAGAGTTAACTTCAACTGGAGAACAGTTTTGAGATAAAGGAGCTGGGGGTAGAGATACATTTAACAATTATTAAAGGGAAAGGAACTTTAAAGAAATGTTATAAAAGGCATTTTAAAGGCACATTTGTCTAAGAATGTGTAGTACAATTCGCATCCTCAGTCTTTTCCATAGACTTTCAGCAAAACTTTACTTCATTGTCTAAATGCTGTAGGAAATAGATTTATGTGTCTATGTATTTGTGTGTATGTATGTATTAACATGTGTGTGTTTGG
This sequence comes from Saimiri boliviensis, assembly GCF_048565385.1. Lineage (NCBI taxonomy): Eukaryota > Metazoa > Chordata > Mammalia > Primates > Cebidae > Saimiri > Saimiri boliviensis. The sequence continues at coordinate 87,595,432 of NC_133456.1, forward strand.
AATAAGGTGATATGTTAAATCTGGCTGTAATGCAGTGAGAGGCTGGCCAACAAGGTCTAGGTATCTTTGGGTCACAGGTTAAACAGCTCAGTATTTTTATAATGTAGGTAGTGTTAGGATATGAAAATATGGAAGCAGTCAAGGCTATTGTGAATGGCTTTAAACATCGAACTGAGAACTTCAACTTGAGCACCCAAAGTTAAAAACTTGGCAAGTATACAGGACTAATGTTGTATGGTGGACTAAAGAAGGAGAACTAAAATCCTTTGGTAAAGGTGACTAAGTGTCCTCACATGCCCTCAGGAGAACCTGCCAACACTGGTGTGATTGTGGAATGAGAAAAAGGAGAGAAATTGGTGTAGTTTCAAGATAAATAGTATGCTAAAACCCCGCCCCCCCCCCCCCCCACACACAAAAAACCACAACACAATCCTGCCATGATATCTCTATGTGATGTTGCCATGGAAAGAGCTATTTTCATTGGATGTGAGAATAGGAAGCCATATAAAACAGAGAGAAATGGCCAGAATGCAAGCTTGAAATATCCCTGGGCTGCCCTAACTTAGCAGCATTTTCTAAACAGGGCAGTTTCTTTGTGTTTAGATGATAGGAATGAGAAAAATGAAAGGTCCCAATGACCTATTCCTTCCATTTTCCCATTGAAAGAGAAAATATGCCTAAAATCCATGGAATGGGGGAGATATTCCAAGTAAATGACAATTTGCTGAATGAAGAATGGTTCCCAGTGGTGAGTCTGTGACCTCATGCTCATCACCGACTTCCCTTTCTAACTCCACCACCGTCTTTGAACAGTATAGCATATATCATTGCTCTCTTTTGAAATGTATGTATTAAAAGTATTTAAACAGTTGTGGTTGACATTTTAATGGATATTTTAAGGGTCATATTAAGGAACTCCAGTAAGATCTGAAAGATTAATAAGGACATACAGATCTTTCCAACAAAAACATGTTTTTTTAAAAAGTAGCACATTTATAATGTTGGAAAAAAAAATAAAGCATAGTCAGAACTTGGAATGAGATGCTGGAGCCACCTTAGGTGTCTGATAAAATGATTAGTGCTCTAGTGACTGGTGAAGTTTTGGGTTGGAACAGGAATTTGTAGAGTCTTGGGACTCTGGGAGCTGAGGGCTCCTGTTGATTGCACCAGAAACCAAGGAAGCAAACGATAATTTTTTTTTTTTTTATCATGTCTGGCTCCTCTGTGGCCCTGTAGTCACGACCTTAAAGTTGACATAATCCCTGGGGTTGAAGAAGGGAAGGGTTGACAGTTTTAGGCAGCAGAAAGCTAGGGCATTAAGTCTTGTGTTTTCTGAACAACATGTGGGAAAAACAAACCTCAGCATGAGAAGTGAATGTGAAGATGCACCCATTCCGGAGAGAAACTCAGATACCAACCAAATGTTAGTTTCCTGCCAGTTTTGAGCAACTGCCCCTAGTAACCTCTTGATTGCTTATATTAATAAACATTGGTTAGAAGGGCAGAGTGCACAGACTAGAACTTGACTGAAAACAATTTGGTTTGGTGTGGGAACATGGCGTGTGATTATTTTCTCATGGATGACATTTCTTCTTAAATTTTTGCTTGTGACATGAGCAACATGGGTTTGCTTTTTCTGGATAGCTGCAAGTCAAGGAAAAGGAGTAGAGAAGCCACTCGAATTCCTAGGAAATGTTGGAATGACATCCAGTTTAATTCAACACATATTTTTTGAGTACCTACTATGCTCCACATGTAAATGGAGCATAGTACTTACTCAAAAATGCAAGACATGATAACATAAAGAGAAGCAGCAAATAGTTCCTTCTTGAGGAACTCACAGCCTCCTGTTGGTACAGATACATCCACAAATGGCTATGATTGATTCTAGAATCCTAAAACAATAATGTGAGGTGCTAGGACTGGGCATTTTGTATACATTTGACCTCATTTAGTCCTCAAGGAAATTCTATGTTAGTACTGTTGTGATTCTCATTTTTCAGATGGGAAAACTGAGGCTATGAGAGCCAAGCATGTTTCTGAGCATCCATAGCTAGTAAGTGTTGGAGGCTAAATTGAACATAGGTCTGTTTGACTTCAGGGCCTGGGTTATTTCTATTATACTCTATCTTGGGCTGAGCTGGGGATCCAGGCAAGCTACAGAAAGAAGGTGACATTGGCCCTGAAGAATGAATGGAATTCATCATGTAGTCCTTTAGTGTGAAGGTGAGTGAAGACATGGATTTCTGGTAGATGAAAGAGTCACTGCAAGAGTTTGGAGCCGATGCAAGGAATCTGCTATAGCAGATGTTAGCAAGAAGGGGCCAGAGATCATTAAGTTTTTCAACAAATATTTGAGTGCCAGTCACTGGTGAGGCACTGGCCAGCTACTGGTGACCAAGATAGGACTAGCATCTGCCCTTAAGGGGCCATCCTGAGCCATAAAGCAAATGAGTCTATGAACATGCAAATAAACCAAGTACGTATCAGCCAGGGATATGCTGAGAAATTAAGTAATGTCCTGTGAAGCAGATCATGGGGTCAGGCCTCTCTGACAAGGTGACATTTGAACTGAGATGTGAAGATACAGGATGAGCCAGCCCTGCAAAGATCACAGAGAAGGGCATTCCAAGTGGGGAGACCAGCAAGGGCAAGGCCTTATGGTGGGGAAACTGGGCCACAGAATACATCCTGACGATACATGGCATGCGTTCTCATATTTGTCATGTGATCATTCCAGGGGGATGTGATGTTTGATGCCTCCTATAGGCCCACTCAGGAGGAACCCATTTTGGAAATTCTGAAATGAATACAGTAGTTGTGGGTTCTGAATTACGTGAAAACCAGTCACGTGTTCCATTCAGCTCCTTTTCCAAACAGACAGGCTTCGGCTATGTGTTGTTACAACCTGCCTACCTTGTTTGTTCTGCTCTGGCCAGATCCCCACCCCTTCCCAACGAACAAAACTGCCAATGAACAAATTGCCACATTTTAACCAAATAACACCAATTATGTTTCCCCTTTACTTTCACTGAGACTGTGAAGAATAAAACGTCATTAATCATCTCCTAAGTGGCCCCTTCCTAAACCTAGGTTAAAGGAAGTTCTTGCCACGAACATCATTTCATGACCGTCAGCTCGCATTAATTAGATGCAAATGTCTTTCTCCATCCACCCACCCAGCTCTTGGTTTGGAATGATTCTCGCAAGGCATTTTTGCTGTTTAGCAGAGAGACGTGACTAGGAAATGTGCGGATTGCTTGGTTATGTCCTAACCACCAAAGAAGAAACAGGCAGGAGCTATGAGGAAATGATGGAAAATGACTAAGAGCCAAGTCACATCTCTCTTCAGCCTCTTCTCCCTCCCTCACCGTGCCTGCTCTGCCTCCAGTTCACCTGCTCCTGAGCTTGGAGAAACTCTCTTCCTGCTTCCCCTGTCCATGGGGGTCATGTGACCCCATGGCTGACCAATCAGACCCCTCACAACCCCAGTATGTGCATCTGAATCAGGCCATTGAGCCACAGATCAGGAACTTGGGCTGGAAGGCTGGGAGAAAATGTACCCTTAGGGTTGTTGATCTGGGAAGCTGCTGTTGACAGGACTGATTCCTGAAAATAGTATGTGGATTGCTGCATCCCGCTAAGCCTGATGCTGGTACAATCCTGGACTTCTCAATTATAGGATTCAATAGGTATCATTTATTCTTCTCTGAAGCAAGTTTGAACTGAGTTTCTAGTTTTTTCAACTCAGAGGGTTGTGTTGAATACATGTCCATAGCTGTTATGCTCCCTTGCCTCTTGTAACCATCTCAACTGGCTTGTTCTTTTCCTCATTCAGAAAACATTTATTGAGCTCTTACTGAAAGCCAGACAAATGACTCATATCCATTTTTTAAACCCTACTTTTCCTGGCTGGCAGAGCCCCTAATCATTCAATTTTGCCTCCTCCACAGAGCCATGGATCAGGCATGGTGAAAATTTCTATATTCCCCACAGTGGATCCAGTTTAAGCAATCCTTTTCTTTCCTTAACCAAATTTTGGCATGTGATCAATTTCTGGCAAGTGAGGTATGGGGGAAAATCTAATGGGGTGAGGGCACTTTTGGGAATAAGATTGGGGCAGGCAAAGTCACTTTTCTTCTAATGGTTATTATCTCTGCGTGAGACACCAGGAACCACAGAAAGATGAAGAAAGAGAGAAACTGTAGGAAAAAATAAGGTATTTGATGACATCATTGAGCTATGGAGTTAACCTACTCTGGGTCCTCTGGCCATAAAAATCATAAATTCCCTTATTACTTAAGACTTTGAATTGGTTTTTTTCTTGGTCACTGTTGAAAGAATTTTAACAGATAGAGATGCTCGGTAAACACCGATGCATAAACTGGCCGTGACATGCACCCTCAGGCAAATGATCTATCTCAGCCAAAAGGTCCATGCAGAGTGAGGGTGCTGTGCCCTATGTCTGTGTTTGTGCTGTGTGGGCTTGGACACTCAGGTGACCAGGTTCCAGGAAACTCAGTGGTAAAAACGCAATTCACTTGAGAGGGGCAAGAAATAATTGAAAAATCCATCTGTTAATTTCCATTTGAAATCTAGCTCCTGTCTAGACCTTCTGTCCTTGTAGATAAACCATCTTTGGAAGCCAATGATAACTAGAGGGTGACTGGGTAAGCTTGGAGCTGGAGCCAGGATGAGGGGACTTAGGTCTCTAAGAGTGGCTTACATCCCCCAGCCACAAAGGACTGAGGCCTCCATGTCCAGCATCAGAATGTACATACTAAGGTCCTGCAGTTCTTCAGTCTTTCCTTGCCCTCTCTTTCCTCCAAGCCACTATGCATGCCATTCTCTCTGCCCAGGACTCTTCCACAGCCAGCTTCATTTACCTAGCTGACTTCTGTTTTTCAAATAGCAGTTTGTGGCATCTCCTCCAACAAGCCTTTCTTGACTATATCCTCTCTCCCCTTGGGCTGTATCCTATCCCCCTCTCAGTTCCTTCAAAGTGAAACTTTAGTGTTTCATTTCTCCCATTCAACTGTGATTGCTTGTTGACTGTCTGTTCTCTTCTCAATTGTAAGCTCTTAGAAGGCAGCAACTGTGTTTGTCCTGGTTCCAATTGTGTTCCTGGTTCCTAGGGCTTTGTCTGTCATGATAGATGAGCAGCACATGTTTGCTGAATACACAGTGAATGAATGACCAGGAAGATATTCACAGAGTCCCCACCTCCAACTCCAAGGTCTTACTTAGGCGGTTGTTTCCAGTGACCTCTCATGACTGTATTTTTGTGGGTCAGTTGCTGAACAGTCATCCATCTAAAGTTTTTATTCCTTCAGGAGTTGAATTTCTTAAATTCCCTTAGTTGGTAACTTCCAGCTACTCCCAGTTAGTCTAGGAGCTCTCGCTTTGATTCAGACAGACCTGTGCTGAGGAGCCCACTTTGTTCACTTACAGGGTGAACTTGGGAGCTTTGGTTTCACCATCTGGTAAAATGGGGCTGATGCTGACAACCCTATCTCATAAGGTTATAATGAGAATTCCATGAAAAGATGCACGTAAAATGCTTTACATAGCAACCCCCCCAAAATGGCAAATATCCATTAACATTTTTAATTGTTATTATGATGACACTTTGTGCCAGTCTTTAGAAATGGAGCTGGAGAGGGGAATATATCTCTTAGAATGGTAGAAAGCTGACATTTTATGCCCTTTATCACAGAGAAAGAACTCAGGGATTCCACCTTGCATTTCCAATAATTATGGTTTTCCATAAATAGTTTCTTTTTTAAAAACAAAATGTAAGAATGTTTGAGTCCAGCCCAAGAATGTATGTTATGTTCTCTAAAAAGGAAGTGTCAACAGACTATTGGGTGACAACCAGTCTCATGCCTATTTCTCAAATAAAGCAAAGATGGAAAATATTTACAAAGGATCTTATCCGAGGGAAGTTAATTCTAAGTTTCCTACTAATTCTGAGGACAAGAGGGTCAAATCATTTTATGTGACAGTACTCTTGGAATGAGCATTGTAAAAATTGAAAGAACATAGCTACTCCCTCTGGCGCACAGTGTGGGTGGCCTTGGAGAGGCAGCCAGCGTGGTGGAAGGCCAAGGTCTGGACTCTACCACCTCTTTGCATAGGTTGATGTCTCTGAATCTTGGTTTGCCCATCTGTGAAATGAACATTATGGTAGGTAGCTGGCTAACAAGAGAGATGTGAGGACTGTGAAAAGCACTTCCTTTGCTACTGTTACTACTCTTTCTATCACTATTACTATTACCTATAGTATTACAATATCATCTATTAACTACTGTCATTTCTTTTACTACTAATTCTGTTGCCACTGCTGCTACTACAACTACTTCTATTACGGTGTATACTACAGTTATGACTGTGATTTATTCTATAAGTTCCTCTCTAAGTTCTACTTCTAACGCTACTGCCACAACTAAATTGTTTTCCTCTTTCTCTTTTCCTCTTTCTTTACTTTTCTTTCTCTTCTTCTACTACAGTAACTTCTACTGCTATTTATATTAATGTTGCTAATCTTCCTCCTACCACTGTTACTATACAGCTATGATTAGAGCTAGATAGATTAGAGCCCTTCTTCTGGGTCTGCCTCCACCTCCCCCTCTGTAAAGTCAGACCAGAGTGGAGCAAAGAGCCTCAGGGTGTGGGGACAGCAGTGACTTTTGAGTTCCAGGCCTGACTGTGACCAGCTCTGGGCTGCCATGGACACATTGAGAAGGAGAGGGAGCACCATGCAGTGACTTTGGAAGGGCTTGGGAGGTTACTGGCTCTGGACTTCTCACATCACAAAGGAAAAAGTGAAGCCAGGGGGATTAATGACTCAAACTGGTGGGTGAGAGTGCAGACTCCACAGCCAGCCTGCCAGAGTTTAGGTCCGGCTGTGTCGTATCTTAGCTGTGGGACTATAGGCCCGTTGTAGCCTCTGTGTACCTTGGTTTCCTGTCTATAATGACAGCACTTAATTTGTTCGATTGGGTGAGCATTAAAGTTAACATGTGTAAAGTATATGGAAAAGTACCTGGACAGTGCTAGTGTCATGTAATTGCTATTGCTATTAATTGTTGTTATATCATCAAATATCCACAGAATCCTTTTATTCTATTTGCCCAGCCTAGCCAAGCCGCCTCTAATGGCCCACACTGACAGAGATTGGGTTTTCTAGAAGCAGACCCTGAGGCTTTTATTAGTGGATACAGTGTGTGTTAGCGATCAACACCAATGAAAGGGTGGGGAAGCAGAAGGGCTGGGCAGAGGAGAAGCTGAACTGTTATGCGTGCCCCACAAAGACCTTCAACCCAGTGGAGGGCTTGGGAGCCAGTGCTGCCTGTCAGAGCTTTCTCCTGTGGCACGGAATGGCCGGGCCGTTAGACCTCACCTTGCTCAGTCACTGAATATAGGCTGCTCCCAGGAGGCCATGACCTTGTGTGGAATGGTTCTCTGCATCTGAGGCAGAGCCCAAAAAGCCAAGAGCTAGTGGTAGCAAATCCTTTTCTGAAGGAGGATCTGGGAAGTACATTTCTTCGTCTCCTGGGACACATGGATTTTGAATTTGTAGGTATACGACATTTATTGATCATTTTAAGATGATTCCTTCTGAGCTGTTTGCCAAGACAGGCCAGAGAATGAAGAACACCAGAGCTGGAAGAGATCTTACAGACCTCCTGTCGGCCCCTTCTTTGCCAGCTGGGATTTTGAGGTCCACAGAGGGATGAGACCTGTCTAAATAAGTCACTGAGCTGGGAATAGAACCCGATGCACTTGAAAAACCAAATTATGGATTTTGTTTTATTTTAAATAATTTGAACTTAGACATCTCACTGGGGCCAGTGGCTACTGTATTAGACAGTTCCATAGCCTTAAAAGAGTGCATTTTCAATCTTACTTACAGCTCCTAATGGCATTACGAGGCAGGCGACAGAGTTGAGGTTAGTTTTCTGCCCCTATTTTAGGTGTCTTTTAATATCCTTTGTTTGATTTCAATCCACTCAAAGGACTTTGCAGATCTGCAAAGATTGCTTACTTCCTTTGCTCTTCCGTGCCACTTGCAAACGTCTTATTTTCTTATCTGCAGGCTAGTAATCTCTTATATTTCATTCATAAGGCATTCATCTAAACCTTACATTTCAGCTGCTTGAATTTTCACAAGGAACTAGCAATTCAACTCCCCGGGGGTTGACACTTTGGATTCTCTAGTGCCTTTCCCCATCTCATTTTTGTGACTAACCATCATAATTCTTCCTCTATGAATAATCTTTTCTTCCTGTCTGGATGAGGTGGCTGCCTCTCTAACCATCCACAGAGATGAAGTCTGATGCTTGGTGTTGGTGATTTTGCTGTTTGTGTCATCAGTGATTAGAAAGTGTCAAGCTGTTATTAATAATCAGAAAGCATCAACTTGTTTGCTTCTGTCTTGGAGCCTTAAGCCTCTGGTTCTGTTTGTGGAGGTCTAATCCTGGATACAAGATGATTGGGGCATTTCCTGGTCACTGCATCTGAATAAGAGTGTGATTTCTATCTTTCACCTTTTTATATGGTGAGGGGAGAGCAGGAAACCCAGGCAGGAGAGTTTGTTTGATGATGCTGGTTTGCTATCAGCAATCCTCCCACTTTTTTTTTATTTTTTATTTTTATTTTTTGCAATAGCACCTTATTTTAGGTCAGGCTCTCTGAAAGCACATCCTAAGTGGAGATATAGGTACAAATGAGTTATTAAGAGAGATTTCCTGGAAGAAACCAGTCAGGCAGGGGAGAAGCAGGACTGAGATGAAGGAGATGCTGAGCAGGGGTGCCATTTAAGCACAGTCCCAGCCTCAGCCCCATCCTATGGGGGAGCTCTGGAGTGTGAATGGCACCTGACTTGAGGCAAGAGAGCTGGGTTTTCCTATTACCCCACTATGGGTCTCCTGTATGGGGTAAACACCCAGGCACTCCAAGCTCTCTAAGCTTGCCAAAGGCTCCAGCATCCCAGGACTATTCTCTGAAGAATATAGAAGTTGGTTGCTGGTAGAGACGAAGCTAGGGGAGGGGAAAAGAGATGGTCAAAGGGATTCCAGGGAATCTGCGTAGAGTGGGCAAAAGATGAGACCACTACACACCCCAGTTTTCCGTTAAGGAAATGCCTCTTCTGTGCTCCTTTTGGACTCATCAGTCAGAATCAGGGCTCCCACCTTGACACTACTGACTTTTGGGGTAGACTTTGTTGCAGGGGTATGTCCCGTGACCTATAGGATATTTAGCAGCATCCTTGGTTGTAAAATCCACTAATGCCCTATGGTTGTGACAACCAACAATGTCCCCAGACAATGCCAGATGTCTCCTAGGGGGCAAAATGGCCCCTGATTCACAACTACTGGTTAAGATGAAATGCCAGAGAATGGACCCGTGACCCACGCTGGAATAATCAGGTTCTCCCTCCTTGGAATTAAACTCTTGAGCTGAGGGATATCCTAAAGTGACTGGGCAGGAGTTCTTGCTACATAGATACTCACAGATGTCCTGGTGTCTAGATTTTCTTTTCTTTTTTTTTAGTTTTCCTTTGATTCTATTATATGTCACTCCAATACCTTTCAACAAATTCTTTCTATGCTTAACTTGAATCAATTTCTGGTTGCCTACTACAAAAGATTCTTAACACAATGATTAATCTGTTACATTTTATGATACATAGATTAGATTTGATAACTCTAATCTCAGAACATATAGGTATCTATAGACACAGAATGGAATGGAGAAATCAGCTTGGCCACAATCACTTCTCCTTGTTTCTAATCTTACACTTTCTCTCTATTTCTCACCTTCACATGCATTTGCTTGACATTCTTCCTGGCACTCCAGAGTATGCTGGATTTGTTAACTAAGACAGTCAGCCATCTCCTCTTGAAGAAAGCCTCTCTTTGCTACTTCACCAAGGCTTGGTGATATGGTTTGTCTGTGTCCCTACCCAAATCTCATCTTGAATTTTAGCTCCCATAATTTCCACATGTCATGGGAGGGACTCAGTGGGAGGTCATTTAATCATGGGGGCAGGTCTTTCCCATGCTATTGTCATGACAGTGAGTAAGTCTCATGCGATCTGATGGTTTTATAAAGGGAAGTTCCCCTACACAAGCTCCCTTGTCTGCCACCATGTAACATGTGACTTTACTTCTCATTTGCCTTTCGCCACGATTGTGAGGTCTCCCCAGCCGTGTGGACCTGTGAGTCAATTAAACCTATTTCCTTTATAAATTATCCAGTCACAGGTATGTCTTTATTAGCAGCGTGAGAAAAGGCTAACACCCTTGGTGACAGAACAGTCTATTGCTTCAGGATGCATTATCTTACTAGGCAACGTATAACTGGATTTTTTTTTTCCAGGGATTTATCTTTTCCATGTCTCTGATACAGTTCTTCCTCCCCAAAAAAGGAGTTGTTAATTTTTTTTGGACTTGGACTGTATCCATTTTCTTTCCCTGGAAAGCTATCTAACACTGGAGTTATTCCACTCCCGGAGATGTATAGTCTGGAGTATTTTTGATGTTCGTGATGGCCCTACCGGGGATGTGTGCAGCTGAATTGTAAGCCCTCCAAGTCCTTCTCATCAGACCCTTAATATGTCATTTTCTCTTAGTTATAGCATTTAGCTTTCTGAGTTTGCATGAGGCCTTCCTACTGCAAACCATTAGGGAAAAGCATTAATGGTAGGCTGGCAGTTTTCAGAAAAACTTATCAAATCCTTATGTTTAAATCATTAGGAGTTATTTTAGCCAAACATTTGAGAATATTCTTTGGGAACTTGCCACTTTTAAAATACTTTCTTTCTTAAGGATTTAAGAATCGTAGTTCTAATACTAACAATTACATAATATCTCCCTTTTTCCCCCTGGCTGCTAGGAAACTCACAGTCAAATTTGATGCTACTCATAGATTCTAAGTCATCTCTGCTATTATGCTTCATATTTCCTTTCTCACTTTTTTCTTTTCCTGACTATTCCTTTATTTATTCTGTTAATGTTATTATACTCTTTATTGTAGAATCCCCCAAAAGCTCTCTTGAGAAAGAAATAGGGTATACATGAACAAAACATTTTTAGTTAATTGTTGCTCCTGTGAGGCTGAAGCTGTTCTGCCAGGCATCACAGCAATTGCCATTCCTGATTTTACTGTTTCACCACTTCTACCTCTTTGGGTTTACCAGTTGGACCAGGCCCAGGCACATAACACACTCATTTTGTGCTTGATTATGTTTATTTTGTTTTGTTCATCTTTGCTTCTTTGGATTGGAAAGGATCATGAACTGGGATACTTAGTTAAATTTAAAATGAAGGAAGGGGCACTTTACACAAGAATCATAAACTGGCAGATTGGATGAGGGCTTTCACAGCCCATGGAAGTGTTTCATTTGCCATTTTGTTTAGTCTGTTCAGTGTTTTAAGCAGTGACACAACAAAGCAGAATTTACACTTGATTGCAAAACAAGCACTGCAGGCCTATCACCTTTCACTCTTTCGGATTTGATGTTCTGTGTTACTTCCTTGCCCTTGTTGTTGTTTACATTTGAGACACTTGCTTTGTGCTTATTAACCCATTTCACTAGGAGGTAATATATGTATACCTCTAATTGAGAAATAAATTCCGAATTAAAGGAAGTGTCTAATATTGACGTTACTCTAGATCCACCCTGAGTATCTATTTTGCTTTCTCTTTGTAAGCCCTGACTTTAGAATTTTAATGGAAAATTATCTAGTGCTGAAAGTCTAACTTTGAATGCATTAACCTCTATAGATGTTACAGCCTGACTTCCAAAAAGAGGCAACTTTCTAAGGGTGTATTTCAAGCACCCTTAATATCCGAGGCATAAAATGGGATCGTGTGTGTGTGTGTGTGTGTGTGTGTGTGTGTGTGTGTGTGTGTTTGCATGTGGTTGTTGTGTGTTGTGGGAGTAGACTGAATGTTCCCTAAGGCCCTTCCAGTGCTGAGGAGTTCCCATGAGAGCTTGGAAGAGCCTCTGTAGCTCTCTGGGCCTCAGTTTTTTTTTTTTTTTTTTTTTGTCTGAGAGTCTTTGACAGTGCAGATTCCAAGTCTTTGCCAGTTATGCTCTTTTGTAGAACTGTCATTGCCCTTGGAATTTAATTAATCTTCAAAAAGGTATAGTCTATCAGGTTAGTGAAAAGGCAACCCACAGAATGGGATTTATTTATAAATCATTTGTATAAATTTATGATAAGGAGTTAGTATCAGGAATATATAACTAACTTACTACTCAATAACAAAAAAGACAAATTATCCAGTTAAAAAATGGTCAGATTCTTGAATAGATATTTCTCCATAGGCGATTCACAAATGGCCAGTAAGGGTGTGAACACATGCCCAATGTTATTAGTCACTGAGGAAATAAAAATCAAAACTGCGATGAGATGCTGCTTCACACTCACTGGGATGGTCATAATAAAAAAAGGAAAGTCACAAGTGATGGTGAGTATGTGGAGAAACTGGAACCCTAATACGTGGCTGACTAAAATGTAAAGTGGCATAGCCTGCTATGGAAAACAATTTGGCAATTCCTCAATAAGCTAAACACAAACTTATTATGTGACCTAGCAATTTCACTCCTAAGCATAGACCCCCAAAGAATTGGCAACAGATGTTCAAACAAAAACTTGCACACTAGTGTTTATAGGAGTACTATTAACAGCAGTCAAAAGGTAGAAATTACCTACGTGTCTATCAACTGATGAATGGATAAACAAAAGCTGATCTAGCCATACAATAGAGTATTGTTGAGCCATGAAAAAGAATAAATTCTGATTCATTCTGCAACATGGATGAGCCTTAAAAACATCTTGCTAAGTGAAAGAAGCCATATACAAAAGGTCATATATTATATAATTTCATGTATGTGGAATATCCAGAATAGACTAATAGAGAGAAAAACCAAATTAGTGGTTGCCAGAAACTGAGGGGAAGCCAGAATGGGGTGTGGCTACTAAGTGAATATGGAGTCTCCTTCTGGGGTGATAAACAATTCTGGGACTGGATAGTAGTGATGGTGGCACCACGTTGTGTATGTATCAAATGCCCACTGAATTGTCTACTTTAAAATGGCTAAAATGGTAAATTTTATGTTATGTGTATTTTACCATATTCGTACACAAACCTTTCCAAGGTTACAAAAAGGCATTACCATTTTTGTTTCAATAGGATTTGCATAGATTCTTTAGATATGGGTGTATTTTAAAAAATACATAGAATAATGAGTTTAACACCACGACTGCTCATAGTGTGATCTGCAGATCAGCAGCATTTCCATCACCTGGGAGCTTGTTAGAAATACAAGTTCTTGGATCACTCTCCTAATGAGTCAGATTTTCTGGAGGTGGGCTCAGTGATCTCTGCTTTAACAAGCTCTCCAGGCACTTCCTATGCACACCTATGCCAAGTTTGGGGAGCATTTCTTTACAATTCACTAGGCCACTGGTTCTCAGCTTTTAGTGTGAGTGAGAATCAACTGGAGAATTTGTTACATAGGCAGGTTCTCGAGTCCAGAGACTACGATTCCTTACATGTGGATGATGCTCAGAAACCTGCATTACAACAGGCATCAAATACAGGTGGTCCAAGGATCAATTCTTTAAATGCAGAAATAATGAAGATAATTGATTTTTCAAACTTTATTGGGCATGAGTGTAACCTGGAAAGTTTGCTGAAATTGCAGGTTTCTGGGACTTGCCTCTAGATGTTCTGATTCAGTAGGGCTAAGATGAAGCCTGGAAACTTGCCTTTTAAACAACCACCTCAGTTAATTCTGAGATCAAGAGACCACATTTTAAAAATCACTGCTTGAGAAATCAAGCTCTCTGAGGATAGAGGACAGCTTTCAAATGATCTTGCTAGACTAGAGCATGGTCTCAATCTAATAAAATGGGATTCACTGGAGTGGTTTGCATGTTCAAAACTTGAACCCAGATCATCAATTACATCAGCAAAAAATCCAGGAGATGTGACTTACCTGCAGTTCACATAAAAGATACAAAGCAAAAAGAATCCCTTTGTGGTTGTAGTCAGAGTTATATACTAAGAAAGCTAAGACAGACTTAGGCTTACTTAATAGAAGTGTTGTATCTAAATATCTGGCATTCAAACTGTACACAGAATATCTGTAATTCCAGATGTCACACACCAGAATGGGAAGTGAAACTAACATTTATTGAGGTGACTACATATTTATCTTATTTACTAAACTATTTTACTCCATTGAGTGCTCACAATGATCCTGTGACATAATCTTTAAAAGATTATACCCATTTTAAAGGTAAGCAAAATTGAGGCTGCCATGCCAGAGAAGCAACTTGCCCACTGATTTCCTACGTTTCTCCAGAGTACCTTGACATCTCTTTTGCCACAGCACTGACAGGCCCTGTGCTGGGAGATGCTCAGTAGAGTCACCCCTTGATATCCTGGGGGAATGGTTCCAGGGCCATTACTGCTACCAAAAACTGAGGCTGCTCAAGTCCTTTACGTAAAATAGTATATTTGCCTGTAACCGGAGTACATTCTCCCATGTACTTTTAGATTACTTATAATACCTAATACAATGTAAATGCTACATAAATAGCTTATATTTTATTTATTTAATGTATTTTACAATTTGTATTACTTGTACATTTTTTGGAGAATATTTTTTATTTGGTTGAATCTGCAGATGTGGAACTCACATATATAGAGAGCTGTAATCCCACAATAGCAAAATGTTCCAGTGCCCCACTGTATGCCCTGTCATATTGGGAGGTTATCCCTTGTAACATGGGAACCAAGCGGTACAGCTTCTGAGTTCAGCGTTTCCTTGTGGAATGATTCCAGCCCAGCGCGGGGATGACATGCTGTTTGCTTTGTGTCTCTGGTATGTGCCTGGTGTAATATTTACCAACTGGTCGGCTCTGTCCACAGATCAGCCGTGAGACTGTCTGTGTTTGCTCCACTCACTTCCTGGCTGGGCCCGTTTCCTTGGCAACGGCCTTTCCTGTCAGCAGCCTTGAAAGAAGGTATAAAAGAGCACACTGTTAGGGTTTGCTGTCTGAGGCCCAGTAGGGTAGCTTTTCCTCTTGGTTCCTTAATAAGGAAAGAGGAGTAAGTTCTTCTCTTAGGCATTGCTGCTGCTTTTCCTGTGCCCTGAAAACTGTCCTTTCAGCTTTGTATGTTACATCAGCCAGGAAGGTTACACTATGTGATCTGATGGGAGTTGGGGCGGTGGAGGGTTGGAGGAGTAGGCGTTTCTCCCCCAAGAACTGTAATTGATTCCTGTGATGTTTTTATAGTGCACTAATCTGATTTTGATTTGTCAATTGTTTTCTCTTGTCTTAAATAGCTCCGCCACATTTTCCTTTTTTGATTTGTTCAGACTTAAGCATTCCTGACTTAGGAAGCTTCACATCCCCCAGAGTGCCCTCCCTGACCACGGCTTTACCCCTCCAGCCTACACCTGCTGAAGGTGAAGGTGTTCCTAAACCTGCAATGGACTGAATTGCTCCTTTGCTCTGGAACTTCTGGTCACTCCCTGTTGCTACCAGATGAGCCCCCAAACCCCTTACGATGGAATTGGATGTCTTCATGTTTGAATGAACCCAGCACTGCCCAGTGGAGATGAATGTTAGCCGTACATGTCATCTTAAATTTTCTAGGAGCCACACTAACGAAGTCAAAACAATTGAGTGAAATCAATTTTAATAATACATTTTATTTAGCTCAGCATAACCCAAATATTATTTCATCAGTCAAACAATGTAAAAATATTAATGAGATATTTTACTTTATTTGTTTCCATTGGGTCTTCAAAATCTGGTGTGTATTTTACACCCACAGCGCATCTCACTTCAGGACAGCACATTGCAAGTGCTCCGGGGCCTGTGGCTCTGAATCCAGCCCCTGCCTATCCTTCCCGCCTCTTCCTGCTCCACCTTCCCAAGCCCTACAAGTTTCCCAGTCCATCACATGCATGAAAACTTTTGTCATCCCGTGACCCTCTCCTGCCCTTTTGCTCCATGCTGTGCTCTTGCACTTCTCATTCCTGCTGCCTGGCATGCCTTTCTGTACTTGAACTTTTATTTATCTTTTAAACGCATGTTTAATGCCTTTTTTTCCCCTCCCCGTTTTATCCATCCAGTAGCACCTTGTGTGTATCTCAGATATAACATCAAGTGTGTTGTATTCTGATTATTCGCTTAGAGGTCTCCTCTACCACAGGGAGCAGTTGTAAAGGCAAGGGCATGTTTTGGCCACATTTGTGGCTCCTGGGAAATATTTTAATTCATGAAAGAGGCAATGAGCACATGGAAAACTGCTTTGGTGCTGATGTTGGGATGTTCCAGTTTCTCTTCTGCTGTATGAGGGACATGCTTCATTCCAAACTACCGTCGTCCCTCTACTTTTGGTGTTTGAGTGGCAGAGTTGGCACTTAGCTGGGCTTTCTGTCTGTTCATGTGCTGTTTTTCTTTTTTCTGCTTACTTTCACACCCACGTTCTGTGTCAGACAACATATACACTCTGATCTTTATCCAATGCCAAATGACATTGAGATGCTAAATAGATTGATTTAAAATCACACACAACACTCTCCTTCCCAGTCCCCCAAATGAAGTACAACCTGTGCACTAAATGTCAAAAGTGAAAAAACAAACCCAAACTAAAACCTGCTGTTCGTGTCAATCCAGGTTACCGTTCTGCATGACTGGCTATTATACTTTGCTGTTGTAAAATTCTGTAATTATGTTAGAATAATGGAGTTTATTAAACTAAAGAAATGACCTGGTCTGCCTTTGAGCCTGCTGCTGTGGTGTTTCTGTAATGGTGCTAGTGAGCCATGTCCTTGGAATGGATGTCATGGTATAGACAAAACAGCCCAGAGGAAAAGTTAAAGAGTCCTGGCTTCAGTCCTAGTTCAGCCCCTTCCTAGCTGTATGGACTTGAGTAGGTAACAACCTCTTGGGCCTCAGTACTCCCACCTGTGAAATGGGGATAGTGGTGGTCCTACCCCTCGGGCATGTTCTGAGGATTAGCTAAGATGCTTTGTGTTTGAGATACAGGCACCAGGACACCAGAGATGTGGCGTCTCCTTTGGTGACAGTTATAAAAGTCAGTCTTGCTTTACCTAGAGTGATCTGCATGCCGCATTCCTTAGCTTTAGGACTTTTCCAGGGTTGAGTCCAGGAATTCTTTGGGATCAAGATTCCGTGGCTTCATCTCCCTGTTTCTAATGAGTTTTATGTTGGGTGACATCTAGTGGTTGAATGAGGTTGTTGTCGAAGCTCAATGCAAAGCCTCAGGTCTTCCCTCCCTTCTTCACCTGCCCCCAACGCTGGCCACATTCCTGAAAAGCTGCCTCCTTTATCTGTCTCCCTTTTGTTTGCCTCCATGTGTCTGTGGCTCCATCTGTCTCTGGAGTCAGGCAGCATCCCAGCTCCAGCACTCCTCAGCAGTGCAACCTGACTGGTTCCATGCCCCATTTCCTCCCCCTTGGAAAAGCACCGCTTGGTGACTAGGTAAGAAAGTGGGGGTGATGGCTCCTACTGTATCTCCTGTCTCATCAAACTGTTCCTTTGCTTATGTTGACTAAAGAAAGAAGATTGAGCCTTAAAAATTTTTTTTTCTTGAGATGGAGTCTCGCTCTGTTGCCCAGGCTGGAATGCAGTGGTGCCATCTCAGCTCACCACAGCCTCCGCCTCCCAGGTTCAAGTGATTCTCCTGCACAGCCTCTTGAGTAGCTGAGTCTACAGGCATGCACCACTGCACCCAGCTAATTTTTTTTCTTTTGTTTATGGGAGAGATGAGGTTCGCCATAATGGCCAGATTGGTCTCGAAACTCCTAACCTCAAGTGATCTGTCTGCCTCGGCCTCCCAAAGTGCTGGGATTACAGGTGTGGGACACCTCGCCTGGCCACCTTTTAAAGAATGATAGTTAGCTTTATTCAGAAATTTTGCTGAGCACTATAGAGACAGAGGTCTATGGGCTGAGAGCAGTGCTATCAGAATTGCTGCTGCAATTTATACACAAGCAGTGAAGATTCAGGGCATTCAAAATCACATCAAAGTTTGGGTCCGAGAGTACATCTGATTATAGATTGCAGAGGCATAATCATGACCCCACCTCAGACGTTATCCTACATATAGGGAAAGGCAAAGATTAGCATCATTCATCTTTTAAGGAATACAATGACTCAGGGAAGAGATGTAGCAGCTTTGTGCTGTATCCTGTTTAGTCTTGAAAGCATCTTTCTGGGGAGCTGTATGTCATCACAGAGTTAGAGGCTTTGTGAAATTCAGCTCACAAACAGAAGAGAGCAAACCTGACACACCTGGAACCTCATGAGCAGGCGTCCCCAAACTTTTTACACAGGGGGCCAGTTCACTGTCCCTCAGACCGTGGAGGGCCGCCACATAACGTGCTCCTCTCACTGACCACCAATGAAAGAGGTGCCCCTTCCTGAAGTGCGGCGGGGGGGCCGGATAAATGGCCCCAGGGGGCCGCATGCAGCCCGAGGGCTGTAGTTTGGGGATGCCTGCTCATGAACATCTTCCCTTCTGCCTGGCAAAGTCATTCCTGGAACCTCACCACCCACAAGCCAGCGAGTCCGTGAGTCCACTCTGCCCTGCTCAGACCCAATCAGGCACATGTTCCTCTCCTGCTCCAGATACCTCTTATTTCCCTTTAACTCTTTTTTCATCCTCTCATTTAATCAACACTACATGCCAAAAACCCACTACATATCAGGCACTCATTACATTGGATTTTAGAGTCATATATTCACATGCCTGTGTTCCTGGTGAATAGTGAAATCTTCAACTTTCCCTTCTTCCCCATGTCCTCACTTTCTCTTTTATATTCCAGGTGCCAGTGCACAATTGACACACAGCAGGTTCTAAGTAATTGTTTTTAATACCCCTTTTCCAGTGTGAAACTCAAAAGAGACATAAATGTGGATAATGGCATCCCCCTTGACACTTGAGTGGATGAATGTGTTTGGCCGGTTAGAACTGGACTAGTACCCTTCAAATTATACCCCAGGTAGCCATGCATTGGACCAAAATTCATAAGGGACCCAAGTCTGTGGCCAGTTCAACTTAACATGAATAGTGAAACAAGTAACCAGATAATTGGAGGAAATGTGCAATGAGTTTTTTTGGGTGGGTTTAAAACTCAGGAGAATAAGAAAGTTATATTATTGACTTTAATCATTTCATCTCCCTGCTTTAAGAAACATTAAGCTTTCATTTGCAAAATACAGTGATTTTTAATTTTTTGACTGGACCTCAGTTGTAAAACAAAAACCCCAAAAGAACAACAATCAAGAATTTCCAGGCTATGTGTCACTTACGGTCTGTATGTCCTAAATCAGTAATATGTTATTTCATTGTAAAGCACACACGAGTAGAAATTTAAGAATAATGAGAAAAAGTAAACATAAATAAGAGCTGAATGTTTTCCTTTCATACCCCAGGGCAGGTGTCCCCAAACTTTTTACACAGGGGGCCAGTTCACTGTCCCTCAGACCGTTGGAGGGCTGCCACATACTGTGCTATTCTCACTGACCACCAATGAAAGAGGTGCCCCTTCCTGAAGTGCGGAGGGAGGGGGGGCAGATAAATGGCCTCAGGGGGCCGTATGCAGCCAGGGGGCTGCAGTTTGGGGACGCCTGCTCCAGGGGATCATCCCAGTCCTTCTCTTGGGCTATGTCATCTCACTTTGAGAAAAACTTATTCTAAAAGGTCTGACTTTCAGTCCTGGTCGAGAGGATAAATTCACAATATTGAGGGTCTGTCTCCTCTTAGAAGTTGCGCATTTCACTAGGAGACTATTTACGTCCCAAGAAATGAATTTATAATGATAAAATTTCAGACATAGCAAGGGGACTGGAAAACCTCAGGCAGAGGAACCTTTCCTTTTTCATTAAACCTGCAGGGATTATCAAGTGCTTCCTATGTACTAGGCTCAGGGCCAGGCACCAACAAACATCCAAGCCTGCTTTTCTATTGGTAGACTGGCAAATACCAGTTTCTGATCAGCCTTGTTTGCAGGAGCCATGGCACTTGATCATGAACTCTCCAGTGCAAACCCTGGAATCACTTGTTCTTACATTTTCTCCATTCCTCACTCAACGAAATGTCTCTCGAGGGTGTCACAAATGCACTTTTCTCAAGATGCTTCTCAGAACTAAAAGAACATTGGAGACATGATGAAAGGGTGAATGGCTCACTCAGAATTTAGCAGGGCTGCCAGACCATGACACAGATGCCCCTAAGCCATCTGGGAGACTTCAAAAACATTCTGGGTTAGTCTTCTGGGGACTATTATTGTGCCGAAGAAGCAAGTATGGCTTCTGTTAGTGTTTCTGCTGGGTCCTGAGGAGCTCTGTGTGCTGATCTGATGTGTTATGGTTAGGCCTGCACCAAGCAGCAGTCTGAGGAATCTCTATGACTCAATGCAGAGCTTGAGCCACCTGGCAAAAATCTGGCCAAAGTGCCACAGATGGAATTGTTTTTGGTAACAGAAGTTAGAAGAACAATAGAGAGTGCAGAATTCCTTTGCACATAGATGGTCATTCCTCTTTGGAAATGAAACTTTGTCAGTTACTGTAAATGGCCTAAAAATTAAAGAGCTCCGTGTAAGTGTGTGTGTGTGTGTGTGTGTGTGTGTGCTTGCTTGCTTGCTTGCTTGCTTGCTTGTACCTGCAAGTCTGCAAGTGTGTGTGGCTATGGGAACATCTGGGAGGCACTGCAGGATACTTTTTAAGAACCCAGAATTGCATTCAGTCCTGGTTCCACCAATGCATAATATGATGATTACGTAAGGCACTTGGTGCCCCAATTTCTCCATCTGTAAAATGCGGCCAGCTTTGTCAGGCTTTGTACGTTTGC
The DNA here is from genome assembly GCF_048565385.1 of Saimiri boliviensis. NCBI lineage: Eukaryota > Metazoa > Chordata > Mammalia > Primates > Cebidae > Saimiri > Saimiri boliviensis. The sequence goes on from NC_133456.1 coordinate 87,616,345, forward strand.
GGATTTTTTGTAAAGATCACACTATCTTATCTCATGATTGTACAACTGATGTTTTAAGATCTCATAATTCAAATGCATCTTCCAAGAAACAGTGTCACACTAGTTTGCTAGGGCTGCTATACAAAGTACAGAAACCGAGTGCTTCAACAACAGAAATTTATTGTTCCCAGGTCTGGAGGCTGGAAGTCTGAGATGCATGCAAAGCCACACTCCCTCTGAAGGTGCTTGAGAAGGATCTGTTCCAGGCTTCTCTCTGAGCTTACGGTAGTTCCTTAGTCTGTAGCAGCACAACTCCAATCTTCACATCACGTTCTTCGTGTTTGTGTGTGTGTGTGTGTGTGTGTGTGTGTGTGTGTGTGTGTGTGTTTTCACTTGAAGTTCTTTTTATATGAACACAAGTCATATTGGAGTAGGGGCCCACTCTACTCCAGTGTGACCTCATTTTAACTAATTGCATCTAGTGATTTTACTTCCAAATAAGGTCAGATTCTGAGATACTGGAGATTAGGACTTCAATATAGGAATTTTGAGGGGACACGATTTAACCCATAACAAGTATCTTACTATGACAATTCATAACAATTTTTTCTTTTGAATTAATGACATGTTTTATAAGTTATGGCACCTCAAAGTCAGTGAAAGACAGTGGATTAATCTCCATGAAGCTCTTAGCACAACACCTGCCTTATAGTAAACACTCAATGAATGATAATAATTGTTGTTACTAACACGATAGTGAGCATGTTCTCTGTACCTCAATTTTGTTGTCTGTAAAGTGGGAACAAGAATATCTTCTTGGTAGAATTCTTGCTGCGCTTGAAGAAGGCATTACGTTTGCTTGTGGCCAACACTTGCTCTCATATTTAGGCACTTAGCAATCCCTTTCCTTTCCTCTTTCACAGTGCCTAGCCCAGGACGCGGTCTAAGTCCACAGTGCTTGGTATATTTTTAGCACTCAATAACTCTCTGTTGGGTGAACAAATGGTGAGTGAAGTGATTGTAATAGTTGAATTTCTTTGGTTGAAAATAACAGAAAAACAAATTAAAATTGCTTAGTCAAAGAGGAGACTTCAGTGGCTCATGAAACCAAACTACAGCAAGGATGGGGATGGGACTAGCTTTGTGACCATTGGGACCAGCCACTTGGAGGCTGTCAGGGTTTTCTGGTTCATCTCTTTCTCTGTCTGCACGATGGCTTGATTTTCCCTTTCCAGGTGCGATTCCTTCCACATGGTTTGGCTATGGCTGCCTGCAGACCTCTGCCCTCATCCTGCGAGCTTACCAGACAGAGTGGAGTGCTTCTAGATTCCTCTAGAAAAATGTCAAGGAAGGACTCTGATTGGTCTAGGGGGACTAAATAAAAGCCCCTCATCTCCTCTACCAAAATCCATGTAGACTGAGACATTCCAATTAATTCTTCCAAAACATAGTCCAGTGGTGGCCAGTGGGGAAATCTGGTGTGGACAGCCACCTTAGCCAGTGCCACCTACAGTAGTGAGGATTGAAAATTTGAAGGTAGGAGATATCACAAGGCAATACCAGTTGCTAATAGCCATTGTGTGCTTATTTGCTTATTCAACAACTTTATTAAATGCCTGCCCCTTCCGGTGCTTTCATCCAGGGCCATTATTTAGTCAAGCCTTACAATGTTGTCAGGTGGGTAGAGTCATAGCAGACCAGCGAGGTAACACAGGTGTAGGGAGTTTATGTACCTTGTCCCAGGTGACCTTGCTAGCAAATGGCAGAGCTAGGCTCTAATCCAACTAAGTCTTTGGAAGATTTGGATTATGGCTTTACCACCCATAAGCTCTGTGACCTTGGTGCCTCAGTTTTCTTATTTTTCTCCGTAGTAAAATGAAGATTGTCAGAAGACCTACGTGAGAGGTTTCAGAAATTGACTGAGATAATATGTGTACAGGGCTTGTCATGGAGTGTAGCCTACAGTATGAGCCAGATTTATATATCACCTATTGTTGTCGTGTTTTGGTTGTTGTTGTTAGTATTTTACTATTATATTTTCTACAAACCCCTGTGCTTCTGTCTGTGCCTAAAAGTATTACACATAAGTAGCAGAGAAGGCAAGTGTAAGACTTGCAGGGGAAAATATTATTCAGAAGTAGGTAGTCAGGGAAGACTTCCAGCGTGTCATGGTCTGAGTGTTCATGTCCCCTGCAAATTCATATACTGAAACCTCCAAGGTGATGATATTAGAAGGTGATATCTTTGACAGGTGATTAGGTCATGAGGGCTGAGCCTCTAATAAGTGGTGTTAGTGCCCTTATAAAAGAGGCCTGAAAGAGACCCCTCACTCCTTCTGTCTTGTGAGGACACAGTGGGAAGGTGCTGTCTATGAACTAGAAATCCCTCACTAGACATTGAATTTGCCAACACCTTGACCTTGGACTTACCAACCTCCAGAACTGTGAGAAATATATTTCTGTCATGTACAGGCCACCCAGTGCATGGCATTTTGTTATAGCAGCCTGAATAGACCAAGACACTGAGGGAGGAGAGAGTCTAACTACTCTGTTCTGAAAAACCAAGAGGTGGCTAAAATGTCCAATCGGACAAGAAAGACCAGCAGATAAAATTGGGAGACAGATAAGACCAAATGAGATTCCAGACACGAGGCACTGTTAGGATGCTGGGCTCACCAGATTCTCATACTGAATTGACTGGAGATGGAGGTCTGTTTCACCGTATTTCTGGCTGACCCCATACCCTGAATACTACTCATCTAATCAGCAAGAAACTATTTCCAACATCTCCTCTGCTAATTAATGGTCCTCTAGAGCATATTTAAGTAGAGATGTTTGAAATGCTTGAGGTGGCAGCTTCTGGAGATTGAACTCCTGATTAGGGTTCATCAGATGCTAGACAAACCTCCCTGGGGTGTGGATTCCTGATTAGGGAACTTCAAATGTTAAAAAACTGTCCCAGGGTGTAGATTAAAGGTAAGTTGAATACTGACATATCTGTATCTATAGCTAGTACTCTCTGTCTCAATGTGTTTATAACAAGTTTAAATATCTACCTGTGCTTATAATGAGTACTTTAAAGTAAGTTAAAATATCTACCTTATCCTTATCCTCATTGTTCATGTGGTAGAACTTTGTAACTACAAACTCATGTCTATAAGAAATATTGCATTTCTGCTTTCTTTGCTTTTCACTATTAACTCTACTCAGAGGTCAACAGTTTCTAGGCTCATGCTTTTGTTCTGTTCTAGGATCCAGTTCAGGCAACCTCAATGCATTTAGCTAGCGTATCTCCCAGTCTCCTCTGGTCAGTCTTTGTTTGCCATGACTTTGGTGGTTTTGAAGAGTGCTGATCAGGTATTTTGCAGAATTCCCCTCAATTTGGTTTTGTTCGATATTTTCTCATGATTAGACTCCATTTCAAAAAAGAAAACAAAAATAAAACAGAAGCCGTTTTCCTTTTAATCATTATTTCTTATATGTTCGCTTGGCCCTTGGAGGAACCCAGGTTATGGAATTTAGGCACTTTTGCCTTCACTGGTCCCATCCTCTATTAAATAAGTAAATAAATGCCTGTATAAAAAATGTGGGCAGAGAAACTCCCAGCGTCTCTGGTGGGAAAAGATGCCCCATCTCCACAAGCTAAGCCTCTGACAGAGTTAAGTCTCCTTTATGGAGTGATTGTTAGGCTAGATGCTGAGGAATTACAAACCTTCAAAGACCTTGTTTGCAGGCTGGGGTACCACTTCTCCTCAAGGCATCTTTGAAATGCAAACTTGTTCTCTCAGCAGACTCCACACATCTCAGCCTTTAAGATAAATGCTTCAAGTGGGCAGCAAACCCACTTGAGCTTGGTGCCTGGCTTTCTGACAGATTAATTATATCGATTGCTGGCTGTTTGTTTGCCTTTGTGGTCATCTCTTTCGTGTTGGATCACATTTGCTTTCTCCAACCATCGCAGCAACTGGCCTCTGCCTTGAAATAAACACCGACTCAACACACTGGTGTGTGAGAGGGGATTGGAACCTGTCTGCTTTTCTAGGAGCGGCCCTTATGAGGCAAGGCTGGAATTCCAACCCCTTTTTCTTTCTGATGGGTTTTGGGGTTCCTTTGGGACCAAGAGTACCTATGTGCCCTTGAAACGAGCAGCTATACAAGCTGTCAGGGCAGAAAAAGAGATGTGGCAAAAGGAATGCCCACCTGCTGTAGTTGAATTTGCTTAGGGCAGCTGAGATGTGTGGTCCTGAATCTCCAGTCATGCGCCTTATACAACAGCAGTGTGGCTTTGCTTTGAGGGAGTCCTTTGCTTCTTTCCATCTCTAGGTTCTTATCTACAAAACAATCATGATAACAGTGACTGATATTTATCAAACTCTTAAGATGAGCCAGGCTCTGCTCTAAACCCTTTGCAAGTGTTATCCCTTTGAATCCTCACAACAGCCAAGGCTGAAGTTTAGAGAGGTGAGTTGACTCAGCCAAGATCAAGAACAGAACTGGTCTGGGCTCGCCAGTGTTCAGGGCTGACTGACTTGGAGGTGCTGCTATCCCAGAGTGATCGTCAGGTGTTGCTCTAGCTCGATGTTTTGTGCTTGTGGATTCCACTCTAGTCCTGGTGGCAATCATGTTTCCCATGTGTGATGGGAAGTTCTAGTCAGGATGTTTGCAGCATGGTGTAGTGGCTGTGCACACAGACATTAGAGCTGGCCAGCCTGCACCAAACCCTGTTCCACCACTGACTGACTGTGTGACCTCGGGCAAGGAACCCTGTTTTTCTGTGCTTCACTTGCTTCATCTGCAAAATGTGGCTGATACCTGTCTTTTAGAGCTACTGCAGAGATTCCAAGAATTAGTGCTTGAAAAGCATTCAGAGCAATGACTTGCACAGGGAAAGCACAATGTGTTTGCTGAAATTCTTAATTATCCTCTGTAAATAGCCGTGCAATTCCAGGAGACACTGATGTCTTATGTTAGCTTATGCTGGTGAGTGTTTGTGATCTCATCAACTTGAGCATAAAAGCTATCAATTCAATACCAATGGAATAATTAGGTGTTGCTAGACTTGGAAGAGGCAGGGGATTTTACCCCCTATGACCCATTGTAACTTATTTTATCTTTTAGTTAACAAGAACAAATTCACAATTAAGTGAAAAATTAAAACATAGAGAGTACTTTTTGTTAACATGAATGTTCTAATTTTGAAAAAAAAAAAAAAAAAAAAAAAAAAAAGCAGCACCTTTATTTAGTTCTTGTGAAAAGCTGCTCTTTACTGGGCAGAGGGCCCTTGATGTGTTTATAAGGATAGGTCCTTCAGGATGAGCCTTCCTCTGGGTGGTTTTTGGCCCCAGCTACTTAGGGGAGGGACTCAATGAGCTGATTGGGGCAGGCTTGCAAGGAAGAATCATCTCATACTCAAGGTTGGAAAATATAAATTAGAGTGATAATAAATGAAAATCTGCATTGGCAATTTTGAGAAAATTGGCAGATGTCCTATTAGGAACATTGAGCAAAAGAATGCTTAGACATGCCTACAAGGATTTGAAAACTGCCACACGCTAGCGAGATGCTTCTTGCAAAATTAATAAGTCAAATCAGCCTCAGACTTTTCCAGAGAATGACTATTTCCAGGTCACTGCATCTATTTTCTCATCTTGTACCCCTTTCCAGGTGGCTCCTAGCCTGGCCCATGATGCCTCCCAGTGACTCCCAGAGCTGGTCACTGGCTACCTATCCTTGAGATGTGGCCCCATGGGCCTCAGAACTTTGCTTTTACTCCACTCTTGCCCAAGGCTGGGCTGGATACTACCAGACTTGCAATAGATTGGGTGTGATGCTCAATTTCTATTTGGTGACCAAACATGGCTGGTTTTTCATAATGAAAGGGAAAAAGAAGTGGGACATAGAGCTACAGAGACATTGTTGAGAGAGGAGAGCTGCCTGTGAGTGAAAAATGGAAATATGAAACATGTTACCTGGAATTAGTTGAAATTATTAAAAGGGTTCATAAAGATGCTGACAGTGACTGTTTTAAGTGCTGTACTGAGCATGCTATATATTTTATGACGAATCCTTCCAACAGTTTACTACATATATTCATTTTGCAGATAAGAAAACTGAAGCTCAAGAACTAGGTAGAGATCAATCTTACTGGCTAGCTTTCCAGATGACAACAGACGCATGGCCCAGCTTCTTCCATCATGCTAGTTAAAACCACCAGCCAAACCCCAGAAACAGAGCTTCCTAGCTAAACCAGTAGCTGTCAGCTGATGCATGAGTGATGTGAGACCAGAAGAATCTTCTAGCTGAGCCCAGCCTATGTTGCCAATTCTTAGAACCATGCACTAAATAAATGGCTATTGTTTTCAGCCATTAAGTTCAGGAGTAATTTGTTATGCAACAAAATCTACCTGATATACTTAGTCATGTCCATTCATCCCAAAATTGGTGGTAAGTCTAGAGGCAGAAGTTAGGACAGGTTAATTAAAGGCACATTTTTTCTTCTTCGTGGTTCCCAGAGAGTACGTTTTCCCAGCTTTGTGTAACAGATGCACAATGCTGTGATTCTGTTTGTGAACACCTCAACAAGAGATGGAGTCTCTCCACCAACAGTGAGAGCTGGAGTTCAGTCACAGCTCTGATACCAGCTTGCCAAGTGATAGTCAAAGATTCCCTTAGCCAGTTGGGTCTGCAGCTCTTTTCATATTTAAGAAGATTTCTCCTGTCCCTAATATTTTGTGACTTTGTGATACATCACTAGAATGGTAGTCATACTGTCCACATTTGATTTGGACAATTTATTCTAAACCACTGGAGTGGCACAAAATGATGTGCTGAATTTTTTTTTTTTGGTTTGGCTTGTCAGCCTAAAAGGAAACAGACCATAAACTGGCTAGTGCTGCAATATAAAATGTTTTTACTGACAATATAGCCCCAAAAAAGTCTTAACTATAAAACTACAGGTTTAGGAAGGGAATACTCACATTTTCTGACAAATAAGATTTGCATTATAAAATGAAGGATTTTTTTTATGAGCTTTTTGTTGAAATTTATAAAACCACTCTGCTTTTGGGTTTTCTGTTAAAAGCAGAAAAAAGATTTGGTTGGGCTTACTTCATGGGCGCTATAAAATTTACTAATTTGTTCATTCATTTATTTGGTGAGTGTTTACTGAGCTAGACATTGTTCTCATTCTGGGAGTCAGAAATTAAACATGACAGACAAATCCCAACCTTCAAAAAGCTGACATTTTAGTGGGAGAAGCAAATCCATGGTTAAGCACTAGCATCATCTAGTGATTAGTGCTATGAAGAAAAAACACTTAATTGTCAAGAGATTAACACTGGGTACATTGTTCATGAAAAGGATAAACATATGCTGCTTTGATGTCTTCCCACCCTTCTCTGCAATGTCTTATTCATTCTCAAATGCAGTCATTGGCACTGAGATAATGTCAGTATTCACTGGTGCTCAGCTCATAGATATCACTAATCAGAAATGACTCAAGAATGTGAAAATAGGTAAGAAAATCACTCTTGACAGCCTGCATTGGAGGATAGGGTGTATGTGAAGCCGGAGTCCAATGACACCAAGCTGTAGCCTCTTACAGAGGTTGATGTTCTGTAGAGGAGCAGGTATGCACAGGGATTGGAGAGCCCTGTCTTCTGGTTCCAATTTGGGACTGGATGTGTGACTAGGACATGTCTCAGAGTCTCTGTTTCTCCATTTGTATAATAGGGATAATAATGATACTTCCTACTTCTCCACATTGTTGGAAACCCAGGTGAAGTGATAGAAGCAAAAACATTTAGTTAAAGTTATTTTCCACCTGGACTGTGCATTCCCTGAGGGCAAGGGGCCATGTTTTATTCATCTTACATGAACAGATCTTGCCTATATCAAGTCTTCAATAAATGATGGTTGAGTAAATTAATTTGTGAATGAATGAGGCAGAGAGAAAATTATAAAAACAAAGGCTCAATTTCCTCATTTTGCAAGGCAGGGCTCCCATGTGTAATTGTGCAGACTGCGCACTGCACAAAGAAACTTGGCTGAAGCGGGTAGGAAAAAACTAAAACCCAGATTCTCCACCTGACATGTCATATTCCTGGCCCAGAGGGAGGAGTGCCTTTTCTAATTTTCACAAAGGCACCTCATGGGCTAACAGTGACCCTGGATAAAATGATGGAAATGAACTCTATTGCCTCTATAAATAATAGTATTTAATCATCATGGACTAGGGTCCCAGAAACTATGTATTTTTTAAAAACCTCCAGATGACAGATTTTCCTCCTGGTTTGGGTACCATTGGGTTGTCAGTCTCTCAAGGCCCTCTTCATTCTAATAGGAGGTGATTTTGAATTACTTTCATATTTCTTGAATTTATTTTCTAGTATTTCATGTTTATATTCTCTGTTAGTGAGCATATAAGCTGCAATCTCATGGTGTCCTTACCCACCCTTCCTACCATCTGTTTTCAGCTGAAAATAGATGTTGGAGCACGTGAAAAATGTGTTCCCCATTCATTAATAGGAAAATCCATGCCAAACTAAGGAAAACAAAAACCTCCCTGGTTTTCTTCTCTCAGCCTCCAGCACTCATGTTTTTCCCGACTCAATCAGCAACATCAGGTCAAATTGTTTAGACAAGGCAGAGTGGCTAAGACAAAAGCCTCATGATAAAACTTACCAGGGAATAATTTATCTGCCTTCATTTCCTTCTCACTCTCTGCATCAGTCAGGGTCCAATCAGGAGAAAGAAACCACACAGTAAGTTAAATGAGAAACATTTACCATAGAGTTTCTTAACCTTAGCACCATTAGCATGTGGGTTGAAGGATTCTGTATTCTGGGCACTGCTCTGTGCATTTTTGGATGTTCAACAGCATCTCTGGCCTCTACCTACTAGATGCCAACCCACCTCCTACCCCTACTCCAGTGATCACTAACAATGTCTCCAGTCATTACCAGTGTCCTCTGGTCTGTGAAATGCACCCCAGTTGAGAAACACTGCTGAATCTCTGATTATTAGCCTAAATCAGAGATTATCTAGAAAGGTATAAAGAGAACACTGCAGAGTATCCTAGGAATGAAGAAGAATCCTAAATGAGGGATCCACTTGGAAAGAGTCCCTCCCGCAATGCTGGGATTCAGACCTTGCTGAAGGTGTGGCTACAGTCCACTGTGTGAGAAGGTTCTCTGGGTTACCCTGACTGGAGCTGGTCTGCAGTTACAAGCAGGAATTGACCCTCTGAGTATGGGTGAGCAGAAAATGGAGGGAGAGACCGGCACGCAGGAGACACCCCTCATGGGTTCAGGTGGACTGAGGCTGGGAGCAGACTGCTAGGGGGCCTGTGAGGTTCACTGGAAACTCATCCCTGGGGATATCACTGGATCTCCATGGGGTTGAGTGCCAATGTTCTCTCCCAATATGTTGCTGGCAACAGCTCTTGGTAGGAGCCAGAAGCCAACAGAAGAGCACCAGAACAGAGACTCCCCTTCTTCCTGCAGTGTCTCTCCAGTGCTCTCTACTGACAAAGTATAGCATCATTTCATCTTCAAAGGACTTTTCACAGGGCTGGCAATGAAGCATGGATCTGTAGTTAGCTGGAAGGCAATAAATTGGTAACTGGCACAGGTTTGTACTATACACTCCTCTGAATCATTTCTGTAGCATTCCACTTAGCACAGATCTGGTACTTCGTAAATGCAAAATTAATGTTAACTGAATGATTGAATTAATTTATGATTGCATGCATACATGCATACGTGACTGAATGACAGGGTTTGTTTTTTTTTTCTGGCAGGTCTTTTAGAGAATGCAATTTTCTCTAGTTTAAATTTTATCCTCACAAAATAGCAAATGACAGTTTGTACTCACCCCAATCCTGCCCTCCCATGAAATTTAAAATTAATTGTATTATCCTGTTCTGTCTTCCTAACTCTTATCTAACTGATCAATTTGATAAAAAATTATTAGAGTAGAGCAATTCAGTAGAAGAAATTAATTAAACTAGTTTGACTTGATCAGTTCTTGATTAAGTCCCCCAGTTGAATGTTGATATGATAGCCAAGAAAATACAAGACAGTTATCTGTTTTTAAGATCAAAGTATTAACCAAAGTAGTCCTGCTGATAAAATCATACAACAAAATTGTTGCACAGAAGGCTAAGAGCATTAATAATATGAACAATTAAAGTTATTTTTAACTTAGGTACCAAATGATTATTTCTAGTTTCAGTGTGGTAAGTGAGCAGTAACTAGTGATTAAATTACATTGTGAAGACTGATGGACAGATAACTAGATTGAGGTTGAATGAAGGTTTGCTTGGGCCACATACTAACACACTAATGTGGACAAGTCATCCAGTCTTTCTGGTATGCCTCTCCCTGGAATGCAAGAGTAGCTATGCACCTCATCTAGCCCATGTGGCTTCTGGGAGAGAGTCAAAATAAGATGAATGGAAAAATGCTTGGAAAGTAAAAGTACCTCCCATATTTGAGGCTCTTCTTAATATATTGTTCATGGTCACAAAATGAGCGTTTAGAAGTTGTTCCAATTTTTTAGGTTCCTGGAAGATTCTGAGCACATTGGAGCAGCCGCTGAAGTGCTGAGGATGTGTTTCCCTTTTCTAATGTAAGGCAGAAGCCCTGGGGAAAGGATTTTAGTTTTAGGATCATACTCATAAAATATGCAAGCTTCTCAGGGCCTTTGCACTTCAGGTCCCTCTGCCTGGGATTATTTTGCCTTCCCCCTTTTCCTTCATAACTCTTACTTATCCTATTGGCCGGTCATCACTTACTCAGGAGAGTGTGTGCTGACCTTCTGAACTGGCCAGTTCTCCCAATCACATGCTTTTGTGTGGTACATAAGAGCATTTACTTAGGAGAGTTTTATTGTGTTGACCACTATGGGAATTTTGCATGTTATTGTGATTATTTGATTAATGTCTTTCTCCTTGACCAGGGTATAAGTTTCATGATGCCAGGAACCACTACTGCTTTTGCCCACAGTAGCCTTTTTTCCAGATTTTTAATGACTATTGGTTGAATGAATGAATGAGTGAATGAATGAACACATTATCCAGAATTTACTAGAGCCTACTGGGTTTTGATGTGTGACCAAACTTTGAAAGAAATGGGTGATATTTGGCTTTTTCTAAGGCTACAGAAAGAACATGAAGAACAGAAAGGTAGACATGGTTTGCTGGCATATCCTTGGTATACAGCACAATTTCTGCATGCAGTAGGAGCTTATATCAGTCCATTCTTGCATTGCTATAAAGAAATGCTGGAAACTGGGTAATTTATAAAGAAAAGAGGTTTAGTTGGCTCGTGGTTCTGTAGGCTGTACAGGAAGTATGATGCTGGCATCTGCTTGGCTTCTGGGGAGGCCTCAGGAAACTTACATAGTGGAAGGCAAAGGGGGAGCAGGCATATCACATGGCCAGAGAAGGAGCAAAAGAGTGGGGAGGTGCCACTCACTTTAAACAGATCTTGGGAGAATTCACAAACATGAGGACAGTTCCAAGGGGGTGGTGCTAAACCATTCATGTGAAATTCACCATAACTACCCGGTTACCTCCCACCAGGCCCTGCCTTCAACGTTAAGGATTAGCTTGACATAAGATTTGGTGGGAACAGAGATCCAAACCATATCGGAGCTTAATAAGTGTTTGTTGAATGAATGAACATTAGAACGAGAACTCTAGAGTTAGAGTTTCATCTCTCAAATTGACAGGTTTGTCAAACTTGGTGAAGTTTGACTTTGTTGGAGAGGCAGTGCTATGCCATAGGCGGAAAACAGCTCCAGAGGTCAGCATTCCTGGGACCAATCTTCATGGACTAAATGTATGACAAGACACTTAATATCATTATGCACAAATGTGCTTATGTACAAAAAGATTGTTCGTATCAAAATCCCAGCATAATTTCAAATGTTAAGGAATATAAGCTATTCAAAAGGCCCTGCATAATACAGCACACATTAGGTATCAATAAGTATTTGTCACAGTCCTTTTCTCTCTCCTAGTCTCCATAACACAGGGATACCATTACCTACCTCAGAATCATAGCATCTCAAATAAGATCATGTATACCAAACACTTTCTATAACCTGGAGTGCAAGATACACTTTTCTTCATTCCCAATTGGTGTTAAAAGAAAAACATGCGGCTGGTGCAGTGGATCATACCTATAATATAAGCATGTTGGGAGGCAGAGGCAGGAGGATTGCTTGAGGCCAGGAGTTTGAGACCTTGATCTATGATAAAGGAAAACAAGAACAGAAAATTATCCAGGTGTGCTACGTGTGCCTATCATCCCAGCTACTCAGGAGGCTGAGATGAGAGGATTGCTTGAACTCAGAGTTTAAGGTTGTGATGAGCTATTGTTGAGCCACTGTACTCCAGCCTGGATGATAGGGAGAGACCCTGTCTTTGAATAAATAAATAAAAATTAAAACGTAAAAAGTGCAGAATCAGCATTAGCCACAAGATGGCACTGTGGTAATAGCTTTGATTTCAAAGTTTTAGCGTAACAAATTAGCACCTTCGTATACCTTTTAAATTTGAGTCTTGAGGTGAGAAAAATGGGTTGCATTTAAGTGAGAAGCATTGCTGTATAATAGAATAATGCCTGTTGTAAATTATATTTTAATGTCTGGGGTCTTTACTCTGGAGAATCAGGAAGGAAAAATCTAAAGCATTCCTTTAGATTCTTAATTTGGAAATTTAAGAACTCAAGAACCAGGTAAATGAGGGATAAAAGCCTTTATTTGCTTTATTACAACATAATCTTATCACGATTTATAACTTTTTTCTCTTGGAGATTGCTACAGTTTGAATGTTTTACCTGCCAACCCTCATGATGAAATATGATCCCCAGCTTTGGCTTGGTGGTAGGTGTTTGGTTGCGGGGGTGGATCCTTCATGGATGGCTGGGAGCTGTCCTCATGGTAATGAGTTCTTGTTCTAAGGGTTCCCTGAAAAGCAGGTTGTTAAAAAGACCCTAGCACCTCCCCTCTCTTTTGCTCTCCCTCTGGCCATGTGTGGAGGCAGTCTAAGGCCCTCACCAGATGCAGACACCTCACACCAGCTCCCCTTCCCCATCTGCCGTGTGTGGAGGCAGTCTGAGGCCCTCACCAGATGCAGACACCCAATCTTGAGCTTTCCAGCTATCAGAATCATGAGCCAAATAAACTTTTTTTTCTTGGCATCACCCAGAATCATGCCTTTATAGCAAGACAAACAGACTAAGAGATCTATTTTATTTCTTCAAATATTCTGGCAACTTATGCTTATATTTCCTTTTTTTCCTTGTGTTTGATAAACATATTATTTACGAATCTGGCCAACAAATATTTCCTTAATATCTCATGTGTGCCATGCAGTATTCTCGGTGATTGAAATAAGGCCACACACAGAGAAGGCAAAGCTGCATTTCTTTTCATTATCAACTAGTAAACACAAGAGCAAATAAGGAAATTTCCAAAGGGTGGCTTAAGTGTAACGTTACATAAGGTGGTAAGAGAAGGCCTTTCCAAGCTGGAGGGGTTTGATCCACACCTGAATGGTTAGAAGGATCTACTCAGGCAAACACCTAGGAGAAGAGCATCCCAGGGAAAAACACATGCAAAGGCCTTGATGTGGGGTCAAACTTGTCATGTGCAAGAAAAGAACCTCTCATAGGTCAATCCTATTCCAGTCATCTAGAGCTTCATAACAGGTGATTCCCAAACTCAACAGTTGTATTTATTTTTATTTTTTCAAAAATGTATTTATTATACTTTAAGTTCTGGAGTACACGTGCAGATTGTGCAGGTTTGTTACATACGTACACACGTGCCATGGTGGTGGTTTGCTGCATTCATCGTCCCGTCATCTACATTAGGTATTTCTCCTAATGCTATTTCTCCCCAATTCCCCCATCCCCTGCTATTCCTCCCTTAGCCCACTATCCCGAGGTTCTGGTATGTGATATTCCCCTCCCTGTGTCCGTGTGTTCTCATTGTTCAACACCCATTTGCGAGTGAGAACATGCGGTGTTTGGTTTTCTGTTCTTGTGTCAGTTTGCTGCCAACTCTGCAGTTTTAAATGACCTATCTATATTGCTGACCATTTTGTTGGCGTTAGGAATTTGGGAAGGGCTCAGCTGAGTGGTTTGTTTTGGTTCATTTGGCATCATGAGGGCAGCTGAGGCTGAAAGATCTGCTTTCAAGATTGGTCTTCTTTTACATGTCAGACACCCTGATGCTCTTTTGTCTCTTTCTTTTCTACATGGTGTCACATCTCCAGAGTTTCCTCATACGGCTTGGGCTTTTGGCAGCAGGACAGTCTTGGGGATTTTGCAGTTCTCACTTGGGTGTTGCCTTCCAAGAGACCAAGACAGAAGCTGCTGGTCTTCTTAAAGCCCAGGCCTGGCTTACCTTCACTTTTGCCCTATTTACTGGTCAAAGAGGCCAGTCCTCTTTCTTCAAGCATTGTATAAATAAATCTCCTCTCTTGAGGGAAGAAGTGTTAAAATAAATTTGTGGCCATCTTCAATTTGCAAATCATCCTTAAAACATTAATAAAAATTCCCTGTAAGAGACTGGGGCTTGACTTTCGCAACCCAGTATCATGGATCTGGTCTCCTTGCTGCATGAATATCAGCCAACAGTTTTGGAGCGATTTCCCTGGGATTCACACCCAGTACTAAGAAAGTCTTCCCTGAATAAAATCCTCTCTATCCATTGCTTGCCATGAGCATTAGCATGGATGCTAAAGGAAGTGTACAGGAGATTGCTTAAGTCCTCATTGTGAATCTGTGACTTGGGACTGGGATGGAAAACACAAAGCAGATGTCAGCTTCTGTGTGTGAATTTCCTGATGCAGAGTAGTGCTAGGATAATTTTAGAAAAACAGGAGCGAAAAGGCAACAGATGATTACAGTTCAGATACTGAGAGTGTTTAAGCTAGAAGTAGTTCAAGAAACAATGATAATTTTTACATTGGTCAACACACGACCTAGCTCGAAGGGTGCTTGATTTGTTAAATGTGTCCCTTAAGGAAAGATCATTGAACCAATTGGAGTTGGAGTTCGCTTCTGACTGAGTCTTAAGGAAAAAGAAGAAAGGGGAGGCAAGCTCCCCCATTTCTTTCTTTCTTTCTTTTTTTGTTTTTTGAGACAGAGTCTCGCACTGTGGCCAAGGTTGAAGTGCAGTGGCACAATCTCAGCTCACTGCAACCTCTGCCTCCCACGTTCAAGTAACTCTCCTGCCTCAGTCTCCTGAGTAGCTGGGATTGCAGGTGCCTGCCACCATGCCCAACTAATTTTTTTGTATTTTTAGTGGAGATGGGGTTTCATTAAGTTGGCCAGGCTGGTCTTGATCTCTGGACCTTGTAATCCGCCTGCCTCGGCCTCCCAAAGTGCTGGGATTACAGGTATGAGCAACTTTGTCTGGCTAAGCTCCCCCATTTCTGCCATAGTGGGTTTTTTGAGAGAAGGAGAGAAAACAGTGGGAATGGAATCTGATCTACAGGAGCTTTGGAGTTGAGTGGGGGAAAGGGTGTTTTGAAGATAAAACAAGCTGACTCTGATATACTCAAGCTGGCCCAGAATTTGTTCTACATCAGTGTGGCAATCAATAAAACAAATCATTTTTGTATTGACACATGTCCCAAATCTAATGTTTGCCTAATGACGGTAGCTGGCTTCACTCAAGAAGCAATTTAACTTAAAAATGTTTGCTTAATGATGGTGGCTGCTAAGGCAAGATAAAATTGAACCTGAAAAAAACAGAGTTTACATCCACAGTGCTCACGTATTTCCCTAGGTGACTTATTTATTTTCTTTTGAAGCCCTTTTGATGCTGAGACTCTAAATGATTCTATTAAATAAGCAGCTCTTTATGTCCCTAATCGATATGTCACCACAGGCAGAATTTTCCATCTGCTGTTCACTTTTGGAGGTCAGGAGAGACACAGATGAACCTCTCATTGTTCCATTGCTTTGTCTAGAGCAGCATTTTCATTATTCGTTAGTAAGGGTCACAATCTTAAAATGGATAGATTTGCCTGAATGACGACTTTCATAGGAACACTAACAATTGACTAAAGAAGTCAGCTTGTGGTCATAATGTAATTAAAATAGTCCTTGCCATTCAGATCTCATGCTCAGAGGCTATCTCTACATATAAACCAATCACCTGGATGTAATAAGGTGTGTTTCTGGAAAGTCTGACTTTGCAGAAAAACAAAAATGGAATTAATCATCTTTCTCTGGGCTCTTAAATGTTATATACATAAGGAGAGAATGCATCAGAAGTTGCTCTTTTGAAATCAAATCTGGGGTTGGATTTTATCTTAGCCCTCAGCTGGTGGGTTCCAATGGAGTCCTAAGTGTCATTCCTGCTGGTGCTGGTCTCTTCTTGCTCACACTGCCCCTGTTCTGTAAAAATCACCCTTACACATTTTGCAGTCTTGCCAGGGAATTTTCATGAGCTCATCTACATATTTATCACTTGAGTGACGAGGGGTGTCATGAAATGTTCTCTTTCTTTTATCTTCTGCTATGGTTGCTGATATGTCCATAAGAGACAGAGTCCTCTGCCAGGCCCAGCTGCCATTTCTGCCACCACCTCTCTCTTTTCCTCTGCAGCCAGGCCAGAGTACGTCCGCTGTTCCCAAACTGGGTGCCAGCCATGCTTTTGTGAAGTGAGGAGAAAGCTGCAAAAACACAAGATTCAGCGCACAATCTCTTTACACTGAACTTGGCACCCAAGTGGGTTTCACTCTCATAATGTTTGTGGTTCAAAGAGTGAATCAGATCTTTTAGTTTTCTCCCTTTGCAGGGCGTAAGCTATGAGTCCATTGGGCTATACTTGGGACACATCAGAGTGAGAGACAGCCTGCTTCATTTGGACACTCCCTGCCACTCTGACTGCTGGACTCTGAGGCTGGGTCAAACCATATATCTGATTCCTTTTGCAACGTCCTCTTCCTAGGAGGTTTCCCAGGCTGTCATTCCCTTGGACTTCTGGCTGTCCCACCTCAACATCTAGCAGCACTTGGCCAGACATATTAGAGGTGGACAAAGTTTGGATTCAAGCTGGGGTATCCCTTTCCTCTCTCCCAGATATATGGTTGGTAACCATATTTCCTTGATAAGATCTCTTCCTTACTTCTCCTTCTGCTTCCTTCTTCCATTTTCTTCCCTGTTTTCTTCCTTTCTTTCAACAAATATTTATTAAGTGCCTCCATGAGACAGACACTCATCTGGTCACAAAGGACCAGAATCAAACAATTCTTATTTCTTTGAACTTTACATTAAACAAAAAACAAATAAGAATATATGCTAAGTGGCAGTAAGTCTAATGAGCAGAATAAGTCACAGAAGGGAAGCTAGGGAGTACTGGGATTGGGGGTTGGAAAGGGTGGAAAGTGTTGTTACTTTAAATGGGGAGTCAGAGAACTAAAGGAGATGGGGAGGAAGCCACAGGAATATTTGGGGGAGAGTATTCCAAGCAGAGGAATGGAGGATGCAGAGTTCTCAAGGCAAGTGTGGCCCAGTGTGTTTCAGCAAGCTCAGGGAGGGCAGTGTTGTGCAGAGGGGTGAGCAGGGGTGTGGGGTGAGATGAGATGGGCAGAGGGGAATCATGAGGCCATTGGCTTTCACTCCAAGTGAGATAGGGGCAAGTGGAAGGGGAGATCTCCCTCATGCTTTCACTAGATTGCTATGGCTGCTGCTGTGCTGTGAAAATAATGATGGAGACAACAGGTAGATGGAGGGAGACCAGTTAGGAAGCTGTTGCAAAGATTCAGCTGGGAGATGATGAGGAGTGGACCACCCTGGTAGTGGTAGGGAGGGGGGAGTATTTGCCTCTGTATATCTTCAGTATTGTTGTTTTTGTTTTGTTTTATTTTGTTTTAAGACAGGGACTCACCCTGTCACCTAGTCTGGAGAGTAGTGGCACGATCATAGCCCACTGCAGCCTCTATTTCCTGGCCTCAGGTGATCCTCCCACCTCAACCTCCCAAACAGCTGGGACCACAGGCAGGAACCACAATGCCAGGCTAATTTCTTTTTTTCTTTCTTTCTTTTTTTTTTTTTTTTTTTTTTGTAGAGAGGAGATTTTGCTGTGTTGTCCAGGATAGTCTGAAATTCCTGAACTCAAGCCATCTTCCTGCCTTGGCCTCTCAAAGTGTTGGGATTACAGGCATGAGCCACCATGCCTGGCCAACGGCTGTCTATATCTAAAAGGTAGAGCCATTGGGATCACTGATGAATTGGTAATATGAAAGAAAAAGAGATAAAGAAAGACTTAATGATTTCTGGGCTGCACCAAGTGGGAGAATGTAGCCCTTCATTTAGATGGGGAAGACTTGGGTGCCAAGCAGGTTTTTGAAGTGGAGAGGCTTTTGAGATTTGAGGGTGCTTCCAAGTTGGTGAACACATTCCTGTGCTGGGAGGGTAGCTCTTCCCAACTCCACGGGAACAAAAGCTCCTGCATCTGAAACACTTCCAGGCCTTACTGTCTGGCTGTTCATTGGAATCCTTTATAATACACCGTAATAGTAAACATGCCACCGTCCTGAGTTCTGTGAGTTGTTCTAGCAAGTTATCAAACCCAAAGAGTGATTCTGGGAACCCCTGAACCTGCCATTCACTGGGCCAAAGTGAAGGTGGTCTGGGGACCCCATTTCCAGCCAGCTTCTGCAGTGGGTGCAGTTTTTTAGGACAGAGCCCTTAACCTATGGGGTCTGTGCTAACTTGGAATACTGTCAGAATCGAATCGAATTGTTGGACATCTGACTGGTGTCACAGAATATGAAAACTGGTGTTGAAAAGATATATTTGGTGTCAGAAAGACACAGAGACCCTAGTGAGGTAGTTAGCTAACATTAAAGTAAATAGGAGCTCATGTTATTATAATACCAGCTTCCTGCCAGGGTGAAATGTGGAAGTGTAGGCACCTGTCTGCTGTTGGATATATGGATGTATTTGGGCTTCATTTACTTCTCTTGAGGAGGTTCCACCCCTTGAGAGCAACGTGTCTATGCTGAGCCTGTCACATGTCTGGAAACCTCACTGTATGGCCAGTGCCTCGGATGCAGCAAATGATAAATGGGCCTTGTGCTGCCACCTTCCTGGCTGGGTTCAAAGGGAAAGCTGCCACTCTGTGGTAGTGCCCCAGGTGGGAAGGAGGGCTGTGTCTGTGTCAGTGCACACCCATTTATCATACCAGATGGGGCAAACTGCCAGACCTGCATATATTTGTAAATGAAAGGATTTTGAAAGCAAGGCCCAATGGAGCAAACAGGCATCATCAACAAAGGATATAACTTTTTGCTTTTTAGCCTGGCATAAATTATACAGGGTTACCGCTTAGTCGCATCTGGTGAACCTATTATGTTACTTAATCTTTACAAACATTCTTAAGAAAGTGGGGTGTTAGGGTCACCAGATATCCTGATTTGCATGTGCCAATCCCAGCCTCTGCTTGCTGTCCTGATGCAGGTGTCACTTAATGGCGGGGATACCTTCTGAGAAATGCATTCTCATTAGGCGATTTCATTGTTGTGCAAACATCATAGAGTGTACTTGTGTGGCCTACTACACCACACCTAGGCTAGATGGTATAGCCTATTGCTCCTAGGCTACAAACCTGTATAGTATGTGTTTGTACTGAATACTGTAGCCAATAGGAGCATGATGGTAAGAATCTGTATATCTAAACATAGAAGAGGTACAGTAAAAATACGGTATAAAAGAAAAAAATGGTACATCTGTGTAGAGCACGTACGATGAATGGAGCTTGCAGGGCTGGAAGTTGCTCTGGGTGAGTCAGTGAGTGGGTGGTGAATGAATGTGAGGGCCCAGGACATTTCTGTGCACTGCTAGAGACTTTACAACCACTGTACACTTAGGCTACACTAAGTCTAGAAAAATATTTTTCTTCCATAGTAAACGAATCTTAATTTACTGCAACTTTTTAACTTTATAAACTCTTTAACTTTTTCAGCTTTTGGGGTTTTTTGCAATAACACTTAAAACATAAACATATTGTACATCTGTACGAAAATATTTTCTTTCTTTATATCCTCATTCTATAGGCTTTTTTCTATTTTTAAAAGAAACACGTTTTTGCATTTTAAAATTTTGTTAAAAAGTAAGACACAAGGACACACGTTTTTCTAGACTTGTGCAGAGTTGGAATCATCTGTATCACTGTCTTTCACCTCTACCTCTTACCCACTGGAAAGTCTTCAGTGGCGGAAAGATGCATGAAGCCATCGTCACCTAGGATCTCAATGCTTTCTTCTCGAATACCATTTGAAGGACCTGCCTAAGGTAACTTTACAGTTGACTTGCTTTTTTTTTTTTTTTTTTTTTTTAAATAAGCAGAATGATTATACTCTAAGATAACCATGAAAAGTAAGGGTAGTAGGTTTGTTTATAGAAGTATCATTGCAAACATGTGAGTAATGTGTTTCACTACAATGTCCCAGACGCTACTGTGTCACTAGGCAATAGGAAGTTTTTAGCTTCCTTATAATCTTATGGGATCACCATTGCACATTGCATGTGAACTCCATCATTCATTGAAATGTCATTATGTGATATATGACTGTCTTAGTAAAAGCCACCTTTCTCTCTCCAAATTGCACTGGATTGGGCAATACATAATATGGTTACCTGAGATGCTATCTTTATTTTTTGATGGAGGAAATCAGAAATATAGATAAGGAAATTATTTGCTCAAGGTCACCTAGCAGGGGAGTGGTGGACCCTTCCTGCCAGAGTCTCTGCTTCTGTACAGGGCACCATGGTTAGTCCCTCAGGGAACTAGAAACTCGCTGGACTGATGTGCTGTTGTTTTGAACACTCTCGTTTGGAACCCTCTTAATTATTGTTATTTTAAAGAACAATTTTGATATTAGCAAGTCTTGTTTCTTTGAGAATAGATTTCATTTTTGGAAAAGACCCTAAAGTCTTTGAGAGCCAAGTCTTGTGAATAAGGTGGAAAATTATGCTGGGAGATACCAGTTTGGAGCCAAATCAAAGGCTGAGTTTGAATTGCTACTGAATTGTTGTTTGTTTGTTTGTTTGGCTGATGAAATTGGCTTTTAAAAAGAATTCTAAAAGAAGCATTTTGCAAATGTTTTGAGCAGTGATGGTGTCATTTAAATGGGTTTAATTTCTCAAAGTAACTAATTTTTCTTTAAGTCTCATTTTATCATGCCTGGCAGATGTGACATATTGCATCTAGTCTTTTGTAGCTAAGCATATTTAGCTTGGAATGAGCTGATGGGCTTGCCTAGGTGGTTGAAATTCTTGGCTTTGAATGAAGAAAATCAGTCAGTCCTTTCTATAAAACTCAGCTTTCTATTAGCTAAATTCTCAAGCTCCATGTTCTACCAAGTGAATTCTGTGGGTTTGATTGTTCTATATTTTAAAAATAAAAAGTCCAGGTAACCTATACTTGCAGTACTTAATAATCGGGTGATAATGTTTTGGATGATTTATCAATTAAAAATAGCCATTACACATTTTATTTGAGCTTTTATGTTTATAAAACAATGTTAATTCTATTTTTTTCTATTTAAATTCAAAACAACCAAGGGAATAAAAAAGATAAATTTTGTAAATATAGAAGACTGGAACTGCCTTTCTCCAACATGTTGTTAAAACAGAGAGCTATTCTCTTTGCAAATTTCTCCTTTTTCAACTCATACAATACATAAAATTCTCAAGGAGGAAAGTCTATTTCTTATAAATATATGCACCTGGCTAGTTGCCTTGGTGCAAGATGGTCAGGAGGTAAAGGCTGCAGTCTTGATGAGTCTGAGCCCACTGAGAAATTTTAATTTTTTTTAACAGGCCAATTTGGGATATTAAATAAACAATCACTTCTAAACCTGTATTCTCCTTCATAGCTATGCAATAAATACTTCCTATTCTAGTCATAGCATGCATCGATATTGCTTCCTGCTGAACCCCACTAAAGTGATAGAAAAGGAATTAAGATGTTATAAACTTACATGAGCAGTATAAGAGAGGAAACAATAGCAAATTAAATATCTCAACAAGTGTTTGGAAGATGGAAAGCAGATAGATAAATGTTAACTGTATTGGCAGAGCAAGAAAGTTGGGGCAAAGTGCTTGGAGAGGGGAATCCCAGTTAGAAACAAGCCAACTTTTGCCACAGAATCCTAGAGAGAAAAGAAAATTGGAGCCCAGAGATACCTGTAAAGACAGATATGAAGAATCAACTCAGTAGTGGATAGTTCTCATATTATGGTGTCCATTTTTGAGTAGGTTTTCTATATTTAGGTTTATCTCAATTTATGATTATTGCTTCCTTAATCCAAACTCTAATTCCCAGCTTCCCCTATAGTTAGTCTATAGTCAAGCAACCTGGCTGTGCCAACCACACACACACATAATTTTAATTCAGGAGTGAGCCGAGGAAAGAAGATCTATGTGTGTTTCTATTTTTGAAGGAGAGAGCTCAGTATTTTAGTGGAAGCAATTGGCAAGTGCCTCTAAGGTTATACTTCTCATACAGAATTTGTCATTGCTGTTGGTGCTGGTGGGCACAGTGATAATCTACTTCAGTACTCAGTAGGGCAGCAGAGTCTGTGTGAAGTTTTCTTCACCAGGCTTTTTTGGTGAGATTAGTTTTGGGCATAGCTCTAGAAGCTTAGCCTGGAGCCTAGTTTTTAAACCCTCCCCAAAATTCAATGAACTTTTCCCAGAGTTCATTTCTATTGCTTGCAGTCTAAAACAAACAAGCAAACAAACAAAAAGCCTCAAAACAACCCTATTGTTACTGCATGTATAAAAGATAGTTTTATTCCTAGATGTTCTTTCCCATACAACCAGATAATGGACTACCTCCCTCCCCACTACAGCATCAATAGAAAGAAAATTTGTCTCTGGAGAAACTCATCCAGAGGGGAACCAGATGGAGACATCAGGAATAGAGGAGAGCAGGCTTCAGATATTAAAGTAAAATAAAGGAAGAGCCTTCTTAATCCTCTTCCCCTTCTCAGTTCTTAGAACATAGGCTTTGCAGGCAGAGATAAAGAGATTTTTCTTAGGAAAAATCAACTACTGCACAGGGAAAAATCCTCCAATGAGTCTGATAAATATCTGTCTTATTACCGTCCAGTAGAGCCATGCCCACTCACAGATAACTGCAAATCAGCTTTTTATTGCCTTTCTTAAATATTAATGGATATGTCAGGATCACCAGACTTTTGAGGAAAGCGTCTATTCTCAAGTGAGAAAGACCAAAGGAAATACCAGAAAAAATTGAAATTGATGAATATAGTGACAGTGAAGTGAGCAGAGGGCAATTTAACTAAAAACACTATGCTATTTTCAGAAAGAATGGGAAGACGTTTCATTGATGATTCTAAATAATATGTTATTTTTAAAAAGAGCTGGAGAACAAACAGCCCTTGGAAATTAAAAGTATGGTAGCAGATAGTCAAATAAATAAGCAGAAGTTTGAAATTTGATGTTGAGAAATCTCCTAGACATAGAACAAAAGAACAAGATACAGAAAACAGGAGAGAAATGGTAAGAAAGTCAGTTAATCAATCCAATGAGTCCAACATCCAAGCAAGGGAGACACAAAAGAGGAATTTAAAAAATCATAAATACAGATACTGAGAACTGATGAACTCGAATCTCCAGATTGAAAACATTTCGTATCTATATGGTGCATGTGTAACCTGCACCAAGGCACATTGCTGTGGAATTTCAGGGCACCAGAGAACATGCTGTACATTTCCAGAGAAGAGCAAACAAAGTTACATAGGAAAGGATTAGAAATCACAATGAGATTCAACTTCTTAGCAGCAAGTTTCAAAGCAGGAAGTCAAGGAAGCAATGTCTTCCAAGCTGAGGCAATTGTTTCTAATCTAGACATCAATCTACCTCCAAAGTGTCAATCAAATGTGACGGTAGGATGCAGACGTAGAATGTAGGCATCTCAGAATATGTACATCCAAGAAGGAATGGGATGATTTGACCCAGCAAGCAAGGGAAACCATCAAGAAAGAAAGAGGGAGGTCCTGGAGACAGGGGATTCATCCTTGAAAAGAAAAATGCACGAAAGAATTCTTAGGATAATGATGGGAGGGATTTCCTAAAATAACAACTGTTCCAGAGGCTTAGTGAATAGGAAGGAAGAGAACTTTAGCTAAAAGAAAAATGAAAAAAAGAAAGAAAAGAGCTTCAAAGAACAAATGCAGCATTAATAGATTTCTTAAGGAGTTGAACATTTTTAAGAGGTGTTCCATTGGAAAGTCAGAAAAACCAGTGTTACTTAGAAAAATAGGTAGATGAAAAATAAAGGCGATCATTAACATTAGGAAAAACAAACATTTGTATAAGAAAGGAAATGTAGTCACAGTATTTTATTGATTTCATCTGTGAATAATAGCAGTTTAAACAGTAATTCTTGATATAACCAACATTATGATAAAGCTGTATTATGAATAACATAGAAGTGAAATATAGGTGGAAAGGATAAAGATATAGGCTGTAACAAGTGCTAAAACTTTATTTTTCTATAGAAGGAAGTTAATAGATAATTCTTAAAAATCAAGTAAAAAGTAAAAAATAAATGTATAGAAGCAAAAAGATACATACTGGAAGAAGGAGCTAAAAGAACTGAAAATTCTTGGCTCTAGTAGAGCAGGACTTCAGAGCAGAGTACTGCTCCTTTGCGTAATAAGCCTTATGAGATTATTTGGGTGAGATATTTTTTTTTCCAACTATGAACATGCATTACTTGATAAAAAGTCAAAACCATCCAAACCTTGCAAATTTTTTTAGATAAACAAGAACTCTCATACTCTGTCAGTGGGAGTATAATTAGTGCAATCACGTCAGAAAACTGGCAGTATTTACTAGGCTGACTACACACACACTGTATGAACCAGCAAGCTTGGTTCCAACATAAGTGTGTAAAGTTGTGTGCCAAAAGATGTACAAGTATGTCTGCAGCCGTACTATGCGTGGTAGCTGGGGACTAGAAAAAACAAAATGTGCATCTACAGGACAGTGGGCATTGCATATTCATGCAAGAGAGCATGATATAGTAATGAAAATGAAACACTACTGCCTGC